>NW_020449752.1:2471649-2625898 GCF_003343035.1 Apteryx rowi
CGAGGTGGCCTACGCTCGGGCCGCCGCCGAGCGGCTGCTGCTCGCCCTGGTGCCCCGGCCGCACCTGGAGACGCGGACGGGCCGCTTCGTGGTGGTAGAGCTGGTCACCTGCAACGTCCTGCTGCCCGCCCTCAGGAAGATGGCCGACCCCGACTGGATCCACCTGCTCCTGGTGGCGGCTTTCTCCAAGGCCGGGAAGAGACGCCGGGGAGCGGAGACGCCCGCCTCCGGCCCGCTCGCCCCGCGCCCCGATTCCTCGCCCCTCGCGGCCCCGGGGGAGGCCATCCCTGACGGGCCTCCTCCCTCCCCACAGGCCCCCGAGCTCCCCGGCGGCGAGGCAGGGGACGCCTGCGAGCACGACGCCCCGGAGAAGAAGGAGGAGGAGGAGAAGGGCCCGGCGAGCGGGGAGAGGAAGGGCGGAGGCACGCCGGTGCGGCCCCTCCGGCCCCCTGCACTGGGTTCCCTGTTCCCCTGCGAGGACTTGGCGCCGGCGTCCCCCGCCTCTGAGCTGGGCAAGGACGCGGAGCCCCCGGCGCCCTTGGTGGCGGAGGAGCTCCTCGCTGACCCGCCGCAGGATGCCCTTGCGCTGCTGGAGGTGCCGGGCGGCTTGGAGGATGGGGACCCGGAGGAGGGCACGGATCCGAGCCTGCCTCCCCCCTCTGCTGCTGCGCAGGGCCCCTGCCCTGACATCCACGTCGACTCGGCGGTGGAGAAGGAGGAAGAGGGCTCGGCCTTCCTCGCCGCCCGCCTGGCTGTCCCCAGGAAGCCCTTCTCGCAGAGACCCTCCTGCCTGGGGAAGGAGCTGGGGGCGTCGGAGATGCCGGTGCAGAGCCCCCTCGACCCCGGCCAGCCGCTGCCCCTGCTCTCCACTTCCCCCATGGCTCCTGTCAACACCTTCAGCTTTGAGCCGCTCAGCAGCCCCGAGGGGCCGGTGGTCATCCAGAACCTGCGCATAACCGGAACCATCACTGCCCGGGAGCACAGCGGCACCGGCTTCCACCCCTACACCCTCTACACTGTCAAGGTGAGTGCTCCCCGCCTTGCCAGGTGGTTGCTCCTTTTCCAAGACCCCTGCCCCAGCTGGGGTCTTGGGGGGGGAAAAAAAAAAAAGGAGGATTTCTCTGTGCTGTGTATGGCTCGACAACGTTTTTTTGGCTGGCAGCGAGGAAACCTTGGTTGCGATGGTTTTCGCTGTGGGATTTTGGATATGGGACAGTGGTTCCCGCTCTTGGCCAAGGGTTGTGTGGGGCTGGCTGCATCCTTTACATCCCAGTTTCGCTGCCTACACCCCCTTCTTCACGAGGGACTCCCAGGCTGTGCAGTCCCCAGTCCTTAGGAAAGGATAGATCTGAGAGATGGCTGGAGTTCGCTGGACAGGACTGCCGTGGGGCCTGGGGATCGTGGGGCTGACACGGACCGCAGCACGTCAGGATTGTTTTGGGGTCTGTAAGGATTAATAACTGTTCTCTTCCTCCTCAGTACGAGACGGCCTTGGAGGGCGAGGGTGCTGGCAACCTGCAGCAAATGGCATACCACACCGTGAACCGCCGTTACCGGGAGTTCCTGAACCTCCAGACCAGACTGGAGGAGAAACCGGAGCTCCGCAAGTTCCTGAAAAGTTAGTGCTCGTATTGCCTTTCTGTAAAAATCCTTTCCCTCCTCAATCCAGTCTGTGCCCGTTTCTGTTGCTGCTTGTAACAGGTATCCTCATGCAAAGGTGTGCGCTCTCTGGATGTAGAGAGACCTGGATACGATGAGCTAAAAGAAAGCTTTGCCCTTCCTGGGAAGGAGGAATAGGATTAAGGATTTCCTGCCCTGCCTGCGCAGGCCTGGATGCTGGGCTGTTTGTGATGATGCCCGTGTCCTCGCTGTTCTGGGCCGAGCTGGCTGGAGGAGGGATTTCTCATGAGCAGCAAATTCTAGTGCTTCAAAACATATCCTAGCTCCCATTCAGATCTCAACGCTTGCTTTTGCAGTTTTGCAACTTTACCAGTGAACAAAACACTGGAACGCTTTTGTTTGCAAATGTCTAGTTTGCATACAAGTCGAGTAATAAGTGTTAAACACAAGCTTTTTAAAAAAGAAACCAATGTTTGTTCTAATACTCCTGTTTAAAAGTCATTGGATTTAGCATCAAAATCCTTAGATTTTGGTAGATCTGCTTTTTTGGATGGAAAATTGTTTTGTTGAAAACTTTTGGGCCGTTTGTCTGAATGTTCTGGAGTCTGTCTGTGCTGATGCATTTCTCTCAAGTTTGATTATGGRTATATTTCCTTTGAAGATATCAAAGGCCCAAAGAAACTGTTCCCTGATCTCCCATTTGGAAACATGGACAGCGATAAGGTGGAAGCCAGAAAAAGTCTCCTAGAGTCTTTCTTGAAGGTGAGATACCTGCTGGTGTACCTATGTGGCAGCCACCACCTCCCCGGCTGCTGACTTGAGTCTTCACGTTCCCTTTCCTTGGGTGCAGCGGTCAGATCAACACTGATGTGTTAGAACTGAGGACTGAGAGCTGGGCTCTTGTGCTGGCTGCTGGTGTTGGTTTTTTGGTTTTTTGTTTTTTTAACTCTAGTCTTTTAAATTTTTAACAAGTAGCTACTGGACTGATTGTTACTATTGCTGGAGAAAATGCAAATAAAAAATACCTGCTTTTTTTTGTTTCCCCCCCCTTGCTGTCTTGATTTGAGCCACAGAGGGCTATAACTGCCCTGTTGCATGTTAGAGAGGAGGAGAGGCGTGAAGGCATGCTACAGCAGATGCCATTTCATGGCCTGCGGGCCTGCATGAGAGCTCTCAGGTAGACAGAACGTTTTGGAGATCGTAGCATATTGTTGAGGATCAGAAATCTATGGCAGGCACCAGCAATAGCACGCAAATAGATTTTGAATTATGTGTAGCAGGGCCATGAGCTGATAGCTATAGCTTTCTGAGAGCTGGCAAGCAGTCACGTGGGACAGCTCTATACCCGCAGTGAAACGCGTCAGGTCTTTTCCACCTGCACTTTATATAAGCGAGCTGGGAAGTTGCCTCAGAAAAGACCTAAAGCTGCGTCTTCCCTTGCAGCAACTGTGCGCTGTCCCCGAGATCGCAAACAGCGAGGAGRTGCAGGAGTTCCTCGCCCTGAACACTGATGCCAGGATCGCATTCGTCAAGAAGCCCTTCGTTGTCTCCAGGATAGACAAGGTAGACAAGTGGGGATCTGSTTATGGGTACCGAAATACTGTATTGCGGGGCTAAGCTGGCCTAGAAAGCCATAAAGCTAGCGAGAGTCAGAACCCGTCCCGCAGAGCTTGAGGTTTTGATGGAAAATAGGAATGCAAAGTGGGACTTAATTTGTACTCGGAGACTCCCCCAATAATTGATGATGCTGCTGGTTTTTGCAGATAGTTGTCAATGCCATCGTGGACACCCTGAAGACAGCATTCCCCAGGTCAGAGCCCCAGAGCCCCACGGAGGATCTCAGTGAGTCAGAAGTGGATGGAAAATCTCAGACAGATGGGAAGAAGGCTAACAAGTAAGGGCTGTTCCACAGCTTGCCTCATGCTTTATGCAGAACATGCACTTTATAAATAAACTGACTCTAACATGAAAGTACTGACCTGGTGCTTTAGATGTGGTAAATAGCACATTGTTATCATACTTCAGCTGTATTGCTTTCTCTTTCAAAAGCTGAGCAAGGGTACTTGAGTTCCTATTTAGATAAGAGATTTTCCAGGAACACTCTGTTTTTTACAGCAATTGGTACTGAAGGTTTTCTTGCTTGTGGTTTTCTTTCTGAGGCAGCTGTCAGGTGGTGACGTTTGCCAGCAAAGATGATGTTGCTCCTGGAGAATTGCTTTTTAGCCTTAAACTTGTACACRACCTATATATGTGGTGAGTCACTGCAAAATGTAGCTATAAGTTGGATGGCATTGGGCTGCCGCTGTTAAGAACAATTATTCTGTGCACAGCACTTCAGGGCAGATCTCAAAATGCGCAGAAAAGAACATGTAGTGGTCCGGCTAATTTTACTTGTGTTGTCTACCTGAGAGTTTGCTCCTACCTTTCTCATGTGTTTTGCACAGTAGCCTGTCACTTTTCCCAGCAAACATTTGAATATTTATTTAGGAGCAGTGGTTAAGGTCATTGCACATACATTGCTCTGCAAGTGTTTGATGTTTGGTATTGCTCACAGTGACAAGCCCCATTGTGCTCGTCAATGATTGTTCCCTTACAGAAAAAGGAAAGGTTTCTGCGGAAGCGTGGCTTTTACCAGAAAAGCAATGTTTTGCTTTAAAAAAAAAAAAAAGACAACCAAAAAAGTACAAGTTTTGAAGAGACTTGGCTGAAAAGGACATTCCTTAGTGATAAACAGACTTTTTTACAATTTGTCCGAAAATCCAAAATGCCCTTTCTGTGTGCGTGTACCGAGAACTGGATTTCACAATCTTGCTGAGTGTGCCTCATCTCAAAGGCTTTTCTGAACATTTTCCCGTATATGCTCACATGGTCACACCTTGCTGAGCAGATATCACTAGATCTGCGTCTAGGCCTATATCTAACGTAGCCGTAGAAGAAGGTGCGCGTGTATGGTGGATAATGGAAGGTCTTGAAAGGCCAGTGTTCAAGAACGCGTAGTTGAGGCAAGCGCTCTTAAGTTTTTATTGCAATATTTTATAGCCAGCTCTTGGTCATCCTGGGGGCAGATGCTTTTTTAAAAAAGACCAAACCTAAACCAGTCTTGGCTGAGGCTGGGAAACTCATCACTTGGAGTTTATGGAGAAAACCCTGACTGTGCTGTCTCTCTCCTCTTCAGGTCCAGGCTGAGGTTCCCATCCAGTAAAATCACTCCTGTGCTGAGCGCGGGTGAAGTGCACGACAGGATCCTGTACTCTCTGAGAGAGGGCAGCACTGTAAGTTTAGATCCCGGTTATGATCCTTGTGTGCTCCTGATCACTGGCCTATTCGAATGCTGGCTTGGAGTAATCCAGGTGCCCAAGGGTTGTGGCCGCAGTGGTTGCTGTGGTGCCAGCTCTTTGAGGGCAGGCTGTAAGCAGCCCTCGCTGTGCTGTTGGGTAGAGTGAGATGCAGACCGGGGAGGGTGGTGGCAGCAGGAGGGCTGTGTGGACAGCGGAGACCTCACAGGTCTGTTCAGCTCTGCCTGTGTGTAGCCCATGGCACTAAAGCACTGCTGCTTCTGCAGGTCTCTGGCACCCTGTCGCTGGCTGCTATGGAGTCCTTCATTCAGAAGCAGGAGAAGCTGCTGGAGGCAATGCCCAGCGCTGCCCCCGAAGGCGAGGGAGGCAGAGAAGCCGAGGAATTCTGCGTGCACCAGGAAACAGATGCGCTGGGCACATCGCAGCAGGGGATGCATCCGGACACGGGCGCTGGTGAGCTCAGCCTCTTTGTTAGTGCTTCACCCCTTCTCCCCCAGTGCAGACACAGCTGGCTCTGCAGCTTCCTGCTGCCAGGATCTGCATGCTCAGCTCGTGAGGTCTTCAGCACGGGGACCTGGTCTCCTGCCTGTTGCACCTTGGTTAATGAGAAAGCAAATGGAGTATCTCACATCCTGTTGGGAGACTGCTCTGGACTGTATTGCTATTGGAAGCACTTGGGTCTTGTACACACAGCTCAACTGAGTCACTGTAGTTTCTCACCTTAGTGTACCCAGTACAGTTCCTGCAGAAATACATTTCTTTAGCATTTTAGGCAACTTGTGCTTATGTTGTAAAATCAAGCATGTKGAAACTCACAAATGGCCGAATCGCGTTTTCTAGGTAATCTCAAGTCAGCYTTAATGTGTCCATGCACTGTAGAAGCATCTTTCTGAGATATAAGTTTGGATAAAACTGGTGGGAATACCAAATCTGTAGTCCCAGTTCAAGGACTGATGTTCCCTTTCTGATTGTAGATCCYTCCTCTGAAGCACAGAGGTGCTACAGGCTCTCAGAACAGTTACAAGATTATTTTGAACATGAGCAAAAACATGTTGTTTAATTTTGTTCTTGGGAACAGCTGAACTGTATCAGCTGGAGCTTTCCAAAAATTTCATTCTAATGGTTCGGTTTGGCAAACTGACTGAAAGCATGGGCTTGTGACAGGATAGGTCTGATATTTTGAAATCTAGCCTATGCTACCAGCTTTGTCTATAACTTTTAAAGATGCATCCACAGTTGTTTTGGGCTGCTGGGGAACAGGACTATAATCTGAGGTCAGTGCTCTGTACAGAGTGCAAGAGATACAGGCAGGCCAAGTTAGCTGGACTCGTATGGAAATTTGACGTAAATGATGTCAAATGCCTGCAGGTCTGTGATGCCTCAGATCCGAGACAGGGCAGACTGGTCTGGCGGGATAAGGGGAGGGAATGTCTGGGAAGCAGCTTGCTAAAGGCAACCAGTGTCCTATGTCTGCTCACTGGGTGACCTCTTGGAAGAGGTTGGCCAGCCACTATCTGAGGAAGGGGACTTGGATGCCTGCTGCAAGGCGTTATCTTCAGTCGGGTGTGTGGTACATTTATAGGCCTGTTCTGCACACCCCTTACGATGCTTTGGGGCCAAGCGGCGTGTAAGTCACTCTCCAGCAAGTGAGCATGCCTGAGGATCAGAGGGTTGTTTTGCTGTGCCAGGTCTGCATCACCAGGGATGTGTTGGCATGTGTGCGAGTTCTTGTCTTAACTGATGCATCTGCTTTATCCAGATGTGGTTTATCCGTCTGTCTGCTGAGACCTGGGCCTGCCACACGATGGCAGCCTGCAGACACCAACCAGAGCCTAGCTCCTGGAAAACTGCCCTTTTGAAGAAGGGAAAGGTGCCTGCCTGCCTTCCCACCTGTTTTGGGTGCGCTGCCATCCTCATGCATGGACTGGGATTAGATAGTCCCTAGTCGTAAAATGTTGTCACTCTCTCCTGTTAGCCCAAGTTCAGGGAAGTGGGGGCTCTCTCTGTATCCTGTAACTAGGCTCCAATAGTCACCATCCAAAAGTTTCATACAAACTTTGCACCAAAAGACTAAAACTGATCCGTGTCTCAGCAGTGTGGAGGGAGTAAGCCAAGTCAGGCAACTGTTGAGCCCAGCACTGTACAAGTTCTCTCTTGGCACCAGTCATGCCCCAGAGCTGGGGTGCAGCTGGGCAGCATCCAAGAAAAGCTGCCTTTGGAGCAGCCATATTCTGGGCTAGCGTGCCCTTTGGTGGGGGGACAGGGCTGCTTGAGTGGAAGTGGAAATGAACGAGTGAGCACTCCGGGAGAGTGGGATGCCCTGCTGTCCACGCTGGCTGTGCTGTAGCAGGGCATTTGCATGCAGCGTGGGGCGTTAGGTCAGGCAGAAGAGCATCACTCAGGCCATTGGGGAAAAGAGTGATGCTTTCCACCAGGTTTGCTTAGGCTCTGAGCTGGTGTCCTCATCTGACCCTCCTCTTCCTCCTGGCAGACTCTGAGACAGCTTTGGCTGACCTGGCCTTGGACTTGCTGCGTCTGCTTCTGATGGATCACTGGAGCTGGCTATGCACAGAGAACATGCAGAAGGTCTTCGACCTGCTTTTCGGGACCCTCATTCAAAAGTAAGGCCTCAGCAACCAACTCCACAGCTCTGTGGCATTTCCTCTAGTACCCGGGGCAAGCATGGTGCATATATGCCCCTATAATTTCCCTTGGGAGATGATCCCTAGTACTGAGTGGGRACACTGTCGAAATTTGCTCTTTGGTAGCTTCTCAGAGGTGACCTTTCAAGATGACCTGTACCCCCTTCTCTTATGGGAATAGCTTTAAAGAAGGTAAGGCTAGRTGTGGTCAGCACACCACTTCAAATGGAATTACAGTATCAAATGGAGCTCTTGACTGAATGCAGATAAATGCCATTTGTCAAATCAGACAAGATTTTTTTAAAGAGGATGTCACGTGTATCTAGAGTGAACATCTCAGAGATTTGCAGTAGAGGCTGCTTTCCCTGTGAGCAGCCACGTAAATCCAGTGGGTAGCCTCCCCTCCTTTAATAACGAGGGAAAGGTAGGATTCAGCCATGGGAATGGGAAGTTTCTTGCCTCAATGAAAGGACGAATGTGACCAGCTCCCTGGCTCTCTGGGGGATTCCTGAATGGGCATGTGGTCTCTGGTGGTTTTTCAGAGCGGTAGGGACAGGGGAGATGCCACATTCGGCAGAACAGGACTCTGCTGTGCTCCTGATCTCTCGCTGCATGGGGGCTTGGCTTATTCCTTCTACAAAAGGGGAATAAGAAGGCACAGGAACAGCAACTGGTCAAGTAACAGCTTGGAGTGCAATCTCCCAGGGCCTTTGCTCTCATAAACATATCCCTATCCAGTCTGCAGTGGACTAGTAGTGTCTGTATGTTGGGCAGTGACCCCCAGATATGTTAGGGCAGGACTTCCTTTCGAGGCGATGTATATTTGCCAAGCTTTTCTGAGACCTGCACCTCTATGTGGTAAGGCACCGGTCGAAGACACGCAAGCAGAGAGCATTTCTGTCTTCTCATATAGGTCAGTGATTATCACTAGCTGAGGATATGGTCCTTTAGAGCAAATGGAAAACTCTTCCGGAAGGACTGTGGCTAGGGGGAGCCTCAGAGCAGTGTATTTCCCACTCCTGCCCCTTCCTTCTGTAGTAGATGTTCCCCAAGGCTGGTGTCAAAATATGCAGGGCAGCCTTGTAACCGAGGTGGTAATTTGAGCTGCCCTCAGGAGAGGTTGCTGAAGCGCTTTGAGGTCAGGGGCTGTTGGCAGTTACTCCCGAGTCTGTTTCCTTGGGTGGGAGAGGGTGGGTGTTGCTCCCATTTCTCCAAAATGGGCTCTTGTGTCTCAGGGAATGAACTGGAACCCAATCCCTATGTGTAAGCGTAGAGGTATGAGGGCTTGAGCATGCACGTCATCACCTCCTAATAAGCTGAGTCCCAGTCACCCGGGGAGGCTGCAGCACTGACACGTGGCTTTGGTATTTTCCACTAGAGAAGCTGTCATACACACAGCGCTTGTTTGGCTGCGTAAGGTGGAGGATCTCTGGAAGCTGGAGCAGCATGAGGATGAATCTGTCTCTAGCTACTCTGCATCAAAGGGTCTGGGTGAACCTGAATGTGCTGCAAGCAAACCTGTGGCTGGAGGTGATGCTAGGAGGTCCTGGTGTCGTGGTTACAATTTCCCACAGGGTGCAAATAGCACCTTTCAGGCTAGCCACATCTCCCTGGGACTGTACATGTCCATGTTAAAATCCACGTTTTGGCACTGACTCTGGTCTTGTTCTGGGACAGATGYGCAGTTAGGAGGAGCGTGAAGGGAGCGGGGGAAGGAGTGGCACAGTGTGAACTGACCCATTGCCAGGAAGCCAGTGTTGCTCATGAACTGCTGCAGTGAACACTTTCCTTCCCTGATTCTGCTGCTGTAATCTCCCCCCCAACCCAGAAGGCCATGTTTGGGACTGTGCTTTATCTCCTGGCTGGGAGCAGCGTTAGGGTGGAGATGGAGGTGACTGAGGGTGACAAACTGTATTAGTGGTCTGGGAAGCCCGTACAGAGGCTGGGGGTCAGCAAGCATTCGATTTCTGCTTCTGTAAAGAAAGGTGTGTTCTGGTACGGGAGCAGAGCTCACTTAAAATGCCCAAGATGGACGTTCAAGAGCAGGGATGTAGATACCCCTGTATATAAAGAAGATGAATTAGGAATGGGGGTCTCCACACCTGCTTGCCATGGCGCTCTGTCCCCTCCTGTGGTACCTGAGCCACGCAGAAGGGTGCCTGAGACTTCTTGCATCTGTGACTGACCCAGGTGGGTGTTTTGCTGTCCAAGTAAAAGGCCTGAGCAGATACAGAGGTCTCTGGCTCAGACCTGCTGCCAGCTGCCTGCCCAGGGATACAGCAGTGATTTGGTGGCATTTTTCTTCCATTTAAGTATTTGCAACTTGATCACTGCTAGGCCAGACGTGGCACAGCCCTGGCATTCTGGCTGGCACTGCGTCTGGGAACTTGGTACAGGTGGAGAAAATACCAGAAGCCGTTTTGGGAGCATGAGCTATTCGGGGCATTATTGCTCCTGTCTCTGAGAAGAGGCTGACAAACGCAGGAGCAGTAGTGGACACGCATCCTGCTTCCAACTGTGGCCAGTTGCAAAGTGCAAGCAGAAATCACCCCTCCTTGAAATGAGGTCCTTCTCCATTCCTGCTAGTGGCTGGGTTATGTGGTGGAAAGGAGGCGTCCTAGCAGTGTTGTGGGTGTTAGGAAGGGGATTGCTGCTGGAGACTCCTCTTCCAGCTTATTTGGTGAGGCATGCTGCTGTTGCTGCAGCCGTCTTGCAGCCACCTCTGTGGGCGTTGCTACCGCTCTGCAGCRAGCGTGGAAAATTGCTTCTTTGCAGAAGATGTATAGCAAGGAGTGTGGACACACCTGCCCCCGTTCCTGCCTCATTCGAGAGCAGCAAAATGGAATGACATGGAGAACAAGATCGAACTTCTCCAGAGAGCCAATTCCCCTTTCTTGGGGGACTTTCTCCCTTGGTCCTCCAGTGGCCACAGCATCCCYTGTGGTGACATCAAGTGACCAGTGTTACCTTGCTGTTGCTGATCAGTGAGACCTCCCTAGCCTGCTCCGTTCGCTGTTCCTTGCAGGAAGTATCCCACCACACTCCTCTCTCCCCTTTTCTATGTGGCTGGAATAGTTGTAGCTGGAGCCAGGCATTATCCGTCTCCCCTGACTGTCAGTTTGACGGCAGCAGGGAGGCCGGGGAGAGGAAGGCTGTATGACCGAAAAAGGTATTGTTAAGTAAAAGGGAGGACATGCGTGCGTGTCTGCATCCGTGCAGCGCTCGTCCCATTATGTAACAGGGAGTGATCCTTTTTTGGAGCCGAAAGGAGAAGCGAGGGGAGGGGAGGCGGAGGGACTGGGAGGCTCGCTGGAAGTGGGGACGACCCCGGGGCCAAGAAAAAATTCCAGCAGCCTCTCCGCATGCTGGGTCCGTGCCTGTAAACAAACAAACCCCGCTGCCCCAGGCCGGCTCCACACCCCTCCGCTATCCGACTGTCTTCCCTCCCTCGCGTTGGGAAGGAACATCTCCCTGCYCTAGCAGGGATGGGGGAGCGCTGCAGTGGGAATCTGTTTGCGATGGGGAGTAGATGGGGCTATTCTGGGCTCTGGGGGTGTTTGGCGAAAGAGCTGAAAGCATTTAGAGAATCCAAGTGCTTTTTAGAGCCTGTGAGTCAATGCGGTGATAAAAATACAAGGCAAGCACTCGAACCACGCCGTGGCTGTGACCCCGCGCCCTGCCCTCGATCTGTCCCCGATGGCATGCTGGTCACTAGGTCAGGGGTCTGCGACTGCCGCGACGAGCCCAGGGCAGCTGTGGAGCCRGGGACACGGCCGCCAGGTACCAGCTTGCCTTGCCACGGTGGTTGGTGGTGGAGGAGCCAGCCTTCTGCTCTGGTTTTCCCAGGACAAAACAAATCCCCCTGCCTGAGAGATGCAGGGTGAGGTGGAGGGCTGGGAAGCTCCTTGGGGAGCCTGGAGCCACTTTGAGGAGCTGCCTGATGAGCAAGGTGTGTGAGATGCCAAGTCGCCCCAGTCACCAGAGTCCCTGGAGCGAGCAGCCACTTTTGGCAAGTTGTAGATGGAGGCCAGGCAGCTCACGGGGCCTGGCCATCGTAACGCAGCGAAGCTGCTGCAGGTACAACTGTGCCTGAAGGCCCTGGGGCACCTGCTCCACTGGTTYTCTCTCATATGCCCCCATGGCTCCTCAGGGAAGCTGTCCCCGTGCTCGCTGCCTGCCCTCCAGCCRGTCTTTCCAGCCTTTGGGAATGGCAGAGGGCTAGCACTGGCAGTAGACTGCTGGTTTTAGCCACCTGACCTGTGGTATTTTGCTCTTTTTCTGTGTTAGACTTTCTTCTGGGCCAGAAGAACCTTAGCTTCATCCTGAACCACATCTGCTTCCAAGTGCAAGACTCTGGAGGGGAGCCCAARCTTGAGTCCCAGGATCCTGGGAGTGGGCCTGGGAGGATTTTTGGATGCAGGTCTAGATCTGAATGCTTTCCCTGGGCTCTAGCACTAGCTTTGTGCCRTATAGCTCCTTAAGCAGGCCCCCTCACTGCCCCTTCCCGCGCATCGCAAGAGAAAGACGCTTTAATGCAAGGCATTACGCCAAGAGATGGTGTCTTGTCACATCCTGACTGTCTGCGCCTGGTAACCCGAGCGGGGCGGGAGCGCAGCATCCGTGCTGGAGCTCGGAAGCGCGTGTGTGTATATAAGGAGAGCGTGTGGGTCTACGCAGGCAGCTTTGATGGTGTCATGTTCCACCAGGCTTTGTAGGGGGCACGGAGCAGGAGTTAAAATAAATGCAAAGCATCCCTGCCTTACCCAGCAGCCCAGTGTTGCTTGGCTCGCTGTTCACTTCAGGTCACTCTCATGCTCCTCTAGGCTTTGTCCCCTGTCCCTTTCCTCAGGGAAGCGCCTTGTTGGATAGGAACTGGCTATGAATTTATTAGGTTTTGGGTTAATGTTTTTTGCTASGTCTCAGTCTAGAAAGCAGTAGCTCAACGGAGGGGAGGGCAGGATGGCTCTGCTTGCCTATSGAAACGATCCAGACAGGGGTGCACTAATGGCACATGGAGGCGAGCCGCAGGGAGGATGTGGTGCCGCGCGGTGGCACGAACACTGAGAGGCAGACCACGTGCGTGGATGTGCACGCGTGCCACAGTAACGCGGCAGCACATCTCCTCCCCCCGGGAGGGGAGCGGGACCTAACGCGGCTGTGGGTTTGCCTCCCGGCAGCCCTGCAGTCCGCTTTGCGCGCCCAGCGCGGTCCGTGCTGGCCGAAGGAGCATCGTGTCTCCCTGCAGGCACGAGGGGGAGCTGCCGGCTCTTGCAGGCAGGTTTACGGTTAGGAAGGCCCCAGGTGAAGGCATGTTGGGTATTGCAGCTTAGGACGTTGTGAACACGGATCAGAGACCCCCACGCTCAAARCCTTCCTTGCTCGACCCAAATGCTGCAGCTTCTGCCAGGAGCTGGAGCCTGCAGGGTGGTGGCTTATTCCAGAATTTATTACTCTCTGATGCTGCCTTGTGCATTCAGCACATCTCTGACAGGAGACAGGAGGCTGGGGAGAGCAGGATGTGTCTCCTTGTCCCTATCCCACTGCCCGGCCCCTTGTGGGGAGAGTCTCTGCTCCCTTCCTTGGCCCCTGGAGTGGCCTCGGAGCAGGTCGCAACAGAGGTTGCTCCCTGGGGAGGTAAAACCACTGTCAGCAAGGGAGCCTCCGGTCTCCAGGGTGACTGTCGCAGTGCCACTGCCTCCTCTCCATCCTTCCCTGGCTCCTCTTGCCWTGAGGTTTTGTGCCCCCCCTTCTCTGCTCCATTGTGTGTTTTGGGGAGGGGTGGAGGGTGGTTCAGTGGTGCAGCTGGTTTAATTAGCCCTCCCGCCGTAGGCTCGCTCAGCTTGCTGCCACCTCCATCCCCAGCGAATGAGAACGTGCTCAGGCCATCGTTCACATGAGAGCCACCAGGGGATGGGAGGAGATGACACGGGGACAGGCTGAGCACAGTGCCAGAGCGCAGCGTGCCCATGGCAGTGTTGATCCCCTCATGGGCTGGTGTCCATCTCCTTTGCTTGACAAGGTCCTGGGTTGCAAGTCAATTTGACAGGGCGGCAAGGGGAGCTTTATAGGCAAGCCTGGAGTCCCTACRGCAGTCCAGAAGACCTGTGCTGCGAGGATGCTGGGGCTTGCTCTCGCAGCAGCTTTCTGCCTCTTGTCCCTTCCTCAGCAGGGCACTGCCAGGGACATGGGACAGAGCTGGGACTGTCACGTGAGGTGTGTCCTGGAGCTGTGTCAGCCTGGGTGCTAGCTTGGACTGCTCTCGCCTTCTTGCTGCCCTCTTGGCCTGGGGGCTCTGCTGGAGTCTGATGTCAGGCCAGATGTCATGGGCACTTGTGCAACTGCTGGTGTGAGTCAAGGAGCTCGTAGGTTCAGGGAGTTGCTTGTTTGGATTTTTTTTCTGTTTTTCTTTCTCTCTCTCTCTCTCTCTCTCTCTCTCTCTCTCTCTCATTCCTTCTTGATCTTTGTGCCAAAAGAGCTGGCAAAAACAAAGACCCTTGGCAGCCTCCTTGACCCTCTTGACTTTAAAGTGCCACTGGCGTGTAAGGTGTTACCTGACTCTCCTAAATGTCCGTGAGTAAACCTGCCTGCTCCTGCAGCTCTGGGAGCACTGGGAGCATGCTGCCCACAGCGGCCTTCTGGCCTCCCCTCACCCTGGCCATCGGAGCCCCTCAGGCACGTGGGAGCAGTGTCCGGCCGCAGGGACGGTAGGTTAGGCCTCRTCTCGGTGCTGTATTGCACTGAGGGTTGGTGCAAAGCTGTGCTGTGCGTGTACACCACACTCGTGTCGCCCGGAGCTTGCCAAAAGCAATGGGATGGTGTCCTTGGGAAGGACATGGCTGTGCTTGGGCAGGTGTTTGCTGCAGAGATAAGTCCAGAGGCTCCTCTTTCCCGTTATCTCTGAAAAAGACATTAAAGCTGAGGGCCAGCTACTGCAACTCATGCTCTTCAGGAGCCAGGAGAAGCTGGGAAGGTTCATGCTAAAGCTGTTCCCAGCGCTGCGGTTCCCACTTTCCTTTGGCTTCGTAGCTGGCAGGTTGTACCACTCTGGGCTCCGAGCAGCACCTCCAAGTTTTGCTGGCAGAAGCAAGCTGCCAAAGCTGCAGTGTCAGAGCAGTTAGAGCAACTAAACCCACTCGCTGGTCTGGCTTGTTCCCTTGGGGAGCTGAYTTGGGCATGCTCGGTGAAGACTCTGCATCCGCGTGTCGAGGGGCCTTGCTGGCAAGCCCGAGTGCACGGCAGCAAGGCCCAGCCTCTCCCGCGGTGGTGCAAGTGCATGCGCCAGCCTGCAAGCCAGGAAGAGCGTTTCTGTACAGGGAAACCAACTTTATGGCATCTTCCTCCTTGTCTCCAAGTTTGGTTGTTTTTATTGTATCTGTTAGGAGCAGCAGAAATCGTGGGCCTGTGGCATGTCAGCAAAAGTGGTCTTCGGGACTGTGTGTCTGTGCGCGYGTGTGTGTGTAAAGTAAATAAAAATCAACTTGGATGTGGGCCTTGATTCAGTTGTCTCCAAGCACCTGGAAATTTTGGATCCCGCTTTGAATCTCTGTCCCAAACAATTTTTTTCCTCTTCTAGAAGCAGCGTTCTTCCAAAAGCAGCCGCTAGAATGAAGCGAGCACTCTGTGCTGCGATAACAATTGCAACATTATTTTAACTGCATCTCTTTCTTTTGAGTCTGTTTCAGCGATTAGATGTGTGCCAACTTTTTTTCCCAGATTAAAAAAAAAAAAAAAGTAACTTCCTATTTCAAATAGAGGAGACAAAGGAGAAAAGGATTGAAAGGAAATTATGTCTCCTCGTTGGTTTTAGTTTTCCCTGGCTTGTGAAGGGTTAATGGTGTTTTTATGTATTTTGATTCTGAAGTGGGCTAATGAAGCAATCTTCTCTGAGCAGGGCCTGGCTGAGACAGCCTGGCCTCTCCCTGGGGCACTGCTAAGAGCTTAATTGGCTCAATAAATACTCGATGAAGATGTTATCAAAAGCCGGGATGCTTTGTTAAAAATCAAGGATTTTTTGGGACAATTTTTTTTTTTTAATCGTGCAACTTTCTCCCCCTTCTCTGAGCCCCACAGTGTTGCAGGGAGATCTAACTCAAGTAAAGTAAAAACAGAGCGGAGCAGTTTGAGYAATTCACTGCAGGGAAAAGATGTTAGAGCTAGAGCCCTGCGTGTTTATGAGATTTCTGCTTGTCAGGTGTGTTTTGGAAGGAGCAGCACGTGCAGCGGCATGGAGCGATGCCCCCTGAGCTGAGCTGAGCATCGCCCCCCGTCCTCGCGCGGTGCTGGCACGGGCAAGCCCGATAAGCCAGGGTAAAGGCACGGCGGATGCAAATGCTGCCTAGGTGAGCGCCCCGCTGCTCCATGGGTTTTGCGCTTCCCGTGGTGTCGCTGCCCTCGGCGGAGCRCGGCGTGCTGCGCTTGGGAGGTGTGAAGCTGGCAAGACACTGTGTCGGAGGGGAAGGCGCTCAGCCTCGGGCCGCGGGGCTGCTGCCTCGCYGGTCAAACCCTTCGTTGCTGTGTGCTCGGGCAGGGGTACAGAACGCCTTGTTCGTGGCGTATACAATTGTAAATTTTTTATAGGGCAGCGGGAAAGGAACATTTCCAGTAAGGCGAGAGGATAGTTTACTTTTTGCGTGTGTGTTTTTGGCCAGGAATTTAAAAGGATGCTTCATATTCTTTGATTTATGGAGGACTTTCTTTTTTTCCTTTTTTTCCTTTTTTTTTTTTCTTTTCTTTCCTGTTTCCTTTCTCCACAAAGAGTTTACCAGTGGCCCRGACAAGTGTGGATTTGCTCTAAAGGTGTTTGAGCCAAGCATGCCAGCACAGAGCTGCACGTGTTTCTGCTGGTAGCTCTGCAGAGAAGGTGAACACGCGCTCTAGTAACAGGTGCTGAAGGCTGTGCCTGGGGGTGAAAGTCCTCCAATTCTCATTTTCCTTTCTTCTAACTGCCTGCTGCAGCTGGTTCTTTGCTTTATAGATTTTGCTTAGAAATGTTTTAACAGTCAAAGCACTGAAATGTTGCTCTTCCTAAGCCCTTGAGTAAGGATATTTTTGCAATTTGAGGTGCAATTTGRGGGGCAGTTACTGAGAAGGGAGGGATCGTCCAGCGATTTCAATGTCACCCTTTCTTGAGTTCATAAGAGGCAGATGCTTAAATGGCTTTTGCTTTTTCAGATGTTGCCATTTTCTTAAACTTCTCACTACCTTGGTCTCACAAGCCTTTTTTGACTTTCCAGTTAGCAGTGCTCTGTTAACTGACTTCGGGGAAACAGAGGCTTTGTTCTGGGGTGAAGTGATTGTGAGAAGAAAGCACTGGGTGCTGAGGTTGGCTTGCTACTTCTGTGCACAGACCATGTATAGTTATAGAGCTGTAGGTATTTRTGCAGTTGAAGTGGACTAAAGGTTCTCCAATATTTCTCTTCTTTCTAAGGCAGGTTACAGTTTGTGCTTACCTGAATCCGTAAAATTACCAGTACCGGAGGAAGTACAGTTGCTGTTGTTTCAGGTCTTAATCGTGATCAGCATTAGATATTTTTCTGACTATCTAACGAAACTATTCYTCTTTTCAAATGAACTGGGCAGTTCTTGTCCTAACCTTCAGGGACAAGAAGAGCAGAGGTTTACCAGCTTGTAGTAGCTTTTTACAAATTTGAATGCTATCACATCTGCCTGTCCATTCCAGCTCTTTGCATCTGCAGGTGAACCCTCTGGCAGGTCCACCTAAGTCCCCAGCTTGCAGGAGCYAGGTAAACTCAGGTCTGCACACTTCATTTTTTTACGCTGTTGACGCTCAGTCCGTCTTTACCATAGGCTGTTCCATATCAGCWGCCCGTGTTGTTTTAGGTGGCAGAAGAGGGCCAAGGTATGTGCCACCCAGGCCTTGTTTCTCATTCCCAGGACACTTCTGCTGTTCTCATCTTATAGGGCCCCTTCAGCTGACCTTGGAGTTCCAGCTTAAGCCATGGCATTAAATCAGCTCTTTTTTAGCAGCCATTTCATTCCTCCATCAGCAGCTATTTCAAACAGAGGGCCCTTACGGCATGGGCAAGTTATGCACCTCCAGACAAACGGCCAGGGCCTCGTAGCCTCTGCAGTCTGTCTTTCTGCATTGGGCATTATCACAACRTTTGAAGGTCTGAGTCCAGGAGGTCAGTTCCTGTCTATTTCTGGTCTCTGCTGAAGTGTAAGGAGATGGTTTAATAATGGGCTTGTTTTTCTTCCTTTCCCATTAAGGCTGTTTCTTCATGAAATACCAGAGCAGAAATAGGAGCTTATCAGCCATCCGAAGAAAAGCCAGCTCTTTTTGTGTTTCATAAAGGATTTGTTTCTACSTGGGAGTAGGGGTGTGTGTGTTTGATGTGTATATGTATCTGAAGTGCTTAGTCCTTTAATACTACAAAAAACGATCTGTGAATCAGGTGCTGGTGAAGGTCAGCTTTGGACCCGCACATGTTTGAAGTTCCTGTACAAGAAGTGTGAACTGTTCATTCTGATCCAGCACTGGTGCAGACTTAGCGCAGCAAGTCCGCCCACTAGAAGGCCAATTTGCCRTAGAAATCTGGGTTTGAATCAGGTAGAATTTTTCCGTAAAAAAATTTATGACCCTCCTTAAATTGCAGCTACAGTTTTCAGAGCTGCGGAATTTTTTTGCTCTTTGCTGTTTAACCATTGTTTGTGCCTGCACTTCTGTTTCTTGCGCAAATGTAGTGTGCATCCCTGAAAACAGGTGTTACTAGTGGTTTCATCAGGAGCAGGTTCAGAGTGCTGTGAGAGCACTAACTGATAGGAGTAAGGAAGAAAATTCTGCATGGACGGGTCACTGTGCGTTGGTATTTTCTCTTGGAGCATCCAAGAGCATCAGCCACTTTACCRGGGAGGATGCTGAGCTAGATGGACCCATCTGACTTTCCTCTCTTTCCCAGGGATTTTAGGATGGATCCACACATTGATAGACTGGCAAAAGGGAACCCTGCGCCCAGTACCTTAGTCCTCCTTCCTTCTGCCACCCAGCTTTGCTCTTTCTTTCTTCTTGTCCTTTTACTGTCTAGTTTATTCTTTTTTGTGCCCTGTGGTTTTGAGTTCTTTCTTCCTCCTTCCTGGCAATGGGGTTGGCATTGACCATAAAATGCTCAGAGTGTGAATATTCTGCCCTCTGAGCACCTCCCTGTAAGCAAGTCGCATCATCTCAGGAGTTTGCACGGAGCTGTAGCAAGCAGTGGTGCAGGGGGAGCCCAACAGGTCGGGTGGTTCTCAGATCTTGTCGTTCACTGCCCAGAGTTGGAAGGCAGAGAGCTGAAGAGTCCTGAACTGAGTAAAAAATCCCTCAACTGTGTTGTGCAATTGCCAGAACGAAGACCTGTAACCACTTGCATGATCAAAATGTCTGGACGTGTGATAAGTTTTATAGGTGTTACTGTTAGGCCTTGTTGCCTAGTTTTGGGGACTTTATGGAAATAACTGAGCTAAAAATGGCTAAGTTGTTTGTATTGGGCCTTCCAGCATCCATCACTTCTCAGTCCTCTTTTGAGCTGTCTGGAAATGTGTGTGGTCTTCCCTAAGTTCAGCTCTCACTCTTTGCACTATTTGCTTAGAATTTTACTATTTTAGGAGCACTCTGAGAAAAAGTAAGTTTGTTCTTTGCTTTTTGCAGCCTTTTAAAGGACAATAAATGACTATTGGTGAGATAAATTTGAAGTCAGCATTCAATATGATATCCCTAGGTGCAGTCTTGTATTGTTTGGAGCTCTGTCCCCAAGTCTCTGAACTTCTGTTGCCTGCCAGACACTTTCTCAATTAGGAAAGCAGATTGTATTTGAAAGCATGTTAATGAAAGTTCTTGTCCCTAGAGGAGCCACAGTTTAACACCTTGATAATTTGGTTGGAGATGGCTGGAGGATTTAACATGATCCACTTGCAAGATTTTCCAAGATGTTAAACTGCTGATAGCTAGAGATAAAAATTCATCTAAACCATTGTATTTCAAACATGGCTTTTTCCTCAGGCAAGACAATGTTGAGACACTTTTGCCCTCTAATACTGGCAGAAATTACGCTTTTGATCTCTGGCACAATTTCCTACCCAACATCTGTACTTGCAGTCCCTGGCGAGGCTGAGTGTGAAGGCCGCATCTCTCCATCTCCAGYGCTGTTTCTAATATCGCACACAAGTACCAGGAGCATTTGCCTGTGCTACAGTAACACCTTAACCTGAGAGACCTAACAGGCCTTACTGCTGCAATGCACCAAGACTGGCTTCGTGTTTTTGAACCGTCTTTGCTTTTGCAGCTAGTCTTTCCTGGGCGTGCATTTTGGAAAGCGCCTAAAAACCTGTAGCTAGGCACCTTGTTTCAGGCTGACGAAGGGAGCGGCATATTGCAGCCCTGTCCCCTGATGATGGCAACCTGACGTTCTTTTGCCCTGGGTTACCTTCAGGTGTTTCTATTCCTGATGCTCTGCTTGTGCTGCCCCAGTTGTGTGGGGAAAGAAGACCTTGGCCCGAATGCCTAGCCTGAGAAGAATGCAGACAGTCTGGCAGAGCGCAGGTTAAATAAAGTTTGCCTTGGCAGGGCCTGTGCTCTTGGATGTACTGTGAGCTGCCGGGGCGTAGTGGTGACGGAATTGCAAGCACGAACGCCAGCTGCCAAGTGGAACGGGTCTCTTGGCCCTGCTCGTGGACTCCTCTCCTCAGGGGCTCTTGAAGTACTGGCGAAACCGCAAGCTTTCTCCCTTTTCTCCATCAGCCTCCCACTGATGAGGACTGAGGTCCTATGAGGCTGTCCATTCCCCAGCAGCAGGGTGGGCTGGCTCCATCAATGTGTGGCCAAGTCAGTGGACACCCTCCTGTTGACCTTGGTGGCATCAGGGGTTTGGCTGTTGACCCCTCATCATTCTGGGGGTAAGCTTTTAGGCGGTGGTGAGTTTCGACTGACAGCCATGGCTTTTGCTATTATATGGGAAAGTGATTTAACATCTTGGAAAGAGGGTCTGCATGATTGATTTAGAAACTTTCCCTGGCCAGCCTGGGTGGTGGCGACAAATCTTCCCCACGTGGACTGCAAACGGCTCCAAGCCCTTATGTGGAGTGGCATTCCTGTGGCCACAGCCTCGGGATTTGCAGGTTGTTACCGTATAAAGGGCACAGTCTTGGCCCAGCAGGAGGGCCAACAAGCAGTTTTATTGGCAGGTACATAACTTTCCTTTTAATAGATGTGCAGAACAGGGCTTTGGATGGGAGCCGTGATGATTTCATTGCCTGCCACTGGTGGACGGAGCAGGGCTGGACAGCAGGGAAGCAAGGAGCTGAGAGGAGTGCAAAGCAGCAGGGTATTCGTGCCTTGTCACCCTGGGAGTGTGATTTTTGTCTCCAGGCGAGACACCGTTGACTCCCCTTCTGTAGCAGAGGGGCTGGTGGGGAGAACACTGGTTGGCAGACCACATTGATTCATGTCCTTGCAGTCAGTCATAGGGGCCATTGTAGAGTTAAAACACCAGGTTTGGAGCAAGGAGCTCTGCCTCAGCTCTTGTCTGACTCTGTGTGACCATTAGGACTATGTCACTTAAGAGATTAAGGCCAGTCATATCCCTTAGGTATGTTGCCTCTGGGGACCAGTTACTCCTTTGATTACCAGTGGGCAGCAGGGAGATGAGGCTTTTCATGGCTCTTGCTTCTCCTCTGTGATTTCACATATGTGTTTGTAAGATGGGGAATTTTTGCCTACTCCTGGTGTACAGGGAAGTTTGGCTAATTAATACTTGTGAAAATGTTTGATGTCCATGCTTGAAAGCTGCATGTTAACTTACCCAGCAAGCTCATTCCCCTCTAGAGCTTCTGATGGGTGAAAAGCTCCTGAGCTAGTAGCAACTCTGGCTTTGCCCGACCTTTCTCTCTCTCTGTGCCCACAGGTGGCTGGAAGTCCAGGTGATTAACCTGACCTGCACCCAGCGTTGGGTCCAGTACCTCCAGTTGCTTCAGGAATCCATCTGGCCCGGAGGAGTTTTACCAGCTGTGCCTAAACCAGTCAGGACGCAGGAGCAGAAGAAAGCAGCAGCAGAGCAGGCCTTGCAGAGCTTGATGGGACTCTTACCTGGTAAGTGTGTCCCAGAGAAAGGAGCAAGGCAGAGGCTGGGGAACCCTCCAGAGTGTTGTCATCTCTGGAAATAGGGTTACAAACAGTGATGGAGCCTGCTTGTGCCAAGGCACTGGGAAATGTTCGTGACTTTGGGGGTTTGAATGGTCTGTATGACACTTCCTTTAGCAAAAGCCACAGAGTTCCCCAGTTCTTTAGACTGTTTGCATAAGCATTCAGACAGCAGCACAGCTCCAAGGGAGAAAAGATGCGTTTTTTGGTGGTTCCAAGATACAGGCTGCCACGTGTTCTGTGGTTAGTGGTGACAGTTCAGCTGGTGGTGCGTTCTGTTCCTGCTGAGCTGCACTCTAACAAGGCAGGGCTCAGGAAAGCCAGTGCCATGCTGTGCTTTCACCTGCTGCCAAAGGTACCATTGCTGAGAAGAGTCGGAAGGCAAAGCCTTTGGTTGCTTGCTGTAAAGATGAGAGAGTGGCTTTTCCACTGACTGAAATCATTAGCCCAGCTGCATTGGATTTCCCTCTGCTGAAGTTTGACATGGGGACCTTTGGCATTAAAGCAGCTGCTGCCTAATCCGTATGAGCGCAGTTTGAACTTTAACTCTGTGCTGTAGCATAAGGGGCCCTTACTATGCCTTTGGGAGGAAAAAGTGCTACTTGTACAGGCCCTTCCAGGCTGGAACCCTTTCCTTTTGTTCAGTTCTGTACCTGACTGTTCTCTCATGTGGTTATGTTGGGCACGAGGTGCCCTGGACTCAGAGTACCATCATAAACATCTATTTACCCCCACTGGGAGAAGGTTGACCCTGTTTTACTACAGTGGAAATGTGCTGTTCCTCAAGGTTTGTCTCTGTTGTTAACAGAAGTGATCCAAGAAATCCTGGGAACTAGTAAATGTCGCCTGAGCTGGAACCTGGTACTGGAGTCGCTGGGTCAGCCTGTCATAAACAGGTATGTCTGATTATAGTCTCCTTAGCTTGGTAGCCTTTGTAATAGGGTCTGTAAGCTATGCTCAGGGCCACGTTGTGACAGATTCACACTGCCAGGTTCTTGGCACAGAATATATCTGGCTAATTTTCCTAGACTCCATATACCACCAAAGGGAATCTGAGGTGCTGCTTATGAACATGCATGTCCAAGACCTCACTCCATCTGGATACCCTTGACCCAATCAAGTGAATTATGTCATTGGGCCTGCTGAGGCTGTAGGTGTCACAGGAGGAACGAAAACCAAATCCTGATTTGACTCATTGTTTTTTTAGAAGAACTCAGATATATGTGTGTGTAGATGGGTGGTTATCTGCTTATCCAATGCTGTGTTTTCAGAAAGCAATATTTTTGTGATTAACTGTAGAGAAATACATGTGCCACCTCACTCCAGCAAATGCATTTGTACCTGCTATGCTGCTCAGCAGCTTCAAACACCCACTGGTTTGGAGGGGAAAAAACCTGAACCATCCAGTGAAACATTTTTTTCTAGGGTATGAGATCTTTTGTCTGGCCATCCCCTGATGGCAGTCAGAATACTTCTTCCTTGCCTGAGCTTTGGCGTCTGTGTTTCCAGAGCTATCTCCCAACTCTGCTGCACCCTGACCAGCCTAAGCTTTCTCTTCTCTCCATTTCAGGCACCTGGTTTTCTGCCTCTTGGACATTCTGCTGGAGTTCTTGGTTCTGAAGGACTCCAGCGATGAGCTTGAGACAACAGCTGTTGCACCGTCTGCCTCTAGCAGCCTGGAGAAAGCAGGCATGTCAGCACATTAACCAGGGCTGGTGTAGCCAACAGTGAAGAAGAGCAGAAGCCACAGGCGTAGGATGATTGATCTCTTTTCAGCGTTTGCTGAGCCCGTCTGGGAGCTTCTTGTAAAGCATTTCTCCAGCCAGTGCTAAATGAGGCTTCTTCCAGGCTTCTCTGTTTTGCCTGTGCAATAGATTAAAGCCAGTGTCAGTGGCTGGAGATATTTTTCTACCATAGTGTCTGTTCCATTGCTGACATGATGGAGAGCCTGAATGGAAGATGTCTGACTTCTGCTGAGCTGGACAGTCTGAGAAGGACCTGCGGGCTGGCCACAAACCTCCTTTGGATGTCGTTTTGTGTCCCATGTGTCTGAACATCCCAAACAGATAAAAGTTGATGGCACATAAGCTTTGCTGCTGTGGCCTCAAGCTCTGTCTGGCACTGACATACAGAGATATGATATGACAGTATCTTCRTGGAAGATGTTTCTCCAGGACAGGTGAAGAGAGGACCAAATGCTGTCCTTGCTTCCTCTAAGCAGCCTGCCCTGTGCCTGTCTTGTTCCCTCTGTTTTACCAGAAGGAAAGCGAGGAAAAAATGGAGCATGATGATGCGATGATAGCCTCAAGTCAGTCAGGAATCCATCCCTCTGCCCAACTACCTGGCAAGTCCAAAGGGATGCAGGAATCAAAGCTGCTGTCCTGCCTTAGGGACACGGATGAGCTGCCTCCCCCTGCCACTGCTCCAGTGTGGTGGTGTTCTGGCATTTTTTGGCTGCCTAAATAGAAGGAGGCAAGTAGGGTAAACTGGTCTGAAAAACAGGACTATCCCCAGGCTTAAAGAGGAACAGTGGCTTAGGTGGACCTAAGGATTGCCCTGTATTTTGCCTGCTGAGCCATGTTTTAGTCCCAGAGGCTCTCACCCAGAAGGCATGGCAGAAAATGAACTGGCTCATGCGTGACACATAGCAAGTAAATTGGCTTCCATGCAAAAGCACTTGTCACAACAAGCTCTTGGAGAGGAGTGAACACCTCTGAGCCCTTGAGGAATATTGGACACATCTCATGGGCAGCCTGTGGGCTGGACCACCACAGCTGGTTTGAAAGCACCACCTTAATTCTGCTGTTGATTGCTATTTCACCATGTTTTCATTTGCTATGCCTACTGTTATAGCAGTTGAGTGCAGAGTGCTCTAGAAAGCTTGTAAGGTCACACCATCCAGTACAGAATGGCATGTCTGTCTGACATCCAAGAACATCCAAGATTTCAGTGGTTTTGCAAGCTTACATTGCCTAGCTGTCAAATATGTAGCAGAGCAGATGGACAAGGAGAATACGCACCAACAGATCTGTTTGTATTACTTCCAGGGTGCAGATCGTCAAACTGACCAGCACTGGACTTTATTGTTTACTGCTTCCTGGCATTTGCTACAGGTGAAAGCACTTTAGAAGACCCAGCAAGAGAGAAGTGCGCAGGATCATAGCTAGTTTTGATGCTACAGTACCAAATGGTGCAGTTCATACAGCCTGCTGTTCCGTGGAGCTGGAGCTGGATACTCAGYGGCGTGTTTGGAGAGAAGGCTGCGTACCTCCAGCATGCCTACTATTGAGAGCACAGGCTCTGCTCTTTCCAGAGGCAGCTGCTTAATAATGGACACGTGTGTGTGCTTCTTCACGCTTCTGTTGTTTGTGTGAGATGTGTGGTAAATACTGGGAAGGATTAGATTACTGCCAGCAAGTATATTTTTAGGGAGCTCCAAGGACATCCCAAGACCAGGCAGAATCCAGTGAAATGAAGCAAAGCAGTCTTTACTTTCATTATCAGAGCAATTTCTCAACAATGACTCTTCTGAGAGAGTAGACTTGCCTCCTGCTTGGAAAAGGGGAGAGCATGTGTGTTGAGTAGCTTAGGAGCAGATTAGGCAAAGCGCTGGAGAATGTTTTATATGGGGCTAATCCCTAATGGCCAAGGAGTAGCCTGGGAGGTAGGGCTCCCATATGTCCATAGGCCCAACATCCACGTAGAGCCCCCATTTACCCTCTCTTTTACTACCAGGCTCCTGTTTTCTTTCTTTTTCCTGTGACTTACATTTATTACGTCACTTGTCCTGACAGGAGTGGAAGAGGCAGGAGGAAAAGGAGCCATCAGCCAGGGACAATACAGCAAAGCCCTGTATTGTGATTGGTGGCTTCCCAGATGTTCTTGGTGTGCTTGCTTGCAATTGCTTCCTCATTGACTTTATAGTTTTGGAGGCCAGAGATTGTAGTCTGTCATTGATTAGGAATATCATTAAAAAACTGTTTGCTGAGAAGGATCATTCAGAGATGGACTGCACTGCCCGCTCCACATGAGGTCAGAAGTCTAACCCAGGCCTTGCAGACACTGGATATGGCGTTGGAAGGATGAGCTTCCGCTTCTCGTTCTCCAGGAAGGCTCTAATATCCCTGCCTTTAACCCTGACCTCTGACATTACGCAAATGACTCAATATTCATTCCTCCTGATGGAAATAATTTGTGATTTCCGCTGGCGGGCTCCGAGGAGCATAGCTTGAGAGCCGGCACTTAGCTGGAATGCTGTGACAATGATTTGCAGTTGTACCAGACAACCACTTTGTGCGCGTACTCCTCTGCACCTTTCGTGCAAGGGCCTTGAAGCATGCGTTTTGCAGGCTTGAATTAACTTCCAGAACTTGCTCACGTGGCAAAGTAGCAGCATCTCTTCTGTGTTTACGTTGGAGGAGCTGGGGCGGAGAGATGAAGTGAGTTTACGAAGTGCATGCACTTCAAGTCAGCGGCAGAGTCAGGAGCAGACCCCAGCAGTTTGGATTGAGAAATCTTTGTTTTAATCTCCAGAACCCCCTTTCTTTTCTTAGAGCAAGGAAAACAGAAACCAGGATTCCTGGAGCCCTTTCTCATGCTCTTACTGGCTAGACTTCAAGCTCCCGTTCTCTCCTTCGTAGATCTTAGGCTATTCTCACAGCTGAGAAGAAGCTGCCCAGGAACAGCATAGGAACAAGTACCCCCTCTCTGTATCTTGTTGTTAAGGAGTATAAAACCCATTAAGAAGTTAAGAATTTTTTTTTTATCTTAACGTCAGTTCTTTGCTCTGCTAGAATTTTCAGATTAAATTGAGCACAACAGTGGCAAAGGCAAACTTCTGCATTCAGGTGGGCTGAAAGTTTATTTCCTCTGGACTATGACTGAAAGCATTGCTTTGGTAAAACAAACAGAGCCCACAAAAAAACTAACTCACTCTGTGTCTCTAATACTCCCAGCAAGCTCCCTTTTCTGCAGGAATTTGTTTAGAAGGCTTGAGCCGCCTCTTACTAAAGGGAGGCTGGTGAGAGCAGCCAGATATAATWTGTCAACAAAAAGCCTTGCAGATCTCTGACGTCGTATTAGATACAGAGCAGCACATGGTTCAGGTGCTCTTTAGAAAGGGTGAGTCCCTTGAATGTGTAAAATGAATTGAAGCAGAGACCAGCGTGGTCCTGGGTGTATGTCCTATTGGAGATGCACGATCTGCCTCCAGCCCATCACCAAATGCCTGTTTGGCTTGGAGGAAAGCATTTCATTTCTCTCTGCCTCAGTTTTCCTTGGCATTGGCTAATTAGAGTCTAAGCCCCCTGCGAGCAGGGTCTGCTTATGTGGGTGTGCAGCACTGAGCATGGTGTTACAGAGCTTCAGGACACCACCATAAGCTAAATAATGGTTCCTKTGCTGAGCCAGAGCTTGTTTTTCAATTTTCAGGAAAAAAGAGTGTAACCTTGTGCTGACTCCCTGTCATCTTTCCTGTATTCAAATCTCTGTGTCAGCTATTTGTGGGTCCTGCCATTCAAATTTGTGTAGAGCAGTGCTGTCCTGAGAACCTGTTTTGTTGTCAACGGGGAACAAACTGGTGCTCCAAAATACTCGTGACTTCTGCTCTGACTGTGTACAATAATACCCCATCTCAAACATAATTCTGCGTTTGGATTTAAAATTGAACCTTGACAAGAAACGGCCTGTCAGACAGCCCGTACAAAGAAAAGAGCAAGCAGGGGAGAGGCAAAAAAGCCCAGGACGGGGTGGGAAGTAGGGGGTTGGCTCCTTTATCAGTCGTGCTTGGAGGAAAATCTGTGTTTATGGTGGAATCCAGGAACTTTCAGTAGTGTGGAACGGCCAACTTTTGTACCGCCCTTTGGCTAGAAAACCTGACACTGGTTAGCGGTGGTCACAGCCTGCGCAGGACAGAAATAGCTTAAAGGGCAGGTTGTCATCTCCTCGGGTGTTAATGGTGTCCCAAGATGCAGGGTGGTGGCAGTGAATCTGGGACAGTGGTTTGCCCTAGCACACGGGTGGCAATAGCAGGAGTGACAGCAACTGCAGTCCAGGTGGGGAGTGGGGGGGGGTTAGCTGTTAAGGTAGGCAGCTTCAGAGCCCGGGCTTGCAACTTGGTCAGAGAGAGGGACAGTTCTCCCATCTCTGGTGCCATCAGCCTTGCTTCTCTCTCCCTGATAAGCCAACTTCTTGATTTAGGATTTCCAGTGAGCATGGAACCAGGGAACCAGAGAAGCAGTTTGGAACGCTTCTGGAAGAAAATATGAAAGACACCCAGATATGCATGGTCGTGCAGACCTATCTCCACATTCCTTGAGCTCTGCTGTGTAGGAAGTTCACCTTGATATCA
Source organism: Apteryx rowi (assembly GCF_003343035.1). NCBI lineage: Eukaryota > Metazoa > Chordata > Aves > Apterygiformes > Apterygidae > Apteryx > Apteryx rowi. Next base: position 2,499,691 of record NW_020449752.1, read on the forward strand.
ATCCTGCAGGAGGAAGGCTGGTAAGCTATAAGGAAACAGGAGAGTATGTCTCAAAAAGAAAAAATTCCATGTGAAAGTTGAAATATTATGTTGGGAAAAAAATGGAGGAGGAAAAACTTGATACAGGGAATGCTTGGGTCATGTATTATTCTAGATTAGCTCTGCCACAGGAAGATCCTGAATGCCCTATGAAATCCATTACCTACAAGCCAGTGAACATTTGTATAGCACATGATGCAGGGATCATAGCTGAAGCCAAGTTCCCCTCTATAATATCCACCCCAGGGTAGATTGGTCCCTTTCCAGTGTCAACAGCCGGAGSATTAAGCATTTATCTCTGCAGAACAGTGGATAATTAATACCAGATCGAACTAGGGTACACTTGAGAGAACTTGCTTGTGACTGTAGTTGTGRCTGAGTGTGGCTTTACTCCTGCAGGCGAGTTGGGGGAGTGGGACAGGGTTTAGCCCGTACCGTGCGGGCAGGCGTTGTYTCTCTGATGCGTGCCTCGTAGCAGAGCGAGGCTGAGGGCGAGCTCTCTAGTTATGGCCCCAGGCAGTAGGCAGTAGGGCCGGAAACTCATCAGGARACCTTTCCTTCTAGCAAAGCTTTGGAAGATTAGAATCAGGATGCTGTGATTTGCCRTATTTTGGACTTAAATGTAAAATCCAGGTTTTGGCACTTCTGTCTTTCTTGAAATAAATTAATGCCATTATCCTGGCCACATTCCAGTTCAGGTAATTGTRTTCTTCCTACCTTAATGCTACTCCAGCCCCCTGTCTCCACTGGATATGCAAAACTCTAATTCCTGTCTGGAACTTGCTTATTGTGTTACAATTTTTTTTTTTTTTCCTCTGAGCGCAACTTGTGCAGAGAGGGCTAGCCAGTCTCCTAACGCTATGCTAAGCTGCTAAAATAGTCGAGAGAACCTGCCTTAGACATTAGACTGTGCCTAATGGTGTCCCGGAGCATCTATCCTGACTTGTAAGCTTGTTGAGCTGAGAAAGGGGGTAACAAATAATTACAGCAAATGCTACAACCCTATTCAACGCGTAGTGGACTGGCTAGAAACCCACTACTTTCTTCTCAGAGTGCTGGTGAATGTGTTAATGGGAGGAAACTTGTGATTCCTGGCTTCTTCTTTTACCTTCCTGTGTTACTATTTCTTCAAAGATGTTGAAGACTRAAGCATGTGCTTACAAGTAGGCAGGGAGAAGAGTCCTTACGCCTTCAAGGGGAATACTGGCAGTGTTCGAACATAAATATGTGCCAACCTCTAAGCATCAGGCCCTGCTAATCTACTGGGGTAGTARTGGTTAGCATCCAGCCTCCCGAAACCCTGTGTCTTGTGATACATGAGCAATACTAAAAGCTGGCTTTGAGCATCCGGTTTCCTTTTTAGAGTGCAGTTTGCTTGTCCACGTTGGTGGCTCGTTGGCCTTTACATCCTCTGCAATTGGTGCATTGGGTTTTTTCTTCCCCCTTTTTTTTTTTCTTCTTTAAAAAGTATTTAAAGTCGCCTTCCTTCCTTACCCTTTCAATTACACTCTCTTCATCTCCTGGCCTCGCTGAGCGGCTGAAAAGGTTGCTCAAGCAGTACTTGAGGAGAGCGTCCCAGAATTCAGCATACTTCCTTCCTGTTCCCAGGCCTCTTTGCTCCTCCATGGCCCTCAAGGACAAGGGGGTTTGAGGGACATTCTGGAGGAGGGACAGCAGGGGTCAGGATCAAAGACCATAAACCACTGTTTAAAAATAATGCCTACCGCTTCTCCTGAGTGTTGCATCTGGCAGAGCCTCATTAACCTTCTGTTTCCCCCTCCTACTCCTTTGCCCCTGAAAATCAACAAAGCCAAACATAACAAGTTGCCTTGATTGAAGAAGGCTGAAGTGTGTGTGCTTAGTGTGAAAAAGCAAAAGCAAAGCCATTGGCTAAAGCCCCTTTTCCATGCAGGCCACTTCACATTTATTACGCTAGAAGATGGAGCTCTTTAAATGCCGATGCTCTTTATAGTTGAGCTCTTTAACTTTCTCCTTTCCTCCCCTTGCAGCCTTCATTTTTCCCCTTGTTCCGCTCCTTCCGCTCTCCTCCTTTCTTTTTTGTCCTGTGAGAACGAGTCTTTTAATCCCCTTGTACTGCAGATTAAAGCTATTATAGCCTCCCCAACCTGACATTTTCTCAGAGAGGCTCACAGCCAGATCTTTATGAGTGCTCTCTGTCTGTCTGCTGCTGCCTTTCTTCTTGGCACACTAAACCTCCGTTTCTGACCTTTCGCTGAAGAGGAAAGGACTATAGTGTGCAATCACATGTAGGCAGAGGCCAGTCTCAGCAGGTCTCAGAGTGCAGGAAATTAAGACGCATGGAAATTAAGAAGTAAATAAGGAGAGAAAGAAAAGACGATGGGAATTAAGAGACAGAACCAAAGTAAATTCAGCGTGTTGGAAAACTGAATGCAGAGTTTGGGTCTGAATTTTGCGAATGGTCCCCTCTTTACCAGGAGCCAAGCTGTAAACCTTGGGCTCATTTTTAGTGACAGATCGGAGTGACCTGAAACTTGAACCGTGGTCCAACTCCTAATTTCTCATTTGGCCCAAGAATATTGGATCCAAGCACCTAAAAATACACAAGTAGCTGTGTCAGTTGTGAGCTTTCAGGATGAGGAATGACTTCCAKTACAATGCGGATCTGTTGCTGACAGGAGTTTTCTTGCCCTTTGTCAGCAAGTGCTTGTACCCTGCCTCTGAGGTTACAGAGCAGATCAGATTGTTGGTCCTTGTCTTCTACACATCATAAAAGTACAACTGGTGAAGGTAGGTCAAGTGTGCATGCACTAATGGCTGAAACATTTTTTACCAAGTTTTCTAGCTACTGGATCAGAGATGTCTTCTTCTACATATCTCACAATTGCTAGCTAAGCACCAAGCAAGGTGAAAAACTGGCCACAGGGCATGTTTCCAAGAGTAATGGTGTAAAATTGCTCCAAACAGGCCCCCTTTCAGGTTGTGTACAAGGATGCATTAATGAAGGGCATAGCAATCTGTTGGTAATAAACTTTTTAAGAATGGAGGAAGCACGGTTTGGTTTCCTCTTCTTTCAGACCTCTTGGCCGAGTTGTTCTGAGCCATAGTTTCAGCCACCCACCCACCTGTAAAATGGGGTTAATAGCCTAACCCAGAGTCACACAGATGTTGTAATACTTTGTGGGTAAAAGACTGCAAAGTATGGGCTATGCTAACCTGTTCAGTTAGCTTGAACCGAAGAAAATCGTGCAATACGACACAAATGAGTACAAAAGGTCAACTTTGAGTCCTGCAAGGCTTTATCTAGATCTTACTTGCATCCGTTTATATATGGATTATACTTTACCTCCCTTGTAAAAGGATGAACGGAGAATTTGCTTATCTTTATGACCAAACCGAGAGCATGGCCTTCACAAGTCATATGCAGGGTTGGAAGATGTTCAAGGGGTCAGGTTTGGTTCGGCACCTTCAGCTTTTGCTAAAATAGGTGGGTGACCATATATAGGAAGATTTCCCATACTTAGTATCCGCAACAGTCACAGCTGACAAGTCACCTCATGCTGTTTGTGTTCTCCCATTGGGAACCAAAGTGAATGCAGAGGCTTCTGGGAGCATTAGATAAATAAAATGAAGGATTGAAAGTAGCACAGTTGCTTTCAAAGTAATAACAAAACAAGTGTAGCTCTCCCCTTTTGGGAACTTGTTGTCTCGGGGCAAAAGTTCCCCTGGCAGCTCAGCTGGCTGATAATGAAATCGAAAGAGGAGCTTGCCCCCGGAGGGGCCGTACATGTGAACCGCTGCCATGTCGAATCCGTATGAATCCCCCTCAGCTTCTCCGCGAGGAAAGTCCGAGCCGTGTAATTACTGGTTCTCCAGCGAGTGGCCTTTTCTTTCTCTTTGTGTGGGCCCGGTCACCCCTCCTCCTTTCCCCTCGTCCCCCCGTGCRCACATTATAAGAGGATATTTGTAATGAAAATCACTCAGCAGAAGCGGAGAACAAAAGCCGGCGCGGCGCGAGCTCGCCGGCGGGGATATTAGACGCGCTGGGCTCCCACCTCCGGCAGGCCTGGTCTCCGCTGTGAGAGTGCGGTGGGCACGGCGGGCTGGGGAGGCTCTTATTAACCTTAATCTGAAGAAAGGCGCTGAAGCCACACCGGGGCCTGGTTTCATAGATACAGCAGCTTTCTCTCAAGCTTGCAACCTTATGAAGAGGCAGTCTCCCCAGCAACCGCTTCGGCCCTGGCTCTAATGCGTTTTGCGCCGTACTGTCTAATCTGAGGTAGAAATGTCACCGCGAGCAGGCCCCAGGCTGGCAGCTCCCAGCCACGGCCTATCTCGTAAGCACATATCCAGCTTCAACCTTCTGGTTGCTGGGGTGAAAGGGCCTCTTCATCTCCGCAGGGAGAGGCAGATGAATCCCGGGCTCAAACAAGGGACCTGCTTTTTTTCCCGACCAGACGCTCCCCCTCCGGTTCAAGGGCCCTTTATTATGTCTTTTAATTCTAAGCTGCGAGTGGGAGGGAGCAATAAGGCCGGAGAAATGGGAAAAAGCCCCTCGCAGTGGGGAAAGGCCTCAGCCACCGGTGTGTGAAAAGGGAAGGCCAGCGCGGGGATTAGAAATGTCAGCTTCATGGGAAGTACTTGATATTTAATAGCTTTACTTGATTGCTGCGAGTCGTTGACACGCACAATGCTGGCACCGGGTTTGTTTGGGACAGCTGGTAGCGATCGCCCTTTCCTTGTGCCTCCCCACGCGGCACTGYGATGGTTGTCCCCAAAGGCCTGCATGGGAGAAGCAGAGGTGTCTCGGGAGCTATTGCAGTGTGAGCTAAGACAGCCAAAAGGAGCCACGTGAGCTGAGTTTATATTACTTAAAGTCAGGTTGGTGGCTCATCCTTTCCGTGTCTGGCCAGCACGGGATGCTTTGTGAGAAGCCTTGCACCTGACACGTCTAACCTGGCAGGGATTTCGTCCTGACTCCAGCTAGTGCCTGGGTTCTGCTCTCAATCCGATGATTTATAGCACTAGTAACTCATTCATTGCAAACCGTGACTCTGTAAAGGTTGTCATATGGCCTGTCTGCAACATATTCTCTAGTTCCCTCATGTTTACAGCCTCTGGGGGAGCTAAGGCCTTTTAAAGCATTAGTGCTCCAATTTCCTCTTCTCAACAGATGCTCTCATACTATCTACCGCAGGTATGATTGGGGCCACCTGAGGAACTCCTTTRTGCAACAGGAACGTGCTCCTGAGTCCGTAGGGGTCTTGTCAACATTTTTGTCTGATTAAGTCAGTACAGATTCTTGTATTYCTCCCTCTTCTCCAGCATGTACTTGTTGCAAACAGCAGCATGAACAGTACATGTTACTTCTCACCCGCATTACCTCCTTTGCCCCTCTGGACGTGGCCTCAATAGAGGAAGTTGCTCCTCTAGAAAAAGGGCTGTTGGGACAACTGAATAATTCTGATAGGAAGGAGATTGCTTCGTATTGCTTCTTTTGTAATAAATGGTGAAGACTAAGTGGCCTGAGCTTTCCCATCATGCTGTTGACCAGTAAAGAACCTTTTTCCAGCACTGTACTTCATCRCTATATCAAAAGGTAACGTATCCTTGTTGAACCAAGTCTGCCCTGAGCTCCATATGTTCCAGCAAGCTGTATTAAGCTTTTGTTTTGCTTTTATCCTTGCAAGTGAATTATAATAAGCTGGCTTATGGCTATCATTTTCAACATACCTGGCATATCCTTGCACACTTCAGGAGCCCTATCCTGGATTCATGCGTATCTCCAAAGCAGCCCCAATGGACCATCTGAAAATCCTCCTATCCCTTGATGCAGGCACTTGAACTGGCATTTGGCAGTATTCCTGCCACCACCTGCATGGAAAAGCAGGATGTAAGACCTGTCCATCACTTGACTCTCCCATCTTGAGGAAAAGAGTGTCCTGGGTATAAATAGGCATTATGCACTGTGATCCTTTTTATGGGCTGTTCTTGGCCTGATACGCTCTGCCAACAAAAATAACCTCCTCCACCCCCTTCAGCAAGGTTCACCTGAAGCCCAAAAGCTGCATTAGAACAGTGTGTATTAAAGTGCATCACACATCAAGGATTTTAAAATAAACACCAGCGATGTCTCTTTTTGATCACATTCCTTTCCACGACAGGCTCATGATTTCCAAGCCAAGAATGTCACTAACCTCTCATATTTCTCCTGGTCATTTCTGTCCTGAAGTTGGAATGCAGCCACAGGCAAAATGGGGTTGAACGCCTCTATGTCACGCATCCAGATTTAAGAGACATTATCTCATCGATAGTGAACAACAAGGCTGGCACGCCGTCAGGCGCAATATTCCCTGGAAAGTTCAATGTGCGTGGTGAGGGCAGGCTTAACTAGCAATGCTAAGCTCGCGGTAGTTGAGTGTGGTGAGATTCTGGCTGGCAGCCTCAGCGAAATAGCTCTGTCAAGCTGGAGAGTAGCGTAGGCGAGGGAGGATGCAGAAGGGCTGAGGAAGGTTGTGCAGCGCGGTGGCTAGGCATGACCAAAAAAGAGGTTGCATGGAGGGAAGGAGGGGAACRAGGCTGAAGACTGCACTACGCTATTGTGTCTAGACAGAAAAATTATGTGGGGTGAGAGGGAGGAACTCATATCGATACCCTGGAGGAGCCGCAGAGAAGATTAGCATGAGAGGACAGGACTAGCATTGCCTTTCTTGGGTGGCAAGGACGGAACTAAAACTAGAGCTGAAAGCTACTAATACCCTTTTAAAAGCTCCTTACGCTTGTTCTGTAGGTGGTATTGTCCTTAAGAAAACGTTCGTCTTCCTTTCTGCTTGGCAGCGGTTGTACTTACCCTGGAGTGTGGCGCAAGTACTGGCAGATGACACGGCACTAAGAGGTTTGGCAATCTGTCAGCTCTCTGGATTTTTCTAAGGAAAAACTTCAGAAGGACCTGGCTTCATTTTGATGTGAAGTTAGAAACTGGTTATAATAGCGGAAGAAATCACTTGCGAAAGAATAGAGACACGTTCATAGGAGCAACCCCCCCCCCCAGCTCTGCCTAGAGTCAGTTAAGAGAAAACAAGCCCTTTTGAGGCATAATTCATCTGAAGAATTTATCTSCTTTATTGGGAGATKAATTATGTCCTAAAAKTGCCTATTTCTCTTCAATGACTGTAAGCAGAAGTTTGAGACATCTAGGTTGATCCCACTCTGCCCTGAGAGAGGCATCCAGACTTCTTCTGGGTCACATAGACTGCTAGGGGTGAAGGATGGGCAGTCCCAAGGTGCTCCCCTGCWTGCCGGAGCCCACCTTCCCCGTGAAGCACAGGACTCCAGCAGTGCCTGGGCAGAGCYGTGTGGAGTCCCAGCTCCAAAACAGCAGGCGCTGAAAGCCTGGCAGGCGCTGAAAGCCTTGCAGCCGCTGTCAGCRCTGCAACAGGGTGTTTGCAGTGAGCATGCTCCTGAAATAACCTTAAACTGCTAAGCAACCTTACTGCTTACAGGCCCCAGCTTGGCAGCAGCAGGTCACAGCTGGAGCCACCTCCTTCAGCTATGAACATCTCTTGAAAGGGCCACAGTCCTTCAGATGTTTCTTGGGAAACAAATTCACTGAAATCTGGTAGCTCCTGAAATAAGAGGCCAGGGTGTGTCTGCATGCTCTGCAACAGGCAGGTCTGAGTTCACAGTCAAATCCAGACTTGCCTGCCCAGAGGAAAGACCTTCGCCTGCATGAGACTCTTACATGGACCCTGGTTGTTGTGGATAGAGTTGGAGGTGGATGGGGACTGAACATCCCGCTGTGTCCCRGAACAGCTCCTCCAAAGTGTGGCAGGGATGTGTTGGACCTGTCTGGCCAGGAAGCAGACAAGCTGCGAGGTCTGGTTTGTGCTCACACTTACTCTCAACCTTGCAGCACAGGCTTAGCTGTAAAAGCCAAGGGGCTTGCAGAGATATGTCTTCTCCCTGGCCAGGCTGTTTCAGCCTGGACTGCAGACTCTCTTGTGGGACACTGGGGCTGGGGAAGGAGATGCTCCTGGAAATCCCTGTCCTCATTGCTCCTCCCTGGCTAGTTTTCCTGGCTTGCAAGCAGAAGCCACGAGAGGGAGCTTCGGGGCTGTCCCTCAATTTTTCCCCGGACCAGGCTGAGGCACAAGATGGTGCTGTTGTCCCAGCCATCACAAGCAGCAAGAGCAGCAAGGAGCAGCAAGGAGCAGCCTCCCAGGGACAGGGGGACAAGGACACTGCCTCTCTCCTGGGGGCCCTGCATCCCCTCCCGTCACCACACTGCCCTGTGAGCTAGAGCTCGGCGCAAGTCCCAGTTCCCAGGTGATTTTTTTTTCTCCCAGATTTTAGCCCACTTCCAGCCCTGCATCAGGGTGAACCCAGGGCTCTGTGAGGTTTTCCTTGGAAAAAGCTAGTGGACAAGTGAACTAGAATAGACATGTGCCTCGGAACGTGCCTGCATGTGCAGATCTGCCTTTCTCCCGTGTCCCAAGATAATATCCTGGCCTCTGGGCTGAAAGGTCTGTGTCCATGAAGGCTAAATTATTTATTAGAAGTGAAATAGGTCCTATAGGAGAGCCCTAAGACTCCATGCTCTGGAGAGACATTAACCTCATGGTGAGTCAGCTCCTCGGGGTGGGGAGAAGGGGAGAAGAGAGGGTGGGGGTGTCCCCATCCCTGGTGGATGCCAGCACTGCCAAGTGATGGGGAGGTTGGGTGCATATAGCTCTTCTTCATGCCTCTTAGGCGGAAAACTCAGCCTGGATCTGAACACATTTTTCCCATGAAAGATTCACYGAAACTGGTACATTCCCACAAAGAGCTTTGATTTCAGTGTATCGGCATTTTCCGATGAGAAACCATCTCATCGGAAAATTCCCAACCAGCAAAGAGAAACTCCCCAGTGAATGAGGGGAAGGATACTGTCACACGCAGCAGCAATTTAATACCAGTGGAGTCTTGTGTCTAGAGTTTCTGGGTAAAGAAAGAYGAAGTGCAGCCAGCACCACTCATGGCAAGAGGGGAAACCATGAAGTCTTCCAATTCGGAGCTGCACCAGGTTCACCCGCTATAGCCCACTGCCCATTTTCTCAGCACTTTTTCTGTAATATTTCCCATTGCTCTTCATCCAGGTGTTCCTGCTTTCTGTACAGGCAGAGGGTGCAGCTTGCAAGCATTGCAGGCAGCACAGGCAGGACCTGCAAGGGAGATGGAGGCAATGGCAGCACAAGCTGAAGCTGCAGTGGCTCATCCTGCCTTTCATAGGTGTCCTGCGCTAAGCATGCGGTTTGAGACAAGGGGAGAAACTGAGAGGAGTGAGTTACCTTCTCACAGGCAGGCCTGGTTGTTGAGTTACAGTGGTCACATATCCCTAGCCAGTCCCTAGTCCGGTGTCTCAACAAGACCTGGAAAAAATACTTGTGCATGCTATGGAGACAGCGCTCCCTTTTCTAGTTTGGCCTTCCTCGAGAGCGATATTAGGGCAGTCTCTTGCCTTCATGAGAGCTCTTTCTGACATACTGTGGGACACTGTTGCTAGAGTGGACTCCGACCCACCCTTGGCAGGTGTGTGCCTTGGTGCTTCTTGGCTGGAGGAACAGAATCTGGGTTTCTGGCAGCATGATGCCCTAGCAATCCATGAGGAGTTGCTGAGGTGTGAACAGGGAAGGCAGGGTTTGTGGAGAGAGGGGATATGCCCTACAGACCAGCTGCTAACATGGGAAAAGATAGTGCTGTCTTAGGGCTTCTCTTCCTGTGTGACAAACCAGAAGCCGGGTTATGACCTGGCTCTCTACTCTTAAAAGTAGCTCCACAATATTTGGCTCTTACTGCTTCTCTTCTTTGAATAATCACTGACTGCAGATGAGGTCCTAACCTCAGGCATCTTCACACACAGACGAGCAGCGAGCCCGCTGGAGGTGCCCTCCGTTTCCCAGCCCATGTGTACCGCTTTCCTGCCTTAGTGTCCCAGTGAGTGCAAGRGCACCCACCTGCCTTGAGCTGCCGACAGCCTTTGCCGCTCTCTGTGACATGTGGCTGCGGGGAGCAGGATGAGCACTTCACGTCTCAAAGCTGGACCTCACACACTGCGTGTCCCTAGTGGGATAGAAGCGGTCGAGCAAGAGGCTTAAAACCACAATTAGATTATTTAATCCACCTTTTCTCTGCCCAGGGGCTCCTCTCCCTACATTGAGCTAAATTCTTTTGTCACACATCAAATTCAGAGGAGTTGCACAAGAGCGGTGGAGAACAGACTCCAGCAAGGAATCTTCTCCAGGGCTTTGTCCAGTCTGGATTTAAGCGATTCCCCTGAGAGGGCTTTTGCCAGTCCCCATGAGAGAATATTTCACAGCCTGCTAGGTCTCTGATGGAAAGCGTGCCTCTCTTCTGGAGCAGGTATTTCATCTGGGTTTGAAGGCTTCTTTCGCTCTGACTATTCTCCTGGTGGTTGTCTCTCCGGCAGAGGTTAGCGAGTCCCTTTGCGAGGCCTGCACTTCTCAGATGTTATGTCTGGAAGTTTGCTCTGTTTTTTTGGCTAGGGGGCCCAGGGTCTGGAAGTGGAGAGGCTTTTATGGGAACCCAAGTCCCCTTTTGACACTACTTCCTTGTGCTTAAATTACAGGTTGGGTTACAGACTTGAATGTTTTCTGGTTGGATATCTTTCATTGTCAAAGGGGATTAGGCCAGTGATTATTTACRTGCACCTCTATTACACAGAGTCTGTTTCTTTTCTTTTCTTTTCTTTTTTCCCTTGTGTGGTTCTACATAATATGTAAACGTTGACTAAAGCGCTCCCATAGATGGGGGAGAGGGAGTGAATGAGGCCCCTGCTATGCAGAATGAAATGGGTAAATCGACATCTCTGGTTCTCTTCCTTCCACACAGGGACACCATTGCCCCAGCGGCCAGGTACATTGCCTCTCTCCGGTGCATTTGGAGTTGGTTACGGCAGCAGACTGAATACTTGGCGTGATGAGCCAATAGCTTAATCTAGGGCAGCTCCTCTGGAGCTTTGACTGTTCCCCAGTAAGTGGGGATATTTTTTAGAACCCAACAGGCGTGACTTTTTAAAGAGATTTTTAATAGAAGTCCCATTTACTCCTTTATTTGGCTTGGGAGGCTTCAGTGGAACAGATTTCTTTACATATCCTTGAGTGTTATTTGATTAAGGTTATGACTGCTAATAAACACTCTGAGTCTATTCTCCTTCCCCACCACTTTTAATTCAGGATACCTCTGATGCCGGCATGGGATTACACCTTTTTATACTGGTGCAAGGGATTAGATAGCCAATTCTACTCCGCTTTCATCAGTTTATCGGTGTGCTGCTCATTTCAGGGAAGTTTGTTCTGATGTATTCCAGCTTTATAATGTAAGAGAAAATAGAAATGGGAGGAGTGCCAGGGGTGATTCTGGCACAATAACCACTTTACTTCCCTTTCCTTCACTCTGCCATTTACAATCACAAATTCTTCTATAAAACAGCTATGAGAAGAGCAGATATTTTACAGGAGTAAGAAAACTCCAGGCTGCAAAATCAAACAAACCAACAAACAAAATCCCGTTTGCAGTGTAGGAGAGAGAAGCAGGTTCTGTTCAGAAAGACGGGAAGAAGAAAGCAGAGAGGTGAAAATAGGATGGACCAAAGAGCAATAATATCAGGCTGGGACCCCAGAGGACTCTGCTCTACCTGTTATCTAGAGAATGAGTGTGTTTTGTAGAATGATTAGTCTTTTCCTATGTAAGAAACTTTTATTTTAAAATATTCTTAACTTTTCAGGAAGCAAAGCAGAAGAAGTGATATAGACGTGCCAGCTACCCAGCATCACTACAATTGCAGCAGGGCATCTTAGCCGGTATTCAGAGAAGGCTGGTAAGTGAATCACAGTTGAAAGCAGTGACCCGTGGATTAAGGAGAGTGGTGGTCAGGCTGATCAAGGGATGTATAGATTATCTGGAGAGAAACAAGCAGAGACTTAGAGACTCTGCAGTCATCAATGTCTAAAAAATGATAAATATGCAATATGTAATGAAGGGAAAATCTACTTGCATGTACCCAGAATCCAAAATCCATGTAAATGAAAATTCAGTTGCACTGAAAAAGCGCACGGAAAAGTACATGTCAGTTGGCCTAAGGACAGCATTTAGCCCTCCCTACAGCCATTGCATACCTGAATGCACAACAGAATACAGCTTCACAGGTGCATATATCCATCTACACACACTGTACATCCACCTCTGAGAGCTCAGATACCACCATACCAGTGACGGAGTCTCTGATGCACGTCTCTTATGGCCATTAAGAATTCATAAGAGTACAGAGAGCTCCCTATCTGCACCAAGTGTTTCTGTGGCCTTTGGGGGCCTTGATGCCTTTTTCCTGGACGTAAAGCACAGTCTCTCCACAACAGTCATGGTAAGTCTTTTGCTGTGTGGTACACTAATGAAAAGCTGTGTGGGCCAGTCCCTAATTACGACCATCAATTAAGCTGTCAGAGGGAGCTCCCAGCCTTAGTTGTTTCATTATTAGACTTTGGGCCTTGATGAGCTGCAATCAGGCATGACAAGTGTGACCTGAGCAGAGCCAGGGAGGTCTCCACTCCCCCGCGGAGCTCTGGGGCTTTCATACTAGACTTTGCTTCTCAGGTCTGGGGCTTTACCTCCTGCACTGCAGGGAGGGAGCTGAGAGCAGAGAGGAAAAGGAGGAGGAGGAGACCACCACGTGGCTTGGCCCTGCGTTCGCCTTGGACACAGCTGGCCATCTTCGCACACACCTACGTTTGCTGGTTCTTCTGGGTCTGTCGGCTTCATTGTTTTGAAGGCAAGAGGCTGTTGTTGTAACTCAGCACCTTTAACTTAGGCTTCCTATGTAAGAGCTATAGGACATTCAACTATATATGTTTATTTTCAATACAAACGTTAGACAGGGACGAGTCCAAGTCACAGTGTCTTTTAGCCACATCTGTCTTTTGAAGTGCCACAAAGGATGGTGCTTGGGGACTGTTCTTCCACTCAGTGGTCCCTTTAAAATTCACACTAGACCCAGTGGAAAAGAGACATGCAGATGGTGGGGTTTGATGACAACAGCACTACGAGTTTATTTGAACTAGGGCCTTTATAGGGAGATGTGTTTGTTTTCTCAGACCGCACATTATTAACTAATCCCTAGACTTTATTTTTATAGTAGCATTGTGAGCAACTTCCTACTTTTCCCCCCTTTCCTCTGTCAGAACGTCTTTGGCTCTGCAGTTGAGTCCTAGACTGCTGCTGCTTGGGCCAGGTTTCTGTTCGGCGATCCTACCGCAGCTGCTGTTCTCCTTTCGAACTGAGAAAGAAACTGTTCTTCCAGTCAGAGCACTGGACTGGGAATTTCTTTGTGCTCTTTGGAAATCATCAGCTGTAACCACTATGCATCCCTGTTCCCTGATAGTACGGTGGGGTGATAATCCTTCTTTTCTCTTCCTAGAGTATCAGTATCATTCTTGTCCCAGTACCTTTGTCCATCTCCTTTTCCCAACTTCTCCTCTTTCAGGAGCACCATCATTTGTTACGTGTCTGTGCTAAGTGKAGAAGAGCCCGCTTCCAAAAGGCCTGAGGTTTGTTCAAAAAAGGACCCCAAATCCAAACACCTGCAAGACCCTTTTCTGAAGTAAACCATAAATGCCATAAGAACAGGCTTTACTGTAAGGTTTTTGATATGTCCTATTTCTTCATGGACTCAAGAAACCTTGAAATAAGCCATGTCATTTCTGCAGTTGCGGAACAACAGGGAAGGGACAGGCTTTTGGGTAGCGGCTTCTCCTAGCCAAGTTTCCCACCTGTGACTTCTGCAAAGAGTCTCTTCCGATCACTTCCAGCCTCTGCCTGACAAACAGAAATCTGAAATGAAACAGCCTGTTCTGGAGGGATCACGGGTGTGGGGGTCGGGGGGGGGGGGTCTCCGTTGCATAGCCCCACACAGCTGTTAATCACCAGAATATCTCTGGCTCCCAGCAGCTGTCTGGTGTTTATCTTAGCCTGGATATCTACTGGGCCAAGCCCACGGAGAGCAGGCTGTTCAGCCAAGCCAAATACAAAAGGAAGATAGATAATTTGCACACAATGGTGTGCACGTGTATTTTGTGTTTGTGTGCGTATGTATACATGTGTGTATGCATGCAGACTTTGTTTATATCCTACTGCCGCGGCTAGAAGTGCACGTCAGTGATTTTTGTTTGAAATAAATGCGTAATTTTGTGACTGTGTCGGTGCACACAAGAATTGGCATTCTTAGCGTGTGTATCTGTGGACCTCACGTAGGTGTGTTGTGCATGTGTGTTAGGTGCGTGTCCCAGTTTGTGTTTCCAGGTGTGTGACTGGGAGTCAGGTACGATTTCTTACGCAGGAATTCCCTGTGCTTTCTCTTAGCTTTCTGAAGCGTTTACAGCAAAGAGTCAACATACAGGGCTTCCTGCTTTCTTCCAGTATCAGTCAGCCTCAGTGACTTCAAGATTCATCTGAAAGACAGTTCCCTGGGACATCTGTGTCTATTTTGGAAACAAGAAGGAGGGAGGGGGTTAACCAAGTGAACTCTCCTGTATGGGGAAGAGAAGGAGGTCAACCTTGTGACTCCAATTAGCCAGTCCTCTCAGGGCTGTGGGGGAGATGGAGTTGATATAACCAGGCTCAGCTGAGGCTGAGGCCTTAGACTTTGAAGGTGTGGGTGAAAGAAGCAGCTCTAGCAGCTCTCCTGGGATGTTTGGCCTCTTCTTTGTGGTAAGAGGCTTGTGGGGGCAGAGGGGATAAAAGATTGGAAGTGTAGCAAGGTGGATGTGAGCATGTTATGCCCTGACTTTTTTTTTCTGGGTCCATTTAAAACTTTCCTTCTCCCTGTTTCCCAGGTTGTTTCTGTAATGGTCGGATCATCCTGAGCTACAAAGTAACTGCTTGGGGTGGAGGAGAAGGTCCTGGCTGGACCTGGGTTGCTGTTTGTATGCTTGTGTGATGGGGTAGGATTTGGTGAACCTGCTGGGTGGTAGAAACAGATCTGATTTGTCTCATAAGAAAGAAGTGAGTTTTTTGAAGTTTTTGAGCTCTTCCTCATAAGACTGCCTGTGAAGCAGTTTAACCATGGTAGTCTTGTTTTAATGCATGATGTTATCAACGCCAAGTGTCCAGATAGCCACAAGGTTGGGTCATCAAACGCTGTGAAGCTTCAAATTAACAGGCTTACAGTTCTAACAACTTACCCAGCAGCTGGTTGTATTTTTAAGCCTTGTTCTAGAAGGAATGCTGGGCCCTCATTGTAACTGAGCTTCCCCTAAGGTTTAAAAGGCCACCAAGCACTGCGAGAGCTGTGAAAGCTGGTTCTACAGGATGTTATATGCCTTTGACTTTTCTAAGTCTTGGGGGAAGCTGAAGTCTTGCCTCTTAAACTGAGTTCTCCAGTGGTAATTGCACAGAATAAGCTGCAGTGCTGGCTTGGGGAGGCTGGGATTTTTGGTAGGTGGGGGGCTGAAGGCCTCTGCTGAACTGTGTTTTGGGCTGAATGATACTGAGTGAGGGGGTGTGTTCCCTTGTCCTCTGTTTGCCTCTCGCTGTCTGAATACAGTGAGCGTCTTGCCTAGAGATTGTGCAACGAAGGCCAGGGCTTCTTCCAAAGCAGTTAGGCTTTTTTGGCTGTGAATGCCCAGACTTTTTAGGCCCAACTCTGGTATTTATCAATTAGCTTTCTCCAAATCTTAGGAACAGTCACAGCTGTCCTTCCTTCCAGCTTGGAGCACCCACTTCCTTCTGCCTTACCTCATCCTGCAATTACTGTCCCACAGGGCATCCTGGGCTGTAGCAGCCTCTACATCTGTCCTGTCTTCTGTGCACACAGCAAAGCCTGAGAGAATAAAGGAATGGAAGAGAAAGAAACCAGTTGCCCAGGAGGCCTGTTCAGGGAGAAATATGCCTGCATTATGCGCCTACAAACAGTGGGGCTGAGCCTGTGGTTTGGGAGGGAGTAAGAGGTAGAGGGGAACTGGGGCTCGAATGACACCAGTGGGTTTTTGAGGACAAGTCTGAAGATTTGGTGGCGGTGAAGAGTGACAATGTCAGCAGAGTATTTGCGGAGACTCCTCACCAAAAATGACAATCCTTTGTGCTCTCTAACCTAAACTTTCTGCAGTAGGTGAGATACTTGCCTGCCCAAAAGAAGGGACCAGCTTTCTGGAGGGTGGAAGACAGGAAGGGAGGAATTCATTTGGACCAGACTTTCTCATAACTTGTTAGTTGTTCCTTAATCTGTTAAGAGCATGCAGGAACCCATGGGGTTGCTGAAATATGTGTACAATGAATGTTATCTTTGAAGAACCAAGAGTCCTCTAAATGGCAGAGGTGACGTTCCTCTTCACTGTGAAACCAGAATGCTTAACTTGGAGCTGGGAGGGCGCTTTTGGATGGACACATGAGATAGGAATAGTACTGTCCTGAAGAGGAGAGTAAAAGCAGTCTGTGTCTCCTGCCAGTGAGGAGTTCAGTGCTGGAGAGRCTCTGCATGGATCTTGCCATTGTACATTAGGGAGGTGATGGTGGAAACTRCTCAGGAGGCGTATTGGTGACAGGCACATCCTACAACTATGTCTGCTGTGTTTCTTCTTCTGCAGCCTTGTAATGGGGAGTGTAACCTCTGGCTTGGCTTCGTTGGAGGTGTCTGCAGCAAAGCTAAGTGAAGCTGATAGGTTGGGGCTTGTTTTCTGGAGCTAGTCCAGCTCAAAGGTGGTCTGGAGACAAGTCTAAGAGTCCTGGTGCTTGGGATGTGTCTGGGCAGCTGTGGGGCTGGAGATGGTGGTGCAGACTGAGTGGCATGCTCTCCTGGACCCCCTTTCACCACTAGAGGTCAAGAGGTGCCTCAAGTCTTGAGGGAAATCCCTAAACTCTTCCCTCTTGGTTTGGGTCCCCTGCAGGCAGTGGGATGTTGAGGGAGAGTGGCCCAGCATTGCCACTGAAACAGCCCCTGCCAGCCAGGAAGCAGAGGGCAGGTGTCATGTCAGCCCCCTGTGATGGCTTTAAAGTGAAGTCAGCTGCAAGGCCCCATCTTGCCTGGGGCATTCTGCTAAAAACGGGGTGGGTGGAAGGACCTGCCTTGAGGGCTGTGGAGTAAGGTGATATGCTGAGAAAATAAAGTTTGTAACTGGCTGAGCATTGCTGCTTGAACGCTTTTGGTTGACTGCCCCCTTGGTTTTGAGAGTGAGCAGATCAAGCCAGAGTTGCACTCCAGCAGCCCAAACYGATAGCAGTGGGGTTCCTGTGGATATTTGCGGCTTGAAATGCCATCTGTATGGGGCTGCAAGGCCATGAGGAAGGGCCGCCCCTATCAGTAAGCCAAAGGATCTATAATGCAGCTAGTACACCCAGGGGTGACAGGCAGGGATCTTGGCTTGTAGCCAAGGCCTGTTGTAGTGTGGTGGCCCTGTTTGACTTCCTCTCTTTCCCCTCCTGTGTTTCTGCCTTCTTGCTCTTGCTTGCACTGATAGCTGGAAGCAGTCAGTATTTGTGACTCACCTGCCTGCTTCCTGATGTGCCAGGCATGGGAGTCACCTCTGTCTCTGGGCTGGATGCTGGGAAATGTGGAGAGGGGAAGGAGGAAGCCTAGCATAGGTGTGTTCTTCCTGTTTTTCTAGGTGTCGTATTAACCTGTTTTGCTTAGCTGGGTTGGAGAAGCAGTTGTTCGGGGAGCTCTTTTGTGCTGTGCCAGATCCTGTCACTGTTTGCTTTAATTGAGAAGTTTTGTTCCTTAGGTTCTGATCTAGTGCTCTCACTGTGGTATGGGACATACTGAGGCTTAGTGAACATATGGGTGATGGGAGATGTGCTTTATTTGTTAAATGGAAGGGTGCAAATACCCTGAAAGCATAAAACCAGTAATTTAGATGTTTGAGTTATGATATTAAAATTAGCAGAGACAAATGATACTGGAGTTGATGTCCCCTTACTCTCAATGTGATGGGAGAAACATCTCTGTGCCTGGAAGGCCTGTGTGTAGGATGTGGAAGAGCAGAAGATGCATGGGGTAGAGTTCTGCGCACTTTCTGATCTCTGCATAGTCCATGAGCAGACACCCTGCTCTGTTCTTCAGCTTCTCAACATCTCTTAACTGATATTTAGTGTCAGTTAAAGACATTTGGTGGCCCACTGTGTAAGTCACCATAGGGAAAATGACGTACTTTCACAGAAACATGGACATTGTTGCTTGCTTTCATGTGCTTCAATTTAAATGAAACTGTTTTCAGATGAATTCTGTGGATCTTGTTGGGGTGGGGGACCAGTAACTGCCTGTATAGTCAAAAGAAGGTCTTCTATATAGAGAAGCTTCTGGTTTTGAGTTAAGCTTGTAAGACTTCTGCAGCTTGCTTACTGAGACAACTCTCGCGTGTAGAAACTATCTAGAAGTATATTTGAACCCTACTGTATGAGCTGATTCTGTGGCCAGGCCTTCATAGGCAGACAGCTCACCTTTGTGCCATGCCACGAACTTCAGCAGGGCTCTGCTGATGCCTGGAGGGGGAGACTTCACCCTGGAGTTTGGCACTGGTCCCAGGCAGGATCGAGGTCACTTCTATTGACCTGAGCTGCATTCAAAACAATCGTCTAGGTGTGAAAAAATCCACTGCCTAGTCCCTGGTCCCTTGGCTCTGTAGTCCCCACCCATTGTATTTTTTAAATATTCTTAATGATCTGTCATTTTGGCCAAGGTTTACTTAGTGATTTAAGGATCGTCGTAACAATGAGACTACAATGGCCAGGCAGAGGAAAAGGAGCAAGGGGGCTTTCTGCTGTTTTATTTTTTTTCCTTAGCCTTTACTTTAGTTGTTTTCAGCCCTGCAATGATTTCTAACAGCTGGCCCAGCTATCATCCTGATCATGTTGCTCTGTGCTTCGGTGAGGAGTGAGCTGGGGGGACTTGGCAACCAGGCAGCCGTCCTGGGGTCTGAGCCATGAATGAGCTCAGAGGGGGAAGGAGAGAGGCTTGGATGGGAGAAGCTGTATTTGTTTTTTAAGTGAGAGGCTGACAGTGTTGACTAGATCCAGGCACTGAGCAAGCAGGTGCCGTGTGTGCTTTGCCCTTCCCCATGTCTCCTCCCCTGAGCATGTGTGTGCACAGACCCTCCTTCGCTGCTGCAGCCCTTGGGGTGAAGGAAGGCCATGCAAAGCACTTCAGACTCAACCTGTGCCTTATTTCTGCAGTGCTTGGCTATGGGAATGGCTCACATGCGACCTGGCAACTCTTGCGTTGCAGCCCCCACGCAGCTCTGCCAGTGTACTTCAGGGCTGACTTGTGACGGATCTCACCTCTTTCCACTCTGAGGCCCTGCACACTCTTTTTGAGCTGTATTTTCACACAGACCTCAGTTCTGAGCAGCAATGATAAAGTTGCATCTAAAAATGTTCCTTTTCACCTAGATCCACAGCACCTCTTGCAGCTTCCCTCTCTGTGCCCAGTGCAGCACTGCCTGCTGGCATTAGGCCATGTCTAATGCCTTCAGCATCTGAAGTATTCTTGAGCTGGTGTGCTGTGTGATATTATGAGGGTATATGATGCTGTACATGAGGCGGGTGTGGGCCCATATTCCATGCCAGTGTCCTTTAGCTGATGTGCTGATGTGCTGTGCAGGGTGAGTGTTGTAAAGATTTGCTTAAAATAATGCATGTAGGCACAGTGCGAGGGCATGATTCTTGTCTTTAGAGCCTAACACATTCAATAGCCATAATGACACCCCCCCCCCCCCAAAAAAATGCAGGGTTTGCAAAGCAAAACCTACTGGCATGTGGAAACTGCCAGACTGCTGTTTCTGAAGCAATGTGTTGTGAACCAGGGACAAACCAGAAAAATGTTAGTGTTCTCCTCAAGCGCAAAGAGTTTGGCAAAGTACCACAGCCTACTGCTTTTACATAGGTTGCTGCCACCATTGCCGGGGGCATGTCAGCTCTAAGGCTCTCTTGCTTTCCTGGAGGGTACTGGAAGCTTCATTTTAAATGTAGTCACCTTGGGATTCTTTAAAGATGTTGATGATGTGTTGCAGGATGATCTCCAGTACACTGTGTACAAATGGTAGAAAAGGCTGAAACCAAAACTCCTGTGAGACTTTGAATACTGTGAGTTTTAATACTCAAGAAAACGAGGGCCTGTTATTCTTTCCTCTAGATGTGGGCCCTGTCAATGTGTTGTCCGCATAGTTCTGCTGTTTCCCTTTGCTAGCAAGCTTTGACTCCTCCAACTCTTGAATTGAGCTCCTTGCGGTGCTCTGCAGTCCTGGGTGGACACAGAAGCTGGCTGCTCCATCTCTGTCCTGGCCATCTGTACCTGCAGAACTCCAGGTGGGCCTGTGTGGTGCTGGCCAGAGTGCCTGGCTCCTGGCCTGCAGCCTTGCCTGTGCTTTTTGTGGTGACACTGTGCTGCTTTGTCTCTTGCTAGCCTGGCGCCCAGACTCTGAAGTTCTCCTGGACCCCTCGGTGCTGGTGTGTGCTGGTTGCTGTGGGTTTCTTCTGGGATGATGCTCTCTGCGCCCTCCACCCTGGACCTGGGGCACTTGCTGCTCTTTCCCTACAGCTGTGCTACGGCACATCTGGCCTGATGTGCTGCACCACTGCCATGTATAGTCATGAGAGAGCAAGGTGTTTGTATTGCTCTGAACAGGCTGCTTTGCTTTTGGTGGAGGGTAAAATGAAAAGGCCAAGACTAATGCTGTGGTGAAGGGGTGCTAAATTGGTGGTAGTTTTTGAGCTTCTCAGGGTTTTTCTTCTGAGCTCTCTCCTTCAGGACAGCGAGATGGCAAACCATAAAGTGGGTCAGTGGCAAACACTGGTCCATGGTGGAGTTCAGCCATGTGTTGCAAATGAGCGGTCTGCAGCCCTATGAACAAACAACCCATTATACCTTAATAGTTATTGCAGATGCCAGGTCCCTACTCACGTCTTTCCAGGCAGCTGCCTAGGCAAATGCTGTGCTCTGGCAAGGAGCAAGGCCAGGAGCTAGCTCCAGTGGTGGCAAGCAGGCCAATAATCATCTGTGGAAATAATAACTTTCTCCTGGGTTTATATAGATGCAAGTGCCCTGGCACTCTCTTGAGCGTATGTGTGCTACCAAGCAGTTGTTATAGTAAAGACTTTTGTTATCCGCCTGAAACTGCCTTCCCCTGCTGCTTGCTTTGGGAGATGGTAAGACTGGCAGAGGAAAGGCATGTGGTGATTGTATGAATGCAGTGAATGTGAATGGGCTGGGGGAAGTAGCCCTAGTTCTTCTACATGCTGCAGAATTGCAGTAGTGGGTTGTGCACTTAAATTAAGACAGATGAGTGCAGTGTTTATAACAGGGCCAGATCTGTGGTCTCTTCTTGGTTGCTGCTATAAACACCACAGATGCCTTAAGCTGTCTGGCATGCAGCTATTCCTCCTAAGATAAAGAATAGGAATTTTAATGGTATGACATTGGACTTTGAATAAGGCTTTGGCACTGTCACAACTTTCTCCTGCAGTCCAGCGGAAGTAGCTCTGGGCCTCCATGCTGCTTCTCCTAACAATAAAGCGTGCTTTGCGGTGTACAGTGGAAGAGCACAAGAAAGCTGAACTCCCTGCAAGTTATTTCCTTTGAGCTCTTGATTACACTACAGCATGATCCAGGATGGATGATGTTCTTTCCGTTCCTTTTGAATACCTCATGGATCTCAGTAACAGCTGTGAGCAATTTATTTTGGGTATAATCAGTTAATATTTTGGTGAAGTGCTTTGAAGATGTACAGCATCCTCAAATGCTGAGTATTGTTTCATTATTATTACTATTTAACATCTCTACATAGCTGAACTACTGTCAGACACCCTCACTTAATAACCTATTTGGTGTCTGGATCTTTTCCGTAAAGGCAGATTTTTGGCAAAGAGGATGGTAGAATGATATAATAGAGCTTGCAGTTATATAGTACCTGTCATCTGAGTCTCTCAACATGCTTTACAGGCACTCATGAATTCTCACCAGTTGGTAAAGCTGTCTGGCTTTCCTTGTCTGCAGATGAGGAGACTGAGGAGGAGACAAGGAATGACCTTTCTGAGGTCATGTGGGAAAGGCCTGGCCCGAGCCAGAGCCTGGTGTCCCTGCTACAGTGGCACTGCACCCTTTGGCTGTTATCACACCGCTGGCCTCCCAGGAACTTCTCCTGCCCCTTACAAAGGGATCTGACTAATGCAATCTTCTGTGTACTTACTTTTGTATCGGGAAGCTTCAGGCTGGGCTTTCCTGCCATGCCCAGGGCTAGTTTCTGCACAGTGGAGACTGTATCCCTCCAGACTCCAAGACATACCAGGAGGATGGGAAAGCAGAGAGGGAGTGACTTTGGAAATCACACAAGTTTAGCGTGAGTTTCCTGTCCCCTGGGTGCCCAAGGTGTGGCTTATAGGCTGTGCTTTTTGTGGTTTTGTGCTGCCGTCTAAAGAATAGGCAGTGAGTACTTGAAATTGCTTTCTGGCCAGCCTGAGTGTTAGCAGATCTCTCCGAAGAGCTATTTGGGATCCTGTGTGAAACCAGTCTGACCAGAGGCTGTTGTCCATCTATATAAATCACTCCTTACTAGGGATGGATTGCCAGGTAGTGTTGTCAATCTGGGCTGGTCCCTCTGTGTCAGGGCAGAGCAGCTTTTCCTTTCCTGTGGCTGTTCAGACTGACTGCTGTCCGTCCCCCACCCTTCATCAGTAATGAAAGCACTTAAAAATTGAAGAGAAGATACTGGGAGTTATAATCATGCAACTCTAGCAGGCAGTCCATCATGTCTTGGACAATGAGATCTAGTATGGAAGACTTGGAAAGCAGTTCATTCCCCAACCTACCCCAGAGACAACATATAGCATGAAAACAAAAAAAAATGAACTGGCACTGCTGTTCTGACAGATAAAGAGCAACTCTTCATAAAGGACCTCTGTGTTTTTCTTCCTGCCAAGAATCGTTTAAACAGTGGTCATTAGTGACTTATCTTTCTGAAAACACTAGCAAAAGCTGACATCTCGGTGAGAGACTCCATCAGTCAATGTGCGCTGGTGGAGAGCAGCTGTCTCCAGCTACAGCTGTTTACACTGTACGTGCGTGAATCCTCCTCCCTTAGCCACATGCTGGGGCATAGTATTTACAACTTGAGCTGAGGCTTATGTGTGACTGGTACCAAAGCTAGGGGTGACTGGCAGTCCAAACAGTGCTAGCAGGGAAAATATCTCCTGCTTGCTAATAGCTTTTGTCCCTGGGCTGCAGAAGTGTTTTATCCAAGCCCTACTCCAAGCAGTGAAAACTCTGCCTGATAACCAGGCATTAGGACCAGCCATCAGTTGGGTGAAAGCTTCCCTAAATGGCCATCATTGGACTGGGCATTGGGTTGCATATACTGAGAGCTATAAAGCCTGCTACTATTGGCAGCATATTTATCCTCTGAATGTGCTTGTTAAGATGGAGATAACATTGTTTCCTTAAAGGTAGGGAATAAAGAGACTGAAGGCTGTTAGCTGCCCTAAAGTCTCTTTGGTCCCTTTGTCTCCTGTTAGTGCTTTCCTGGGATCTCTGAATTGCTCTTAAGTGTCCATCTCTCTCCATTTGACTAGGTGCAGGGACTTGAATGGCATTTAAGCTGGCTAAATATGGCCCTTAACTTGCCCAAAGTGAGATGCAAGTGCCTGGCAGCAGTGCAGAAATGTAAACTCAGCATTTCTGACCTTGGCTCCTTACAAAAGTCTGTGGAAGAGCCGGGCAAGGTTAAATCTACAGATGTGCCAACCAAGAGTTTTGAAGTTCCTCATCTGTACCAGGGTTATGCATTAGAACAGCCACTGAAGGTGATGCTCTGCAATCATCTCTTCTGGTCAGTAAGCTAGAGTTAGAGCACACAACCTGGTAACTTGAACCATCCTATAGTTTCCCTCGAGCTTTAAAGCCCAGTTTATGACTGTTAAGGCCAAACTTGAAACCAGTCTACACTCTGAACTTTACTTTCCTTGCCTGTTCAAGTCCTGGGAGGTAAGCCAGCTCTGGAAATGAAGTCACTTTTGAAGATGGCTGCTCTCCCCAGAAGGAGGCTCTGAAAATTCCCATTGTAATTAAAACTGATTTTTTTTTTTCAAAAAACATCCTATGAACTTGGCCCTGACTCAGTCCTTCCCAGCTGTCCTCAAATTAAAAAGAAAAAAAGACACTGGCACTGCAAGACTCTTTTTATGACACAGATTTTATTGCTTAGGATTCAGCACATTGACAGGCTATAAAAGTTTATTGAAAGCAGATACAGCCTGTCAATGGGTTGACCAATGCCCCTGGCTGGGATGCGTCCTTAGGCTTCTGGTAGAGGGATGCTGGTTTTGTTTCTCTGCGCTGTTTCTGTATCATCACTGTGGAACATTTCCTGTAGGGGGAATGCCCGTGATGAACCGCCAGCATTGGCAAATGGATATGATTCATTCCTGTGCAGAGATAATGTGGCRCTGACAAGTTTTGTGGGGAACTTCTTGGAACTAAACACATGCATGGAGTTGTCTGTGCGAGTAGGTCTTTCCTTGGCAGCCAGCTAGCACTTAGGTTAATAGGAATATATTAATATAAGGGCAGCCTCTGCTACCCCCTCAGCATCCTGTATGAAGGGTACAAGTTCCTCTGCAGAGGGGAAGCATCCATACCACAAAACCCACCAGATGGGGCAAGAACCTCCCCCTTTCCTAGGACATTAAAGCAGAATTTGTAGTGTGCTAATTGGCCTGAGAAAAGCCTCACAGTGCATCCCCCCCTTGTGCCTTCACAGGGAAATTCCAGTGAAACGCCCTAGCTGGACAATCCTGTTCCAGGATAAGGGTCCAGGGGGAAGTGTTTGAACCACTTTATTCCATGTGTTTCTCCATATAGATAAATTAGGTGAAAGTCTGCCAAGGCTGATGCTCCTGCCCCTCTCCCAGGTGGTAGGACCTCATGCAGCTTTTAAAAGAAAGCTGTGTATCCTCATTGAGCTTGGTATGAAATGAAATAAGCCCCTGACACTGAATGGATGCATTGTTTTCTCAGTGAGAGACTATCTAGAACAACAGAAAAGACTGACTTGGAAAAGACTGCTAGTAGCCATCTGGTCCAGCCTTCTCTTAGCTGCATGGTGGGGGGTGGGTGGGAGGGGAACATCCCAGGGATCTAGACTGTAATTGCCCTGCACCTGAGGGTGCCAGTCAGTTGTCTGCTGCAGCCCAAATTTCTCAGCCTTTGTGTGCAAGTTTCCTAGGCCTCTGCTCTGGCAGTAGTTAAGCCAAGTTACAAGGCTTGGGCACCCCTTGGACTTAGAATGAGGTTGCTTGGCCGTGGGGGGGAAAGAGCAAGTAAGGATCTCTCTTGGATGTGTTTTGTGGTTGCCTGGGACACAAATGCCAAAGCATGAAAGACTGGCCACTCAAACAGCGTGCCGGGGTCTCACTGGATGTGGCATACTTGGTGCTCCAAAAGCAGCACTAATTGGCTTGGAGGCTTTGGTTTCAGTGGAAACCAAGCTGAAGATAAGGTGTTTAGTTTCAAGACTTTTTTCATGTTATCACCTATATTTAAGTATGCAAACTTGGTTCTGCTTAGAGTACAATCTTGTTTGGACTTATATGAGCTCATGATACTTGCGAAATCCTTGTCTTGTCCTACATGGTTTGAATGTGAAGAGGGCAGAACTAAGGTGATAGGAGCAAACTGAAGATTGCCCCTTTTAATTCTTGACTTTTTGGTTCTGCAAACTACCTGGTACACCTTTAGCACACGTTCTTCCTGAACACATGCAGTAAGTCAAGAAAGGGTTTGAGGGCACAAGGAATTGCCCCAGAAGGTGGTGCTAGCCCATTCCTATGGGGCTTTGTAACTTACTCTGTAAGCAGCCCTTGCTGATGATTTGGGTCAATGTGCTGTATTGTGAACAGCAAGGAGGGATGCCTTACATCGGCATCTGCTGCCCCTGTTAAGAGAAGGCAGCTTCATGTTGAACTCCTTCAACTAAATCTGTTAGAAACTGAGTCAGAGCTTTCAAAGCGGTGAGGTGGGTGCCAAACTTTCTGTTCTCACAGATATGTGAGCTTAAATAATTCTATGCATTTGAATTGTTGGAGACCCCTAGCAAAAAAGCTCTGTATCCAGTCACCAGACCCCTTGCCTAGTCAGCCCATGCCAATTTGGATGGGCTGTCAGAAACCATTTGCTAGTGGAGTAGCATTAGGTAAGAACCCTGTTTTTTGTATCCACAACAGTGTTGGATCAAGGTTGCCGCGTGTCATTTCATCGCTCTGGCAAACTACAGACTGAGGGCTTGCAGTATGGAACCTTATTTTTAATAAAGGAAAAATCTTTGCACTTCCATTCTGCATCTGTCAGCGATCTCACTTGGCTGAGCCCTGGAGGAGTTCATCTGGCCCTCGTGTTAAGGAAAACCAACAAATTAGTACAGATGTTTTTCTGAGAGCTACGGGGATCAGGGATCAGTGATTTAATACTGCATGATATTTGATAGGGGACGCCCAGGGAATATGTGCTGGAAACCAGGAAGTAATATTACATGAAATCAAAATATAAATATGTTCCTAAAGGTTTAGGTAATTTTTTGCAATTTCCCCTTGTATAATCTTAAACGAAGTCCCTCCTCTTCTCCTGTTCTTCATGCACTTGTTGCTCTAGGAGGCTTATTCCTTTTGAGCTGCATTCGGAATCCACCAGAGTAAAATGGAGGCTTTTCATGTGTTTTTGTGGGCTTTGACTCAGCTGAGGATCACACTGAATAAACCCAAGAAGGTTTTCAAAAGAGGAAGGAAGAAACTCAGGTGAGGGAAGAAGTAGCCCTAACCACCGTGGGTGCAGGTCTGCCTTTGGGGAGCATTCAGGCTCTAGGATACTTAATTCATTGTGCCCTCCCTGCGTTTTCCAACCCTGAGAATTCACAAGGATCTTCGTTAGTGGAAATATGTGCAGCTAGAATGCCGGGCGTGAGAATGAGTTGAATGAAACCTGAGACCAAAGCCAGCTTTGTTTCTTAGTCCTCTGGTTAGCATGGCCTAACAYGTAGTACTAGCTTTTAGCTGCTTTATAGTTCAAGCAGGCAACCTGAGCAACATCAGCGAAATAAGGCTCTGAGGGTCTAGTTGTAAGTCCTTCTGAGCTGTACTCAACTTTCAGTGACCATTTGACCAAATGATGCTTAAATTTAAATACCCTGCTGGGTTTYCTTTGGAAAGGAGACAGCATGGAGATCACTGTGACCTAGCTTTTCTTATTCATRTGCCAACAAGCTGTTTATCTAAAGGTTTCTGGAGATTACTAGGTTCTTGATGGTCTGAAAGGGCCCAAGTCTGTCTTCTCTTGGTTTTTGGTGTTTTGTACTCGTTTGGGTGTATGAGGTATGAAAACAAATTTAGGAAAGGAAGTTGATGTTTCAGAAGTTCTGGATTTTAGACAGGTTATCTGAGTAGACTTCTAATGAACATGAGAGCTCTCTGCAGTTGTTGACTGTTCTGGCTTGACATTGGGGACTTCAAGATGCCTTACAACTGAATCTTTGCCTGCCACATCCCCACCGTGGGCCTTCTCTGTTGCTCAATGGCTTCACCACTGCAGGGCTGGGTTTACTGATACCTAAATAAGTCACAGCAAGAGAATTTATTCACACCCTCCAAAAACCACAAGATATGGAAAGTTGATGTTATTCTTGACTCTCAAAAACATAACAGTAACAGAGATGAAGTCATATAGGCTCAGCAATGACTGTCGAGGGGATTTTGAAATTGTTCACAGACCCTCTGCCTGTCCATCCCAGAGATGCCCAGGGCAGGCCAGCTGTTTGGCAGAGTGGAGGTGATATCTGATGTATCTAGCTGTGTGCTAATTACTTTTATAGTGAAGAATGACTTTCCTCCTCCACCTGCCACTGTTCCACCTGGAACTGGCAGGGACTCCCCAAAACAGGCATAAATCAAGAAGAAGAAGACAGGTTTGTGGCTACAACCTTTTGACTCCAGTATTACGGAACTGGCCTTTTAGTAAAGGTTGCACCGTAGCTGACCTCCCAGGAARGGGCAAGGGAGGAGGGCTGCTGTTAAGCCTCAGGCAGGGCAGAGATGCAGCTGGAGATGAAATGCATCCTTTGTGTAATATAGGGCTCAAAAGCATTAGGCAGTTTGGCTGTTGGTTACCCATTGCTTCATACCAAAAGATCACATGGACAGCAACATTTCGGCTGCTTCAACTCACCCTCCTCCCCATTTCTTTTCCTACCCTTGGGYGAGGGCCCAAAGACATCACAATGTGTAATGCGCTTACTAGTCCCTTACCATCAGTATAGGATAATCTTTTGTTCTGGCTCTCATTGCCACTTCTGAGTATCAGAGGCACATCTTTGGTGCGTACCTGGAAGCGTTGCTGGTATTCTTGCTTGCGCTTAAGTTTGCGCAGGTTTGAGTTTTAACTAAATGAAGCCTTTGTCAATGTCATGTAGCTGTTGCACTGAAGATGAAACTAATTAGAAGCAAACGTGCTTCTTGGTTGTGGAAGTGTTGAGCCAAGAAAATCCAGAGCAGTGAGTGAGAATGTTCTGCACTTAACACCAGGGAAATTCCAGTGATGGCTGCTCCTTTTCCTTTGCTTGTTCTATTGTGGCTTTCCACAGCAYGTGGTGACTCAAGGGTCGCTTGCCCATCTTACCCCAGAATTTCCTGGCTTGCATCAGGGTTTCTGTAACTGTTTTGGTAGACCTTCCACAGGGATAGGGAGGTTGAGATTTTTGTAAGGCCTCAGTTGGCTTTAAACTGTAAAAACTTTGTACTCTTTTTACATACAGCCTGCAAGTTTAAGAAACATATTCAACTCTCAAAAAAATTTCTCAACTTAGTTTGACAAATCTGCTTCCTATAAACCCAAGCTGTTGGCATTTGCTGTTACCCTCCTTTAATGCTTTATTAATGAAGTTCTTTTACAGCTGTTCTGTTATTTCACCTGGGATGGGAGTCAGGGTCACAGGTGGATAATTATGTGGGTCATCCTGTTTCTGTTCTCTTAAAACTCTGGCACAACATTAGCTTTCTTCCAGCCCTCAGTGTTCCAAAGACTTATTAAAAACCACCATTAATGATCCGAGCGCTCTTTGGCTAGGCCTTTTAAATCTCCAACGCAAGTTCTCTTGGATTGCTGATTTCAAAATACCTCATTTACTAGCTGTGGTTTAACATCTTTCTTAGTTACTGTTGGATTAGAAACTATTTCATCATCGCACAATACAAATAATTCCCATGGCTTTCTTCCAAATATAGAATGGCTGCTATTATTGTTATAATACCTTGGAGCTGTGGACATACCCCTTTTCTGCTTGGCTATTTGCAGCTGTATGTATTGCAAGGAGGCAATACTCCTAGGGGGTTTGGTCCCTTTGAATTACTTGGTGTGCCCATCCCAAAGAGAAAGATGCAGAAGCTGCCCTGTTTCTGGGCTGGTAGATCCTCGCCATGTAGTGAGGTGCTGTACACAGCGCAGAGCATAGATCTGGGGGCAGGGAGGTTTTGCTACAGTGGCAGTGCCCCTTAGCTAATTCWTCCTGCAGATCTGCAACTGCAGCATGACTCGTGTATCCTTTTCTGTTCATTTTAGTTGTTTTGGTCTATGCAGTTGAACAGGAAGGACAAATATCATTTAGAGCGAGTGTAGGTGTGGTGCCACATCTGTACCATAACGGAGCAGGCAGCGTCTCCTGCAGCCACGTATTATGCAGTTAAGTCCCTCTTCTGCAGAGAAAAGGAAGAGGGGAAGAAAGCCTTTTTGCAGTGAYAAATACTGCTGAGTGAGAGGGTGGTGGGTATTTTCCTCACCAGACTCGGGAAATCCTCTTGTGGTTTGTTAGGCTTGGGTACTGGCTATGTGAACGGCCCCAGGTGAAAGGGCTGTCTGTTCATAACATGACAAGGATCAGGTGGTATTGTGTGGCAGGAGGCCTGTCAGAAGAGTAGGAGATGCATCATGTGCACCACATCCAAAAAAGGCTAACTGGTATGCCACTGAGATGAAAAGTATGCGTTACTGGCAGAAGAAAATGTATTTTCGTATGGAAGGAGAGCCAAGGAGATGGCCAGTCTAACCCAGAATACTCCCGGAAGTTTAATGGAAGGAAGATGGTCCATAGAAAGATGATGCTAACATTGAAATACAAGGGTGAAAAGGGGAACAAAGGAACAGTGATTTAGCAGAAAACCAGGGAAGCAACAGCAAACCTAACAAAGGCAGAAGACAAGACATCCTTTAATTGCTACCACATGAATGTGAAGAGCTTGGCTAACACATGGAGGAACTGTCATTGCGCCTCTGAGTATAAACTTGACCTAACTGTTACTGAAACGTGGTGGGAAGACTTGCAGAAGTGGAATGCAGAAAACTGGCCACAGGCGGGGTGTGGGAGGGAGTGGGCAAAATGGTACTATGTGTGTGTTCATGTCTCTCCAGTCACGGGAAGCTTGGTGAATCCTGTGTGAAATTGAGGGTGGGATATTAGTGTGGCAGTGTCTGATACCACTGAACTGTTCCAACTGGTGAGTAGGGTGACTGCTCTGTATGTACTCTAGATGATCGTTTAAAGACAAACATTGCTTTGGAAAGCTTCCTTAGAGAAACATCTGCTGGATCACTTCTGTTGCTAGTTCTTACGCTTTGATTTAGCTCAGTTATTTCTGATTCACTTTAAATTGAGTGTTGTATCCAGCGTGGGAACCCTTCTGCCTGTCTTGGTAGGTGAAAGGCAACCAAGTGCAGAATGGGAACTCAATAATTGCTCGGATAAAAGTAATGGTGACAGTTAGTTCCTTTAGTAATGTATGCTTTATCAGGCTTTTCACCCAGCTGTGTTGCAGTATATTCACATGCATACATTTGGTTCTGTAGGAGCTCACTTGACCGAAGTTAAAGCAGCAAAGCCAAATAGGCTGGAAGAGAAAACTCAGATGAAGATGTGAGCATTAAGAGTTTATAGCTGTTCTAGTGCTGCCTCTCAAAAGCCAGGTCCCACAGCTGACAGTGGATAAATGACAGCAGAACCTGCTGGGATGGTCACTGCATCTGCTGACCTCATGGCAGAGTGAGATCTAGTTCATGTCCCAGTAGTTAGAGCTCAACCTTGAATAACTGCTGGGGCAGGAAGTGTGGGTGGATCCCAGGTTGCCATAATGTTTTCTTTTGCTGCTTCAGGCAATAGGTTTTAAAACAGCCTGAGTGCAAATTGCTTTCATCTCAGTGCAGACCTACCCAGAGACTGAACTTCACAGTGGGACAGTTGAACTGCTTGGGTCTGGGAACAGTGRAGGGACCTGAGCTTCCATGCACCCGCTGCCCCAGGGTTCAGCCCCTTTGCCAGATCCAGCATTGGAGATATTTGGAAAGCTGGACATAAACCAAGTGCAATTCAGATAAGCTCACCCTGTGACCATCTTGCAAATAAACACGCAGCAGTGTAATACAAAGGAACTCTACCCCTGTGACCTGTGATTTGCTTGCGATGACTCCAGAAGCCCTTCTGAAGTGGCATGTTTGAATTATGCAGTTGTTTGCCTGATATTTACTTGTATAACTACTTGCTGTGACCTGTAGAAAACAAGTAAATGTCAAGGAATAATAGCTATTACTCATGACTGATTCTCAACAAATTGCCTTTCCTGATTGGGTAATCAGATGCGGGGTTAGGGAAGAGGTCAACTTGTGTATCTCTAAGGTTGTTGGCATTATATTGTGGGTCTTAACTTGGGGAACATGGTCTAGAGGCTGCTGCTAAAAGGTAGATGTAAGCAGGAGAAAACCAGACATGGAACAGTTGTTAATG
The DNA here is from genome assembly GCF_003343035.1 of Apteryx rowi. Lineage (NCBI taxonomy): Eukaryota > Metazoa > Chordata > Aves > Apterygiformes > Apterygidae > Apteryx > Apteryx rowi. Next base: position 2,531,550 of record NW_020449752.1, read on the forward strand.
GTTTGCTGCCAAAACAGAAAGCTTTATTAAGTGAGATTTTGCCAGGCCTGAAAAAAACACTCAGACCCAAAGCATTTCATAATCCCTGAGGTTCTGGATGATGAAATGGGGAATACGTGTGTCAATGCTGCCAGTCGGGGAGGTACCGCGAGCACGCTGGAAGACGAGATCAGCRTTTGAAGTGACTGAAGTGGGGAGAAACACCCACCCTTCTGGGTGGGGAACAAACCCTGGATATAATGTGTCATGAACAAGGCATATGTTTTCTAAATTGCCAGGTGCCTAAATAGAGAATCAAGAATAACTGGCCAACTAACAGCTCTGCACAGGAGGATGTGGAGTTGACCTAGGCCTGACCATGAGTTGTTTGTGGTCTTCTATTTAAAAAAAAAAAAAAAAAAAAACACCTTTGTGCATGATGGTTTATTTTTATCACTTTCAACTGAAGCACCTTTATGTTTGTTTGGTTGGGTTTTTTTTCCTCCAGTGTTTGTTTTTGGTCTTCTATTTAAAAAAAAAAAAAAAAAAAAGCCAAGTGTTTTGCTGGGATTTGTAAACATAGCTGCAATCCTTCTTCAAACTCAGCATTTGCATGCTGTCAGCTGTCACTCATAGGAGGTGGGGGGAGGAATATCTTAGCTATGCTGTATGTACATATATACCTACTTCTTTTTGTTAGGTGCCAAAGTCAGAAGCATGTTCATCTTTGGTTCCCTATAGACTTTGAAGCCCCTTCAGGGAGCGATGGGAGGATTGAAGGTGTGCAGTGCCTAGTGGCAATGTACCTCTCTCCATTCACCCCCTTTGGGGAGCTTTTAACTGGTGAAGTTTCTGCATTAGGATCTAGTCATCAGGCTTTTATTTAAAAGCCACCCACATGTAGCAAACTTGATTTCACTGCTTTAAACCCTGGAGCAACTCTAACAGTTTAATAGGGAGCAACCTCCACTGGAAACCACCCTCTGTTTAAGACCACCAGGAGAAAATGATTTTGCTTAACAGGGCAGCTTTTAGATACAGTTATATGGGATTTGAACTTGGGCAAGCCCCTAGCAATGAAGTTACCCAGTATCACCCAAAGCGTCAGAACTAGCACACACCGGTTCCCTCTGTACCTTGTTGGAGAGCAGATGACTTCTACTGCATGGTAGAGGTGGGATCTAACCCACCTCCCTCACTCTGCAGATTCGGTGCCTGTGGCAGATCTCAAACCACTGATAGATGGAAAGCTAGAATATGCTTTTCCTCTGTGCCACCTAGTCAGTATTACTCACATAGAGAGAATTTGGCAATAGATCCACAGTGGGAATATAATACCCAAACACTGTGGAATAGGTCACTTTATGTTGCAAAGGATTTGCTGAGTATGTCTAAGGAAAACATCTTTAAGATTTCCTGGAAGGCTTTAGGTCTCTCTGTTTCAGTGTAATCATTTTAGGATTCCCATGGGATTTTAACGATGTGCTAGAGGAGAATTTGCAGTATCCCATGTGCAGAAGTTAATAGATGTGAGCTGGGAGCTGTAAACCAGGTTTGGATGTCAAGTTTGTTTCAGGTATTTATGAAACTCTTTGGAGGATTTGATAATAAATTTAAGTAGCAGCAGGACTCTTCCTCCTTGTAAAAGGTAGCTTTAGTCTCCAAAGCTAGATGGTCCCGCTAGAGGGGAAGGTGGATGCTGAAGGGGAGAAGGGATGCTGAAGAAGGGCACTCTGAAAGGGTAGATGTGGGAATTAGGATATGGAGTTCATTCCCAGCACTGCTATAATCTCTGTGTGCGACTTCTGGGCAAGTCGATCTGAGTCATAGAAACTAGTGATAATGATAATCCTTTTCTCCAGTCTATTGTCTGGCTGTCTCTTAAGACTGTAAACTTTCTGGGAGGGAACGTCCTCTTATTATGGTTGTTAGCATAATTGTGGTGCCATCTAGGGGGCCCAGTCAAAGACTTGAGCACGTAATCATGTGTTTTGCTGAACCGCAATGAAGCAGCCCAATTTGCAGTAATGTGCAACTCAAATGAGAATCAACAGGAGCTCAGCCTTGCTGAGAAAACGAGGCCCAGGCATTTAATGTACTTGAAGACAATTGGTCACTGGATCTTCCCAAGCGCTTCTACAAGCATCTGACTGCAAAAATTAATGGAGTATGCCTGTTTGCCCACAAATCTGGATGGGTGAAAAACTGGCGGTGCCTAGGGAATCGGCAGAGATCTAGGCACTACTTCGAGGGCTGAAGCGTGGCTTATGCAAACTCCATGAACCTTACTTTTTCACCGTCTGGCCCTAAATCTGAGATCAAGCTTATCCATAGGTGTTCCCAAACGTTTTGGAAGGACATTAATGCCCAGTGGTGGCCTGAGGCAGGGAATGAAGGCAGGAAGTGACTCAGCATGCTCTAAAGCACACAAAAATATTTTGCTGAAGTGAGGGGGATCAGTTAATATTGCTGCATGGAAATGAGGATAAATGAAGAGCTCACCAAGGAGAGAGTTTGCTTTGCAGGGTGCCAAGATCCCTGTGTTCGTTATCAAAAATGTAAGCAAACAACAAATTAAAACAAATTGCATTTGCTTCCCAGGCCTCTGTCTATACAGGGGATTAAGTCTGGCTTCAGCTGTTGATGCCTGGCAAGCACGGCTGCTGTATYACTGCAAACCTCTGCAAAGTGCAATTCTCATCAGAACTAAAGAGCTGTTCTGCAGCAGGGGTGGAACTSCTGGCTAAAGGAGGATAAATGTAAATTGGTATGCCTACAGAAAGAGCTAATGAGTAATAGGTGTGCAAGAGTAYGTGGGGGTGTCTGCATGCTGTTGGCTCATGTAAAAACTGGGGTTCATGTATTGCCAGTCAGAGCTAGGCAGGCAATCGAGGCCAAAGAGTCTCCTCTGGCATCACTTGCTACTGGCAGCCCATGAGCCTCCCAAGTGGTGAGGAAGACCTTGACCCTAGTGGTCAAGTAACGGGCAGGGCTATGCAGGACGTACAACTGCCCTTCTGGGGCATGCTAGACTTTCAAGACTATTTGCTAGCCAGGATGCCAGCAAAATTTTGGTATGCTGAAAAGGTCACATCTAAGATCTGAACGGTGAAGGTGGGCTTTGCAAGTGTTGATGCTTTCTATTGAAGTAAAACACAATTTCCAAACACCCCTTTTGATTGCAAGACTGAATTCAAGCACAAAATATTGTTTCAAAAACTAGAATTCTTTTTCTTGCTTAGGAAAGGAAAAAAACCTTCTTGGTGAGATATTTTCCTGATAACTTCCCCAAAGTAAGATTTCCCACGGTAGTAGCATGCTGTGAGGGGAGGGGGAACACACTGCAAAATCACTAGAAATGGAAATTTGGGGCCAAGAGGGAGCAAAGGAAAAGGGACATAGCCATGATTTTCTGCAAGAGTTAAATCTATTTGCCTTAAATGCACTTGCTTGAAAACAAAAAAATCTCAAGAAATACTGCCTTTAAAAACAAGCTATTCAACCTGGGAAATGCTTTTTGGAGGCTGATATTGAAGCGAATGCCAAGTTTCCCTCAGTGCTGTCAGTCCAAATGCCTTGTTTAATTTAACAGATCTTCCTAAGCACTGGGGAGAAGAGAGGAGGGAGCTGTTGCAAGAATCTTCTCCCGAGCACCCAAATGGCGTGTTCCTAAAAGTGGCTGGCACGTTAATGCTGAGCTATATATTACTATCACAGGCGATCAAGAGCTCTTTATCTCTTAGCRCTGAATTATGTAAGCAGCACCAGCTCACAGCATGTAGCTACAAAAATATTTGCAAATTGCTGTTCTATTTGGATCGTTTGTAGTCAAAGCCAATCTGTTGGTTAGTCAAGCGTGCTGATAAAAGAAATGGTCCTTCTGTGGTAGGACCCACTGGAAGGATCCAGCTAGCCGTGTTGCCTGTYGCTAGAGGATGCGTTAGCAGGAGGCAGGTTTCGGGGGGGGGGGTACCATAAACTTGATCCGTAGCCTGTGCCTTCTTTCCCTATAGCTAAGCCTGAAGGGAGATGCTGTTGGGCATGGAGATAATACAGCATCAAGCTGGCATCATGCTCTGAAACATGCTACTTGACTTTATTGCTGGTGGGACCTTTCTGTTTACCTGACTCATATCAGGCTGCTTTGCCTGCTAAGTGCTGCTCCCGTTTTTTTACATCGGTGCATTGGCCTCAGTTTAGTCCTCTTGCCCTCTCCTGCGTCCTTGTCACGTTGTCAGAAACGTGAGCCCGTTTTCCAGCCAAAGTATCCATTGGYGCGGAGAAACAGATCACGTGGTCTCTTGGGGAGCTGGGGCTAAGCTGTTATGTCCTTGAACCACCTGTACTTCAACGCTGGGGCTTTGCTGAAGGAACCTCCTGCTGTTTTGCTGCTTCTCCTTGCCCCCCTCCTCCTTCCATGCACTGGTCACAGCATTTAATTCCCCTTTATTACCTTTGGCTTTGCTGCAATGGGCGGTGCAGTATTTTTGTTCTTCACTTAATAATCTTTTGGCGGCTGTTGGACATCATTTCTCATTGTATTGGTGGAGGATTAGCTGAGATGATGGGAGATATTTCCTGTGTTAGCCAGAGGGACAGGCTTTGCAGGGCTTGTGCCTTCTTTTCACATAGTGTAATGCTTTGTTTGGGAATGTGCAGAGGCAGCTAATCTATGGGAAGAGAGTGCAGCCCTGAAGCACGATCGCTTTATTTGTGGTGAGAAGCCACGGGGAAGGCAAGATTACTGGTGTTCCCAGTCTGGATGGACCACTGGGCTAGGAAYTGGGGTGTCTGGTCCCTCTTACTAACCTGCATTGCAACATGGGGGCAAATAGCTTCCCTCTGTTTACCCCAACTTTGTATTCAGTCACAGTCTTGCCTTGCTGTTTTTGGTAAACCTTCCTGGCACTTCTAGTGGTTAGAGAAGCAAAATGATGCTGCAGGATTGCATTCAGGATTCCCGTAAATGGCTGTGACTGGCAAAGGAGCAGAGAGCATACAGACCGCCGGTGCAGAGACCAAGCTGTATTGCAACAAGCTTGCTGCAGGGCGATGGCAAGTGAGCTCTTCTGCAAAAAGCAAGCAGTGCCCGGAAAAGGRGAGAGGTTAATCTTCTGGGGAAGCGATTGGTGATGGCAGGGTCTAACTCCTGGTGACAGTATAGGGCTGTTATCTAGCATAGTTAGTAACCACAGCCCCTCTTGAGTTACTGTTTATTGGCCCAGATGGTATCTCCAAGGGGAAGAGATGGATTTGCTTGCAATAGCTCTTCAGCTCTAACCGCTGAGCCTGGTTTGCTCTCTCTCATCCAGCTGTAGGTTTTCACTGACTCTTGAAAATCCCTAAGGCACTTTCTTCCTTCTGCTGTGTCTTATCACAGTGCAAAGTAGCCTCCCTGCCCTGTGGAGCCGAAGTCTGGATCCTGTATTTCTGTCTGCAGACGCTTCCGCGGCTCTGGTGGGACGCTTCTCCAGTGCTCGGCTGCCGCGGTCGGCTAGTGAGATCAGACGCCCAGTGGGGCTAGCGTTACTGGGGAAAGAGGTTTAACATTACGCTGTAGATTGTAAGTGGAGACAATCTTAGGATGAAAAAAATGACTTTCCTCGTTCCAAGGCGATTTAGTTTTCTTGTAATAATAACTGATAGGTGGGGGGAGGGATTAGCTGTGACATGATCCCTTTGCAATGCTTCATGAAGACATGAGCTACAGACTTCTTTAATATTCCTGCCAATTTGGAGTATGGGATATGGTACCAAATACTGAAAATCCAGACAGTCCGAGGGTAGAGGAAGGAAGTTAATGGTTGCTGGAAGAAGTTAAAGATAAAAATGTGCCGCATTCCTTGTTGCGTGTCGTTTGTGCTGATCCATTCCCTGCCTGGTAACTGTCTGAGATCAATTGCTCTACAAATATGCACTGGGTTTTACTGAAGCATAGCGCTTTGGAGTTGTCATTTGAACTGTACCGATAACAAAAAAGCAAGGTTTTGACTATTGTGCAACAAACTCCACTAATTATAGCTTGTAACTAGCTTTGTTTTCCTCTGTCTGTACCTTGTTTGTTTTTTCCAGTGAATAAGTAAAGGGAGGAGGAACCCCCAACCAAGTTAGTCTATGAAAAAAAAATCCCAGCGGATGTGGGGATTCTTGTTCCTTAAATTGTAGGACTAGTTAACACTTGTCAGCAACCTTTTCTTATACCTGTCACTTAAACTGAGAAATCTTACAGCACGTAATGAGGCAGCCCCCTGGTCTGGTAGCGTCCTGCTCATTTTCAGTGCGAAGAACTGGGAGGGCAGTCTCCTAAAGCCTGCAATGTGAACACCTCATCCCTTTGTAACTGCCTTAAGTACTTAAAATCCCAGAAAAATGTGACTTGCTGCCTCATTGAGTGAACTGGTGGAAGAGCAAGGCCTGGAAAGCGCAATACCTGCGGCAGAACRGGCAGGGTCTGCTGGGTATTGCACAAGTCTGCTCCGAAGGGGTCAGCTGCAGACCTCTCCCAGCCTGCTGCAGGGTTGTGGGGATCTTTCGTAGCCCTACAGCAAATCCAAAAGGGGAAAAGAAAGGGAGGGGGATGATTTAAGGAGACCAGTTGCCGCTGCAAGCCAGAATGCAGCAGGCAGCCCCTACTGCTTCYCTTAAGAGAGGACTCGGATGTCAGAGTTGGTTTTTGGACATAGCRCAGCTGAGCAGTTTGGGGTTGGTGTTTATAGCTGAGCAAAGGCAGCGAYGCTGAGAAGTAGGTAGCTGAAGAAGCAAAGTGGTCAAGCCAGAGTCCGCTGCAAAGTTTGATAGACCAGGCTTTAAGCGTACAGTTGACTGCAGAGGCAGACACCTTAGAAAAGCTTTCTCRCTGAGCAAGGCTAATTTGTCTCCTCACCCCACTGAGAATTATGGTAGAGGAAGTAGCTTGGAGAGGAGAACAGGAGCTAAACCAGACTCCAAAGTTCCTACTGATGTTTTTCATCTGTGCTGCTGTGTCTCTCTCTCATTGACAGTTTTCTRCAACTACTAATCACTGTTCATGCTGGTCCTAAAATCAGCTATATTAGGAGCTAGAAATGCCAGCACTCTTCCAGAAGAAGCTTTTTTTTATTATATTCCCAGCCTAATACTGGAAACCAAAAAGATTCAGAATAGACCTGGCTGGAACTCCAGCATTTCCCCCGAAAGTTAGTTATGGGAAAAATCCCTTTCTTGACAGCCTTCCACAAAAAAATTCTAGTTTTCCCACAGGAGACGTGCAAATTGTGGGTAAGTGGGTTTTTCCTCACTTCCATGCTGCCTCTAACTTTTTCCAGCTCTAGCTTGACGTTTCCAAGTGTTACGCTTGTTCCGAGCTGGCAGAAATTGGACAACAGCACTAATGGGTGAGTGTTTTCCTCTCTGGTGCAGAGAACCATCTGGACGACGGCAGGAATCCACCACTGGGAAGTGTGTTTTTAAACAATCGAATTTTGTGCAGTGATTACTTTCCTGAGGCTTTAAGGTGAGACACTGCCCCTCAAAGGGTGGAACTGCCCGCACTTAGGCGGCTGGTGCTGGCTGCGTGGTGGTGCCTGCAGTAACGTTTAGTTTGCTCAGTTAGGTCCGCTCTGTAGTGCGGTTACTGCAGTGACCGTGTACCCTGGGAGTGAGGTTTTTGGGGAACGGGCTGTCGTACGGCGCTCGCTTATGATGGGAACTTGCAGGTGCTCACCAATGCGTGTGAAGCAAAAGTAATAGCGCTGGCAGTCAGCTTGGCTTTGCTGCTTAGCTGAGTTGTTTTAGCTCTGAGCCGTCTATCGCTCCATCTGCATGCGGGCATTGGGCGCTCTTACAGCAGGAATGACACATCCACAAAGATAAGGTCCTACCAAGGAGACTTAACCCTCCGTGCTGGTCCYGCAGGCATTTGACTGTGCAGGCTGTCTTGTTTATTTGGGTAGGAGTACTTAAGCAAATAAARCTGCTCTGTCATATACAAAGTTCCAGTATTAGACACGGGACAAGAAAAGGGCAATAAAGAACAAATGTCCCAACAGTAAGACCGTATCACTCAGTCTGGCAAACAAAAGACTTGAGGATTCCTTGCATATATAATGTTAACAATGTTTTAATTTATGTGGGTTTTTTACTATTGTTATTTTAGCTGCCAAGATTTCCTTGCCAGCTTTTTCTATTTGGGTTATTTTTAATCCTTGCTTATTTGCTCTCTTTATCCCAGCCTTTTCAAGCTTTTTTGGCTGTAATGCTAACCCCTCATGCCCTGCAAACACATGCTCAATAACTTTGCTCATGTGAGTTGTCTTTGATGTTGAAATCAAGTAAAGTATGTGCTTTAGTGTTTATAAGATTGTGTCCTTAGTTTCTTAACCCTTGCCCAATAAGCTTGGTTTACCATAGTTTTGGCAATAAATCCTTGTCTGGTTCATTTTGGAGAACAGCTATACGTTCCCCCCTCTCTGTCAAGAGACGCTGCAGATGTGTGATACTTGGCACTCTAGTCTCTTTTGCCCTTTGTTTGTGCTTATGACTGTCTCTAGTATCATGTTTTCCCTCCTATATGGCTCTGAATAATCAATTTGGAAAGCCRGGAAATAAATCAAAGCATCAGATAGTAATGTAGAAAGAACGAAGGGAAAAGCAGACATATGGATTTCATCGCCAATGGAGAATAACATGTATAACAATAACAACAGAGTGTAAATGAGTGTATGTACTCACTAGAGGCTCTTCCAAAATAATTGTTTTTGTACATGACTGGGGAAGTTATTTTGTGGTTTGAGCTCTTTGGAACGATTGCATCCTGGCACCACCTAAACTGTTTTCCAGCAGTGTTATTTGCAATGCAGCTTTTTCTGGGTGATGCTAAAGCTTTGGTGCAACTGGCTGCTTGCTGGAAAAAGGTTCAGCAGTTCTGGGGAATTTGCTGAAGAAGACTTCCTAGCAGCATTTGCATGCTCAGCGATGACAGTTTCCATCCATGTGTCCTGTCACAGCGCTATGGCCTGGATTTCTCTGCCCCTTCCCTAAACAAAATTAATCAAAACCGCAGGTTCTCTACTGGCCAAGATAAATGATGGAGAGAACATTGTCTGATGGTGTAAACCAACCCCAGCTTTGTGTTTTTGCTTTGAAACTATAGGCGCTTGGTGTAGGCCCATGTGTTGACAAACACAGTGGGTGTTGAAGAATAGACTGCAGAGACCCTGCAGCAGGGATGCTTTCCTGACTTGCAGAACTTGTGAAAGCCCAAAAGGACATATCTGTTTTCCTTCCCGTAGAACAGAATTCCTTTTTATTTATGTGCTTTTTTTGCATCCCTAATGGAAAAGCAAGTTAGAATACACTTGTGTATACTCTTTTTACAAAAGTGCTCTTGGCTGAAGCTGCTGTTGCAGACTTTTAGGCTGAAGTCGATATGCTTTAGCTAAAGGGGAGGTGGGTTCAGACATCACCTTCCCTGCCRCTATTGATGCAGAAGTGCTTGCTTCCTCTTTCCCATTTCACCTCGATGATTTACATGAGCTGATGCCCTTTTACTAGTAGGGTGGTGGGGGTAGTTAAATCCAGAGCATTTTGACCTAACAGCTTATAGGACAGTACCACAAGCATTACACGATCAGAGGGGAGAAGACAGTATAAGGCAAGGGTTGGTACCCCCTAAACAGTGTTTATCTGCAGATATAAAATTAAGACCTTCCCCYTGAGGCTAGCTTACCAGGCTGGTTTCTGGCCTCCTTCGGAAAGCTCTTGGCTAAATACTTGTCAGAAGTGTCCCCAAAACTTCCTATAGCAACAAGAAATTTTCTACTCAGTGCCAGGGGAAGAGCATGAACACAGTCAACCCATCCTGACAGTCTGTAAGTCAGATATTCCAGTTTTCAGTCAGAAGCTGACTTTTTAGTTTTAGTATTAAAGCTCAATGTAAAATCCTTTAAAGAGGGATAAGCAAATTCTGAGTTCTGTTTCCTGTGAWGTGGATGTTAACAAATTCTGGATCTTGAAAAATGTCATCAGATGGGAAAACTGGTTCTCTCCAGCTCATTTCACAATAGTGCGCTTCCTTTGAGAGTGCAAATCCAGCACCTTTCACCAGCAATAAAAATCACACATTTTTCTGGTTGGGTTTTGTTTTGAAAAAAACCCCAAATAAATTCTTCCTGGCAGAATCCAACAGTTGTCCTGTAACTGTATTTCATTGTGAAACAGCTTTTCCTAATCAGAGCTTGTGCCCCGCATGCCATTTTTGGCTGCAACTGACTGTGTAGATGCCAAAGCATGATCCTTGGATGGGCTCTGGACAGAATCAAAACTCTGGGTTTATATGACCCCTATCCATGGCAGAAGGAAGGGGGCACCAAATGAGGAAGAGTCAAAATGAGAAACACATGACAAAGYGAAGGTCACAAGAACCTCATGAATCTCAACAGCTGGAGAAACTGCTTTGTTTTGGCTCTCRTTTGGCCTGCAGTGATGCAACTGAAAGGCAGGAGCAACTCTAGGGCCTTCATTCAGCATTTAGCTGTTTTGGGGGACCATGGGGTGGACCGTGGTAAGTGTCCAACAGACAACTAATAGCTGAACTGGAGCTGACAAAATAACACAATGACGTTGCTCTAGCAAATGTGACTTTAGAGCCTCTTTCAGCAGAGCATTTGTGGATATACTTATTTCTCACTGAGTAGGGGCTTGTTTTGTGAAGGTCTCGGAGTATTTTGTTGAAACAAAGACTCTATTTCTCAAATTTTTTTTTCTAGGATGCTGACATTCCAGGCACTGTAAGGCAAACTGGCTTAAGAGTGAAGCAGAAGCTTTGGATGCCTCTTAGTGATGGATAATCTTGTTATTTGGTTACACCCAAGCAGCAGGTATCTCTTCTACTTGATCGCAATGCTGTGGTGTGAATGATATCAGCAAGCAGCTGTGGAGGCAGTTTTGCAAAGTAGGCCCAACCTGCACTGCTTAAATCTCCCCAGGTCTCTGTCCTGCCCTTACGGTTTTGAGTTTTACGCTGAGGTTTTGAAACAGCCTGGATTCATCTATTCATAATTTGAGCGTCTGTTTCCCTTGCAGATCTTCCAGCTTTCCCAAAGGCAATGAGTGTGCTGCCAAGTCTGCTCTCCTTGGTCTGTCCAAGGTGTAGATTAAGTTTGGAACAGGTATTCTGTTTTCTTTAAAAAAAACAAAAAAAAAAACCCCTCTGGGCTCTGTTGCTCTCAGTTCTAGCCACAGACTCTTTTTGAAGTTTTTCAGGTTCCAGAGGTGCGAGCTGGGAGTGGGGTTTGGTGTCTGATGCTGTTAATCATAAGGTCTCCCACTTGGGGAAGGGTCTTAAGAACGTGTTYGATTACATCTCGGTGCTGGAAAGCGTGTTTTGTTAGACAGTTYGGATTATGAGACTCCTGGTGTTTCTAATTCACCTGAATTAAAAAGGGTGCATCTTCAGCTTAAGCAGAAGCAGCTGTGTTTAGATTTAGTTCTGTGTTTAAACACCAGTCAACACTCTGTTTGCACTGAGCTCTGAACTCGCTTGCTATAAATCACAGTTGGGCTCTGTGTTTGGTCATGGGCTTATGCCTCAGTTTCCCCACTTATTAAATGGCAATAATAGCTACTCAAAGCTAATTAATCAGAGCTGAGTATGAGGATTGCCGTAGCAAGGGCATCTTATGTTTTGTAACCACTATTGCTGCAGGCATCAGCGGTTGAATATTGCCAAAAGCTCTTTCATCAGTCTGTTCTCGATCTTCAGGAAATCCTCTCGGACCTCTGYGCCTCCCTTTCCCCACCTGTAAAAGAAATGAAGACACTTGGTTGAGCAAAGGGCGTTGTGTAAGGCAGGAGGCTGTTGTTCTGTTACCATGTGGACCACGGAGCTGATGGCTTTGTGATGACCACACGAGGCGGCAGAGACCCTCAGGGGCTTTTCCCAAGTTGCGCTGGCATGGTGCTGCTCGCAGGARTAAAAACGTGTTTGTGTTTCTGCTCTAAGTGGAGTGAATATGACTCGCCAGAAACATGTGGGCCGGACGTCTGTGGCAATGAGGTGTCGTTTTTATACAGTTACTTTTCTGAATCCAGCTGTCTTCTAGGGCCCCTTTGCTTACCTGGARAGTAGTTGTGCCGGGACTGGGAGAAGCTCTCAGGCTGTAGTGACCTAGAGCAAAGTTTTCAGAAGCGCCAGGTGCCTTGGGAGCTTTTATCTTCATTTCAGCGCAGCTTTGGGAACTGAGGAGCAGACGCTTCGATGGCAGGCAGTGGCTATTAGGTTACAGATACTTGGGTATTTTGAAAATGATACCTCTGGTTCCATATGATTTATTTAAACGTGCAAAGTACTTACAGACATATGTTATTTAATATCCTAGAATTTATGCACATATCTCACAATAATGAAGCATTAGATAAGTTTAAAAAAAACCAAAACATTTTTTAAAGAACTCGGAGCACAAGTCCCAGAGGTGCTTTTGACTGTCTTGCCAATGCGGTATGTGTTTCACGGCCCTTTTAAAATGTGGGTAGCATAACTGAGGTCTGTACATTTTTGTTAGGAATATGGCTAGTGAATTCACCATTACAGCAATCTCTGGGTCACCTTTTCTCACGTCAGTGATGTGTCTGAAGTGTCTGTCGCCTTCCTGTGCTGCTTTGAGATTTCCATGAGCAGTCTGTAAATTAACACTCCTTTTCTAGGGCCTAAATCAGACCCTTCCAAAACCCCCTGCTGTGATTTAATCGTGGCTCCAGGTGATGGCTTGGGAGCGTGGCTGTGGTTCCTTTTCCCTCTATTCGCATCAACCTTTGCCACCCCGATGTCCCCACTTCCAGGTGACTCATTCTGAACTGGCACAAGACAAACTCCTTTAAGCCCTGTTTGCAAGGGAAGAAGGAGGAAACAATAGTGGTGGAAGTGGGCAGCACAGTTCTATCTTCCATTTCTGTAGATAGGTTTGGGGGAAAGACCAAAAATCTTTTRATCTCTACAGCAGATCCAGTTTTTTCCTAAAGCATGAAGACTGAAAAGCCATGTTATGTTTCTACCAGCTAGCAGAATAATAATGCTGAAATAACGTGTATATACCCAAGCTTTGCTACTTACGAATCCTGGGTTCTAGTCCTAATTCTAATGGTTCTTATACATCCTTATTTTACGAAGTGGCCACCACAATTTGGTGTGTGAGCTCTTAGTAGCTTTTGTATTTTTTTTTCTCCTTCCACCCCAAACTGGTTTTGGAGGATCCTGATCATTGTAGTCTGAGCTGTCACCTCTGTGAAATGCAGGCACTTAATCCAGCAGGGAAGTCGGGCCTCCTATGACTTCACTTTTTTAGCATCCAAACACCAAGGCCTCCGAACGTGCAGGGTGACTTTTGAAAACCTGGACTGGAAAAACACCTCTCTTTCTCTGCCTTGGCTTCTCCTGTAGAGAAGGAGGGAATCATACCTACCTCATAGAAGAGCTGTGGTCGATAATGTTCGCAAAGTGCTTTTTAATCCCCTGCTGAAAGGTTCTGTGCAAGTGTGAGTTATAATTATTACGTAAACGTGTCTCATATTTTCCCCCACAAGCCTTTGGCTTGCCGCAGAGATGTTTTCCCAGTCTTTATGCGGATGCCATTGGGTTTGTAGCCTCCTGACTTGTCCTAAGCAGCTGTAGTAAGGCACAGATTTCAAAAAGAGAGAGAGTTAGAGTCTTTTCATGTGTTTTGAAAGCCAAACCAAACCCAAAACCACTTTCAGGAAATCTTTCTCAGAGGAAAATTGATTATAGATCAACAGGGAAGAGATGCAACTTCATTAAGGATGTGAGCGTGGCTGTGCCTCCTGCATGCAGGTGTCCAYCTCGGGACCAGAGGTTTAGACCACAGATCAGTCCAGTCTCCTGGAGGGGCTGTGGACAGCTGCAAAAACATGTGCTCTTCATCACATCAGATCATCCGGCTAAAGTAAACCATGAGGTCATGCTGGCATCGCTGTGTCACCCCGCAATAATTAAGACCACTGCTTGGTTACTTTGCAGCCCCCAGACCCAGCTTGCATACAGGTGTGTTGTTATTAAGCAGCTGGTATAACAAGTCTGTGCCAGTGCAAAGTATGAAACAGCTCAGGACCTGTCCAAAACTAACACAGCCGGGCCTTGAAACGTAGTCCGGGGGGTRCAGTTCTCCCTCTTGGAGATGAAAACAAATCGTAAAGGTTAAAAGGCAGGAATCAGGCCTGCTGCATTCTGCAAATGTAGAGGAATCTCTGTGTATCGTCCCGGGAGAAAAAGGAGTTAATAGGTAGCCAAGGCAAAGGTTTAAAAATAGAACTCTGTGCATAGCTCTTTGGTGATGTCTCTGTCACATTGGCTGGTGCTTGCTGCCACAAATCCCRGTGTGTTCCCAGCAGGTTTTTAATGTTGGGTGTTGGCCTTTTTTTATGGTAGGGTGGTGAATGGGGAAAAAGGGCTTTGGAAAAACTGACTTTGGAGGTGTTGGGATCCAGGTAATGGGCTGAATTTTGTCCTCAGTCGCGTTGGCACAGTCCCATTGGAATTAACAAGGTGGTTTTGAAACTGGGAAAATAATCCATTGAGCCCAAGGTATCCAAAGAAAGTGATGTGTATCCCAAGAAGTTCTCCTTCCCTTAGTGCATGAGCAATGAGAGGCTGGCAAAGGGCTAGTAATGCTTCTAGAGGAGRACATGGCTCACACAGTCAAGATGCATGTGATTTTTTTTCCCCCCTGCCCCCGATCATTTGAGACGTGCTGACTGATGGCTTCCAAGATGTGGCCACAGAGTCACTGCCAGGAACTGAGGTCCCCAGAAGAGCCTGTTGCTCTGAAATCAAGTTCTSTTAAGGGTGTGGACAGTCAAGATGAACCGTTCCTGCAAATATGTCACTGCACCAACAAGAATTACTGCATCTTAAACAGAGGTTCAGGCAGAGGGTAGGGTCACCAGTAAATGAGAAAGCTGAGATTCAATCTGTTAGTCCTATTGCATAGCTGTAGGTGCTGTGGTTTTCATTAGTCTATGCCTCCCTGTTTCATGGCGCCCCATGTGGCAAATTGCCCGTCTTTGCCAATTTGAGGATGCACTGGTTAAGTCTTACAACATCTTGTTTTCTTGTATGTAAAAAGCTCTGACAAAGCCCCAAGCCCCTCACTTCCAAGGAAGCTTTCCTTTATCGTTTTTAAGACATGTTTGCTAAAGGATTGCTATAAACGTTTTATAATGTCATTTTATTTACTTAAGGCACATCTCTTTCTATGAGAGGCTGTTAGAAGATGCACTAGGGAGATACTGGATTAGCCCCTTAGGATTTCAACAATGTGGTTTTGGTTTAATATAGAAGATTTTGTTCAGTATGCTCTTACAAAAATGCAGTGTTGCATAGCTGAGGTCTCATTTTCCCACTCTATTTTCTCCACAGTCCCATTGCCTTGACTTTTTCCCACTACARTGATCTATAAATACAGAGCAGGTGCAGCGAGCTCTCCAGGTTCACAGTCTGATGCTGAGCTGACAGTTCAAATGCGGAGAGTTCCTCCCTCCCAAAGGGAGAGTCATTTGCACGTGGAGCCTCCTCCAGCTGTGGGAAGGGCTGGATTTCAGCTCCCCCTTCTCAGAGGTCTGTGGTGTCCCTTTCCCAGAGTGGTTGTGTTGTACAYGAGTCTCGGTTTGCTGCTGTGAGCTTTACTAACCAGACCGCAGGGCTGACTTGACTCTTTTTCCCCTCCTCCTCCTCCATTGGAAAACATGAATGAGAACATATTACTGCTTTTCTTGCTTTCTTCCCTCCTTCTCACCCCCAGTGAAGTGTTAAACTAGAGATTTGCTCTCTAAATGGAACTCTTCCTTAATGTGYTCTGTTCTGCTGAAAAGCCATTTTATTTTGGGGAGAGGCTATTTTCTGTGCCAGTTGTATTGCTACTGACACCAAGCCGCCATCTTCCTGAGAGCATATCTTTGATGTGCGTTTCGGTAGTTGAGCTGTCGACACAAAGAGTGGTTATAGGAGCATGAGGAAAACTCAGCATCCAACCCTTCTCTTCCCATACAGAAAACCACTCAATTATAAGTCCTCTGTGGAGCAGCACCGTCTTTCTGCTGTCTTCCTGGATAGGCAGGTGTCCAATTTCAAATCAGGACTTCATGACTCTCAGCTCCCTTTAGACTCTCTGCAGCTTGGTCCTAATCCTATCAGAGGAAGGATCCTGCTAGAAAGCACTCTGCTACTTGAGACAAGATCTCATGCTGAATTAACGCTCTTGTTGCGCATCCTGCTGTCTCTGACATTGCATAAAGGAGGCAAAGGTCTTGGCCTGTTTGTGCAGAAGTACTTAATACTGCTTAACTGAAGGTGTCAATCTGAGAGGGGCAATTGGTCAATGCTAGATGACAGTGTAGACTCCAGGCTTTTCAAGGGGAATTAAGATCTGAAAATAACCCCCGCAGGAGTTTGATACCATTAAGCTAATAAGGTCCAGAAGGATTCAGGTGACTCTTCCTTCATGTCCCTKTGTCAATGAGCCCTTATTAGATGATGGCCAGGATCCTAGGAGCACAACGTGTGCAACRGGCGAGTGACATGGTGATGGTCACAATGCCAGTGGAAGAGAAACARCTTCCATGTGCAGTGAGAAAGAGGCTTCAAACACAAGATGGGCCAGTGGCCCCTCCAGTTTTGCTAAGCTGCTGCTTTGCTACAGCTGCCCATAGTCCAGGCTGTGCTTGACAGCGAAGATGGTGCTGGGCCGAGATGAGAACCAGCTGTTCTCCACAATCCCATACTGAGACAGCGTATTCGGAGGCTAGATGCATCAGGCGAGTGAGGAGGCTCTCCCCTAGCTGATATGATTTATGGTGGTACCGGCAGCCTTCCATAGCATTGCTGTTCTGTGTAGTACAGTTGAGTGTCATTTATTTTGATCTGCATAATATGTGGGTCTTTGTTTTCATCTCCCGTCTGGCCAGCAGGGAAGAGTATTTCATAATTCATGGCTGTGATGTCACCTGTCTGCAATGAAATTATGAGGCACAGAGCAGCAAAAGAGTGAAAACGAGCGAGTGCCTTTAAAAGGCAGGAAGAGACCAGGCTGYGTTAGGAGTTTTGTCAGCTGACTTCTCCCCTGGCAGCCAAGGCTCAGCTGCCAAAAAAATGTCGCAACTGATGAGGAGAGGGAGATGTGTACGCAGCGACTGGAGACCAGGGATAGGGGTTTGATGGAAAAGAACAGGGAGCATGAACCATCCCACAGAATGGCTTTTTTGTTACCCTTGTAAATTGGATGCAGTTTGGAATTTGGCAGGCTTTTGACTCTGTACCTAGGATTAGAAGATCTAAATTCCCTCAAAACCCAAATTTGGGTTTGGAAGGGTCAGGCCAGGTACTAAGAATTTCCCAAGTTGTAGGCTGTTCAGATCATACAGTTTGGTTTGGGATTCTCTACATCTGGCTAAAAATTCAAATCTCTCCATTACAGAATCAATACTGGCTATGACTCTGGCCACAATTTAGTTGTGTATTGGGGAATCACCTTGTTATCAGTGAATAGGGTGGGACGAGTTAACCATACGTGTCAAAACTGCTGTATCATTTTGGATATAATGTTGAAAAACTTTCTCCACTGAAAGTAAGAGAAGAGGTTTTGGGTGGCCAGAGCACTGCTATTAGCTTGGGAAAAGAAGGATCCAATTCATGTTATCCTGGTGTTTTGAATGACTGCAAGTGGTCGGGGATGGGGATTGTATGTAGACAGTGTGTTATAGGCAAGCAGTAGGTGAAGAGGAGATAGAGGTTACTGACATCTCTAAAGTCCAAGGTGGACAGTGATTGTTTAAGTCAGTGCAAAAGTTTAAGTATAACAGTAAAGTAGAGAGCAAAGGAAGATGTAGCTTTTTGGGGGAAAGCCCTACTAGAGGGTCTCCTAAGCAGTGGCATAGTCTTCCGTGACACTGGCTGAGCTTCTGTCACTTGACACAGTTAAACCAGGAGCTGGTGGGGCAGAAATCGGGCAAGAGCAAGGTGAATGAGGAGGCTCAATTTTCCTCATGTGGCACTGGAGAAGCTTCAGGGCCTGGGGCTCTCTGGGAGATGCTGGTCTCTCCTACTGGAGCCAACTTCTGCTTCTGCTGTTCGGCTTCCTCAACAGGATTTTTCAAAAAAAAAAAAAAAAAAAAGTGTCACAGGTGTCACCTGTGCTTTCCAGAAATTCCCCTCTGAGGGTACTTTCCTGAGAGCCCCTCCAGCTTCAAACTACTTGGGCCTGTTTTTCTTCTCCTTGATGATTCCCCAAATAGGAGTGCCACTGAAACTAGCACCAGACAGACTAGCAGTCTGCTGTCTTTTGGGCCCAGTGTGTTGCCTTGGAGGAACGCGTTCTCTTCAAAACTGAGAYAAATGGCTTGCAATTTAAATGGAGTTTGTGCTGCAAACGCCAAAGCTCTTGCTTTGGGACAAAAGTTTGGCGTGCCTCCTGCTTTCCTGCTGACGGTCGGGTGGGACTGTATTCTGTGCTCCACCGATTCGCGGTCTGGTCTTCCTAGGTTGGATTTATTGTTGGTGACTGGTCTTTGCTGTTGACTGGATGATTTCTGCTCTGATCTTGGAGGATAACTCTCTTCTAGACTGGTCTCTGAGGGAACTTGCATTCCTTTCTTATCTCCCACCAGCATGAGTTATACTCTCAAAAATTAGTCCTTATTTATTAGGGCAGCCCAGCCAAAAGCCATCTCTGTACTTTCAGTTACATTTGCAAAAATCGCACCTCCCTTTTCTTGCTTCCCTGGAGAGTTTCATTAGGAATAACCTCACCTTCCTGGGAATCAGATGTTGCCTCAAGGATGTTGACTAGTATGAGGATTTAGAGACAGTTTTCCAAAGAAACACTGAGTGTAGTTTATTCGGCTCATCTCTGTTTTCACTTAGTGTAGTACTGCAAGAGCCCCTGGAGAGCTGTGAAATAAACACAAGGGCCCTTATTTCTCCCTTAAGGTCTAAACTGAGGCACGGAAGCTGGGATCCCAGTTACTCTGCTCTTTTTCTTCAGATGGAAAACAGTCTGGAGAAATTTATAACCTGGTCCTGTTTGTAGTGCTCCTTAAGGGAGGGCGCGTGGGGCCTGACTGCAGCCCCACGGCAAAGTATCTGCCTCATCAACAGGAGCAAGATGGACGTGAAACTATAATAAAACTAATGGAAGACCCAGCTGGACAAGGACAATTTTGGCTTTGGTTTAAAGTCGGTGGAGGCTTCAGTGCTGCCGATGCACAGAGGTAAAGAATTACAAAGGCGATGGGAGGGACTGCGGTCGGCAGGAAAAGGACCGAAAGGCGCTGAGGAGAGTCAGATATATCATACTATCAAATAGCCTGTGAGAGCCAGAGTATCAGCAGCTCATGAAGCTGCTGGAGACCCAGAAATTGCTAGAAGGAGAAACATCAGTGTGGAGTAGTTAATGCAATTAATAAAACCTGACAAAGCCAGGTTTGCTGCTGAGGTGCAAGCAAGTAAAGCACAGCTCTTGCAGAGCTAACTTACAGGATCAGCAGCAATATCTGAAGATACTGCAAAACTGCAGCGGCTAGAAAATCGATYCCAGAGGCATGTGTGGGTATCCTTGTGTGCAGCTCTGGATGTGGTGTGTATCATCCGGGTGTTTATTGGGGGGCTCAGCTTACTTGAGAGAAGAGAGAAAGCAATCAACATTTCTGCCCTTGGTTAAGAAAGAAAGCAACTGCGAAGGGAAAGAAAAAACAAACGCTGTGCTGCCAACAACTGTAAAATACAGATTATTTGACCCGTGCTTCACAGACGAGACGTTTTTGACTCTGGTGCAAAGAAATATGGGCAAGACATCAAGTTACAAGCCAGAAATATCATGTAAGCAGTAATGGCCCTTTATTGACATAGGAAGTGGGATGGTTTTGATAAAATGAGAGCCCACACAAATGATTTTCTGTGCATATAATTCATAAGGAAACTCTTTGAGGATTTTTTTGAAGGAATGTGGTTATTTTTTTCCTGTGTTCCTTTTGCCTGTTCCATTTTTTAAACAGACAAGGAGTTGATCACAGGAGGAGTTTGAGCTCTCCCCTTCAGTTAGGGAGGCCATCTGTTGCCTGTGCCCCACTGGTTTCCCCTTAAACTGTCCAGTAGGAGCCTGGGTGAGCAGTCAATGATCTAGTTTATTGTACAGCAGAAATCTCCTGTTCAAACATAGAGGTGGGTATGGCAGGAATGTATTTTAGTGTTGCAGGAGTGTTTGAGGGCTCATCCTGTGCTTTGTCTCTGTGGCCAGAAACGGCACAGATGTCCATGTGCTTCGCCCTGGATATGTAGCTCTGGAGAAGGGGACGTTTTCTGAAAGGAAGAGTCTGAGTTTGAGTGTTCACTTCCTTCCTGCACTCGTGCATCCCTAAGCAAGTTCRTTTCTTTCCCTGAGAGGCTCTTGCACCATTGGGAAGTGAGGAAAAGCTCCTTCAGTCTTGCTGACCACTTGCTGATGGGCAAATGTCTTCTGCATATGTTTAAGTCCTTTGCAAGAGCATCTAGAAATCATGATAGGAATAGYGTAAATGCAGCATTATTCCTTGCCTTCTGCCTTCAGGTTGCTTTCAAGGGGAGGCTGGKGTTTGGATTTGGATCTAGAGTTTCTCTTGCGCTCTCTGCAGTCTTCAGCCTAGGCTTCTCTCCAGTAGAAAAGAAATCTCACTTGTCTTTAAATGAGCCTTCAGCACAGCACAGTGTCTTCAGGCCTTTTCTGTCCACGTGAGAGTGGAAACTTGGTCCTGAACAACCTTCCTCACCTCCCTCCTTCTTCTTCCTTTCTTGGGTCTTTGCTTTTGTGCCACACCTTTCCCTCTCTTTTCTATTTGGTTGTTGCTAGAGATTTCTTCCATCTCAAAACCGTGTCCTGTCAGGCTTCCAATGTTTTGCACCATGTGAGGAAACATCAGCCTGACATCCAATGTCCATAGGTTTACACTGGACACAGTAGTCCCATTTTTGTGGTGTATTCGTTGTTGCCAATTTTCTTCACCCATTTTGAAATTAAATGGTTCATGAAGACCTAAATTAATTTTTCTGGGAAAGTAAAGTATCATTAAGCATGATTAATCTCTTGCTGTTTCTAGTCCCACAGTAATTTCTGGAGTGTTATAGCTGGATTTGTAGGTTGAATCCCAGCATTTTCTGCAGTCAACAGGCAGACCAGCATTGTGCTAACAGTATTGTTTGTGCTCTGTTTCTTTGGTTTGTTTTTTTGTTGTTGCTTTTGGGAARGAGGACACTGAAGTAAGAGAAATATGGGAAAAAGGTAAACAGGTCTGTACTACTTTGTGCTTCCTGGTTGTTTGAATATGTGATGYTAGAAAGAAGTAAACTTTGGGAGTACCTTTATCTTAAAGTTTACAAATACAAATAAAAGTCCCACATAGAAGCTTAGTGCGTGATGAAAGATTCAAGTATACACAAGGAGAGTGTTTATTTGAGTGGCCTCTCGGTTCCTCTCTTCATATTTTGCAGTGGCTGTTTCATTGTAGGAGGTCCAAAAAGTTAATTCACCAAAAGTGCMGTTTTGGAAACGGCAGGGAAGGGACTGAGACTATTTGTGGATCTGGTTTTTGGTTTCTTTATTCATTTTTGGAAAAAGCTTATTTTGGCTTGAGCCAAACCAAGCTTTTCCCGAGACCTTCACTTACCCAGCTCTGATGCACAACCATAAACCAGGCCAAGCTCAGTGATCTTCTGAGACTTTCCTTCTGGAGCTGTTTTCCCCTCCGCAGAGCTCCCAAAGTGCCCGCGCTGCAGAGCGGGGTCTGAGCTGCAGACAGGTTTCCCTGCAATTCTGCTGGGTTTGCAAACTGTGTCTTCAGGCCTCCTGCATCTGCTGGAAACCCTTCTCCCTTGCTTAAACCCCTGCTGTGTATAAATGCGCAGGCCTTAAAGATTATGCTGAACTTTCACAGATGGACTAGGAAGAGCTGAGGCCTGGAAGTTAAAGCCAGAACAATTAAAATTAGAAATAGGGAATAGTTGTCTCCAGGTCGGAATGGTAAAACACTGTGGAAGTTATATGATGAAGGTTATATACCAGCGAGCATCCTGGCCTGAACGCCTTCGCACAGGCAGCGCGTGCTGCGGCAGGAGAACTAGGGACTTTGCCGTTAGCGCTGGGCTGCCCTCCTAGGCCACGCTGCGTTGCAGCTGTGGGGTCCCAAAACATCCCCCCCCACCACCAGGAGACCTGGGCTAGCCTGGGAGGCGCCTGTACCCCATGGGGCTCAGCCCCAGCACTGCCACCCTGCTGTCCCCTCTCCTCTCCTCCTGGTCTGCGTGGGTCTCCCACCGCCAGGGAGTGCGAYGCTTCCCGCTTGGGTTGCTCTCGGCTACCTCGAGCATGGTATCTCTTGCGCTGATGTTCCAGGCAGGTTGCCTGCRGCCTCTAAATGGCCGGGGCTGCAGTTACGCTCCCTGCTACCTTCCTGACGAGCCCAGTGCTTTTACTGCTTTCCCTCACGTGGTTCTTCACCCTCAAAGCTTTTCACACCCCAGAAGTGTCAGGATTTAAGACCAGCTTCAGGAGACACCTTTGATTTTTCTTCCTTTGGCCCCATAGACCATGTTTTCTGGGGAGAGAAGAGGATGGGGGTGTGCGTGCGACACTGCAAGACATGTCCGGGGGGAAAACGCCTGGGGCTATAGACCCACAGATTAAAGGGGGAGTGAGGGACAAGTGCCAAAGTGGTTGTGTCACTTCTGCGAGAGCCAGGGCCAGGAGCGGGGCTTAGCGGCCCAAGTCTTTCCATCGCCGGTGACTCACTTGCTGACGTGTTTTGGCTGCCCTCCTGGGCTGGAAGGGCTGCTCCTCGCCGGGAGGGGGGCATTGCGGAGGGGCTGCCCTTCGCTGCCCGGCAGAAAGGGTCTCGAGCCGGGACRAGGGCTCCTGCCTGCTCTTGTTACCGACTGCCTTTACTCTGTGTTGGATCTGGGGAAAAAGATGAATGCTTAGTTGCTTTTTCTCTATGAGAAATAGAGAACGGTCAAAGCCATGTCCTCTAAGAAAAAGTTGAAAGGTATTTCAAACCATTAAATAGCTCATGAAATCGGAAGTTTCTGCAATAATTTCTGTTTTAAGTATCACAAGTGCATCTTTCCTATCTACTTCTCAAGTCGCCATAAATGACAGCTGCTGTTTTTTCTCTTTTCTCCATCGCAGCTGCTGTGCTCTCTTATACTTCAGTGGGATAGTATTGAGTACAGCATACAAAAATTGGCTCTTAACTTAGTGCTGATTGTGTTTGCATATGCAGAAGGAGAAATCATTTCCGCTAGCCATATTCCAGCGGAATTTATGTAAGACCATCTGAGAAGGTTAAATGCAGCTTGTCTACACAAAGTGGTTTTTAACGCCAGGCTGGTCAGCATGATGCCTGAGATTGTATCTTCGCCTCAGCRGGTTCCCTGGTTTTGTATGTTCTGCCTTTCGTACCTGCAGAGCGTGGTTTTCAGAGGGTGATGAAATAAGAAGCGTTTTCTGCATCACTTGAAAATAAACTATAAAGTTATCTTCATTTTGGTTTGGAGTTTTCAAATTTGGGAGTGAGGAGTCGAATGAACCAAACTAAACCACTGTCTGTGTTTTGGTACAAAATACAAGATTTTGTGTTTTTCAGCAGATTCATTTTTAGGTTTGGTTTTGCAGAAGGGAAGGCATTTTCCCTTTCTAAAGTATTTTTCCGATTTGTTTTCCACTCAGAGGAAAGTAGGAGAAAAGTAGGAGGAAAAAGCAATTCAGTGACACTTGCAGAAGTACTATTTCTGTAGGGGAAAAAACACAGAATTGTGACTGAACTGGGTGGGGGGGGGGGAAGGGGAAAAAAAAACCCTTTAGCAGCCTTCTGCGAGGCAGCAGTGCCTGTGCTCTTCAGGTGGTGGCTCCCAGTAACTGCTCCCTGTATCTTCTCTCATCGTTTCCCTGCTGACATCTGGTCTGCAGCCTCTGAAGTCAACAGAAGTCTTGCCATTAATTTTTGGGGGTTTAAAATAATGTTCTGTGTGCATGCAAACGAACGTGCTCATTATATATCCTGTTAAGTTTGCTTTGCTTTTTCCATCAAATGTGTTATTTAAATACCCTAATTAAAAGAAGTCCTTTCATTTTAGATGATGTTTAGATGAGGCATATAATTGCCCAGAGAGCACAAGCCATCCAGCTGGCAGAGAGATTATAAAAGATGTAAAACACTTTAATAAAAACAAGACCCTCCTCGGATTTGGACTCGGAAGCGGAGATGGAAGGTCAGTGATCCACAGCGTTGCATGTGGTTAAAAACAGCCGCAGGCATCGTGGAGCTGCCGAGGATGCTCCGACGGCAGAAGTCCCTCTCTGAGCTCTTCTGATGCCAGTTCTGGCCTGTTGTGGTGCCTGAAGCGCCGGCTAGTGAGATGCTGGGGGCTTTTCTTGCTTTAGGAGGGCGCCTTGGCGTGGGGTGACCTAGGAATGGGTATAATGGAAAGGCTTGGAGAGAGGGGGAGATGGGTTTGCAAACAGCCTGGCGAGTGTCCCCTTCACTCTGATGGGCTTCCTGCTGCCTCTGTCCAGCTGCCGGTGGCGTGGCTGCCCGCAGGTCCCTGTCCTGCTGCCCATTGACCTGCTCGCTTGGCCTGTGGTGGCTCCTTCTCACCTCCATCCCCTCCAACGCGTTCATCTGCGGAGCAGAGCGCCGTGAGGAGCGGCTCCTGCAGCAAGGCAGGAGTGTTTTTGGGCAGGGGCCAGCTCCGTGTGTATAATATTTCCATTAACTCAAGGAGCGAAACTCCTGGGCTGGGGCCCAGGCCGTTGGGCAGAGGCAGGGTGGCTCCAGGGCTGGTGCTCCTGCATCACCCAGCTGTCGGTAAGCGGCCGGGCGGGCGGTGAGACCCCAGCCCCAAGGCTCACGGCGGTGCCCCTGCACGGTCTGGCGGCTCCCGGCTCAGCAGCCCCAGGGCTGCGTCCGGAGCTCGTGGGGGCCCTAGGCATTACGAAATGTGCTCTGAGTAATGCTGAGGGGCGCCAGCCTCCCAGCACGGCCCCGCTGCAGCAGGGGCAGGCACCTGCCGCCACGGGCGTCGAGTCCATCGTCCCCTTGCGCTTCATCGCGCCGAGGGTTGCTGAGGGTAGGCAAGGCAGGGAGGTGACCTCAGTTCGCTGCGTGGGTCAAATTAGCTGAAATTTCTTCTGCCTGGCGTACGGAGAAGTCACATCTGGTCGGCAGAGACACGGGTTTCGGAGACCCTCTTTTCGGCACAGCGAGGCCGTCCCAAATCGTTCTCCCTGGAGACTTGTGGCCAGAACGGCTGTGTCGGCACAGCAACAGAGCAAATCCTTCCTTTTCATCCTGGTCCAAGCCAGAAAGCACTTGGTGTTTCAAATGAGATTTTTTTTCAAAGGGTTGGGGACAGGGTCTGTGGGGACGATGGCTGTCCTTCCCCCTCCCCGTGTGCACCCAGCACCCAGCACCCCTGGAGCGGTAGGAGCTGTCCCTGGGAACCAGGGGCAAGTCAAGCCGCCAGCCAAAACAAGTGGGATCCCATCTGATTAACCCCCCTGAGGCATCCCCCGCTCCTGCTGAAAAGCCAGGTCCCCCCACCTGCTTGAGAGTCCCTTTTCCTGCTCCCTGCCCTGTCTTGGGAACCGGAGTGCCCACCGAGGGCTRTTCCTTTTGCACATCTCGACCCCGCAGATGTGGGCATGTTTTGAACCCCCCTCCACAGTGCACATGCTCTAGGAAAATGATCCGAGGATAAACCGCCCGTGCCGTCACTTCCACTTACAGCTCTTGAGTGTGACGTTGCCGTCGTGGCGAGCAGCAGGTTTTTGGCTGTGCCTGGGCTCCAGTCCGGGTGATCTGCGTCTAGAGGAGGGACCTTTCTTGTTCCAGGAAAGCACGCTGGAGCCCTCTGGGCAAAGGACCGCAGAGATAACATCGATGCTCCCTCGCTGCCTTTTTGTGGGCCTGGGTTGTTTTATTTTCCTCTTGCCCTGTCTCTCCTGCAGCACAAAAGGACATTCTTGTACCAAAGTATTTTTTTTCTGCATACTTGCAGTGTGAGTAAAGCAGGAGTGGTGGGGGCAAGGAGGGGGGATTGAAAGGTTTGGGAAAAATCTCACGCAGGGCTTAGTTTACAAGGGACAGCTGAGTGTATAAACCCAGGCTCCAGAGAGGGTTGTTAGGAGATTTTCTGGCAGCGTTTCTCCCACTGCGCCCCCCCCCCCCAACCTTTGGCTAAGCTGCCTCGAAGGAAAACAGAGAGAAGAAAAGAGAGGGGAGCCTGAGTGCTCCAAAAATCAGATCTCCGAAATTCTTTTAACTTCCCCTAGCACTGAAAGACACAAACAGGCCCATTAAGCTGAGCAAATAAATCCGGACCGAGTGGGCTGGGTGGCTTTGGGGAGATGGGCAAAGTGTTATGGATGGCGGTCACCCTCTGGATATCTGAGGCGTTGCTCTTTGACAGGGCTGAAGTTAAGCGAGTCGATGCTCCTGAAGACGGACAAATGTCCTCCTCACGTGTTGAGCCAGCGGGTAGCCGGGGCGGTAGGATCCCAAGGCTCTTGGGCACAAAATACCTGTAAAAATGCACTGTATAACCCCATCCCAAGACCTTCTCTGATGTTGTGGACTGACTCCCTTTGGTGGTTTGGGACGCTACCCTTGCATGGTGTTTCAGCTATGTTAGAGGAGAGGTGTAGGTGCTGACATAAGGGGCTGTTCTCTGCAGATAGGTTATAACCCCAGATCCCTCCTCCTCTTCACATACTTTTCAGAGTTATGTCCAAGAATCTTGATATTTGAGTAACTGCCATTATAGTACTGAATTCTGCTACCTTAGTAGCAGACATAGGGCAAAAGCTGACTTTTGATAGGTGTAACGCTGTAGTGGGTTTTCATCCTATTGCAAAGCAACTGCTAGTGCTGTTGAAGCAAAGTTTCTAAGTCTGCGTTTCATTTAC
Organism: Apteryx rowi; assembly: GCF_003343035.1. Classification (NCBI taxonomy): domain Eukaryota; kingdom Metazoa; phylum Chordata; class Aves; order Apterygiformes; family Apterygidae; genus Apteryx; species Apteryx rowi. The sequence goes on from NW_020449752.1 coordinate 2,558,501, forward strand.
ATCTCATTGTACGCGTATGCCCATATGCACAGGTATGCATGCACTCTACCTCAGCTGAGAAACAAGTGCTTATTAGAAACATATTGGCTGCAAATTAACAGCCCCATACACATGTATCTCTCATTAACTGCTACGGGGCGGAGGTAGAGATTGTTGCCTCAGGCTCTCTCTGTGAGATCTCTCAGCACCATATGCAATAAATATGTTTTTAATAAGCAGCCATTAATGACTGGACAAAAACAGCTTTATTAAGCTTAAATTAAATGCATACTTGGGAACCTTAATCTGAGACTATATCATGTAATGGAATATACTGGAATTCAGGTTTTGGGGGGGGGGAATTGTTCTATTGGGGGTGGGTTTTTTTTTTTTTGTACTACTTTCAAACCAGTATTTGTAAGCCACTGTGGGAAAAGGATGCATTCCCTGAAGGCCAGATCCTGCTCCGTGATCTGTTCACATTTGTCTGCATGGAGCTTATTTCAGGCTGAGGTACTTGAGCTTGCTCTGATGGAGGGATGCAATGGAAATACAGCCGCTATTTTACAGTAACTGTAGTTGGCACAGAACGAGAAAGAAAACTGGCTGAGATTCCTGTGATTTTCTCGGACTTGTTTGCTGCAAGGCAATACGCCTTTGAGCAGGGGGAGAGGATGCTTTAGTCTGCTCCTGCCCACTGAACGAAGCACTCGTAGCCCGTTTCCCTCTGTTCCCCCTGCAGCTTCCGAAGGGGAGAGGTTTCCTCTGCTCTCCCTGCCGGTAACAGCCGCACAGCGTTGCGCCGTGATGTCAGGCCCTGGCCTTGCAACCGCGTCTCCGTGGGTGGGCCCTTGCGCTCCCGCAGCCGGCCTTTTCCATGCTGCCCGAAGTCACCGTAGGGGCTGCAGCTTGAATAGTCGGATAAAGAGGGTTGAGTCGGATAAAGAGTCTTAGAAGAGGGTGGTGGTTCCGCTTAACCCATCTGCTGAAGCGCCTGGGGTGGCTGGTGTGCCTGAAGCTGCGGGTCTTYGCAGGATTGGGCTCTGCTTCTGCTCTCGGGTACCCCGAGGTTAGTCCTTGCTTTTAGCCAGCGCCGGGTGTGGAAAGCAGGCCAGGGGCCGTGCGTTGCTTTGGGACTGAGGCAAGCAAGCGGGAGCGAAGGATGCCAAAAAGGAATCCCACTCTTTATTAAATGATGATAAAACCATGGTAAAATAACAATAACACCTGGGCACAAATATCCGAAGCACATTAAGTTTAAGGGTTTGCCTGGAAAAATCTCAGGACAACTTACAACAAAATCCCAAGCCGTTGGAAAGCTATTACTGTAGCCCTTCCCACCACTGTTTTACCACTGCTGCAGCCCCCTGGCCGCCTGGTTACTGCTGAGCTCTGCARTTTGCCTTCTTAAACGGGTTGATTTCCATTTTGTGATGTCTTCCTGAAACAGCTTTCTCTGGCTAAGCGGCTTTCAAGCCCATAACAATCAKCTCTGGCCCTTCTTGGGCGTTTTCTGTCTGTAAATGCGATGGGTTTCATCTCTCTTGCTTTGGTTGTGTCTCTAGGATGCGTTTACACTGTCGGAGTTGACTTTGGAGATGGTTTCGTGTAGACTAGCTCAGGCTTCTCCTGCATGTGGATTGTACGTGGTGTCCCTGCACTACAGCCATTCTCATGGTGCTGCTTATTCGCATCCCTTTGCAGAACAGAGCCTTTCTAGGGATTATCCCACCAGTCATCTGCGTCTGTGGGCTTTCCTCTACCTAGAGGCAGGCAAGCGAGAGAAGGGAGGCATGCCACCACTGAGTCAGGAAAGGGGCATCTCGGGGTTGCTGCTGGTTGGCCTCTCGTTTACTCTGTCCACCACCATGCCTTTCTCTTCAACTTGATTTTTGAGGACCTTAGGTTGACCTGAGAAGTGACTCAACATCGGTATGAATCAGACCTTCCTCCAGGCCTGAGCCATAGGAGTTGCATCAACTCTATTCCCCTAAATCCCCTTACACATCCTCTCTGACCTGGGCCATTTGGACTCCYTCTGCTCCTCTCCCAGGGCCTGCAATCCTCTCCCCTCAGCTGCATCCCCCAGCCAGCACTCCTACTGCCCTCTTTCCAGCCTCTCCTACCATCTGGAATGACCTGGCCATGTCTTGTTGCTATGTTGGCTCTCCAGCTATTTTCAAATTTACTTTTGAGAATTAACATCACTCCCRGTTCTCCCTTCTTCCACTCTCGGAGTGTGGATGACTGTATCTCTCTGATGTCTGAAGCACAGATTGCACTTTAGGATGTAATTCTTAGGAAACATTTTGAGYTGAGTCGGCATAACGTGTTGCAGGCAAGCATGTGTCACCACAGGTCTGATCCTGATTTTGCTGCTTTGGTACTAGCTCAGAGAACGCTTCGAAGTCAAAGAAATGATGCTGTGAGATTTGAACTGGGSTGTAAAATAACTGTGTGTGCCTTGTGATGTTTCTATCTTATGCTGGACAAAATGAGCCAAAACCCTCCCCAAATTCATCGATCCTTTGCCAGGGGTGAATACAGTCCAGCAATAAGGATTTTGCTCTGGAACTGGCTCCCTGAATATTCCACTCACAATGAAATGGCTTGTGTACATCTTAGCATCAGCTTTTGCTCTGAATTGGCTGGAAAACGTGAGATGTTTCTGCAGAATACTTCAGTGTTTAGTGGGAAAAAATTGACTGTGATTTTTTTTTTAGGCCTGTGAAAACAAAAAAAAAAATCATAATTTTTGGCTGAAACTATTTGTATTGCTCTTTTGGAATGGCCTTTTAGGATATTTATATTGTTATAGTGAGGTAGAGCTTATCTGTGTGAGTTCCCGATTGAAACTGAGATAAATTATGCTGCGGTAGTCTAAGGTGTGTTGGGTCTGCATGTTTGCAAATATTCCCTTTCAGCATCAGCTAAAACACAGCTGTTTCTTAAATCCTGCTGTAACCACTAACACAGCGTACCTTTGCCCTGGCCTTGTAGACTTCTGCATCCACTGCATGCAAAAGGCATTTTGCTTCAAAGCTTTTTCAGCAAGCAAAACAAATTTACCACCTCTGCATTTTACAAGCTGGTTACTTCAAATGTCATAATTATTTGGCTCCAGTGGAAAAGCAGAGCGTGGAATGGCAAGGCATCCCAAAATAGCAAGCATAACAGTATTGCTAAGTAGACATGGCATTAGCCTCTGATCTCACTACTGCTTCTCTGAGCCATGCATTCATCAAGAAAAGCAAGGAGATAATAAATATTTTGTAAAAGAGAACATCCTGGTGGGTGTTTTTGTTTTTTTCCCTTCTGCCTTTATTCCAGGTTGATTACAGTTGTTTAAGTTAGGCTCTAAAGTATCCAAGCGCCTTGTGTGGGGTGCTGTACAAATGCAATGAAAAGCTATCCATGTACTGAAGAGGGAGAAGGTGAGAGAAAGGCAGGGGTTTTTAGCCGCTTTCTAATTCCACCCTGGGCAGGTTCCCACTGCCCTGGGATTTGTTTACAGCAGTTTCTCTGAAAATGGCATTTAATGGCAGTTGTTTTCTGAACGGGGCTCCTCCCTGACCGTGTAACCTTCAAATAGGCAATGTACCATCCAGTGAGTGTCTTGGGCAACTTTCTGCATTTCTGGAGATTTAACCTGATCAGATAGGAGACAATTTAAATGGGAGGATGTGTTTATTGGGATAGGTGGTAGAAAACTGAGACTTGCAGTCTGCATGCTCCCGAACTTTGTAATCCATATACCACTCATGGCCATGTGAACAACCAATATTTCGGCGACTACGAGCAGAGACTGGAAACATCACCAACTGAATCTGTCTTTAAATACTGTCTGTAGTTGTAAAGTCCTGATTTACATACCAATTCAAGCACGAATGGCCATGTAAAACAATTGTCAAAAGGCAGTACCTCTCACACTGGATGATAGACCTGTAGATCTCATTACAGCTTAATATAATTGAAGAGAAGAGCTGCTTTTATGTAGTTAGCTGTTTGTCCACATCATAAAGACACCCGTACTTAAGAAGCCCAGGAAGAATTTTGAGAGATGCAAATCTTTATGACTCTAGAGGTATAAACTGACCTCCATTAACAAGGTTATTCCATAATTGTCCTTTTCCTAACTGAGAWGCCTCAATCCCCACTGAAGTGCAGGGGAGTTGGGACAAGCCCGTGGTGACGCACGATGCAACCCTTGGCTTGGCGGGTGGGACTGGTCGGGGTGCGTCACCGGCTGGTGTTTATCGGAAGTGTTACGGATTGGAAGTTAATACGTCTCCGTTTCGCTGCTTTGGATCTGGGCAGCTCTTGCTCGTGTGATTATGACCAGAACAGATGTGACTGCTGGCCTGAAACCCAGCTGCTCTCAGAGCTTCTGGATCATGTTGGTTGGAAATGAAAGCACACAAACCAAAGCTGTGAAGGAAGTCTTGTGCATGCATATAGGGACTGAAGTATATATAGGACAAGGTATAAGTGTGTGGTTTTTATATATATATATATATATATAGGACACAGAAGTGATACAAAGGGAGGGTGACTGCTTTGCGAGTGTGTCTGTGTGCGCATGTATACACACTTGTATACCTGTGCCAGTAGTGCCATGCTGTCAAGTAAAAAAAATTGCTTCTGCTTTAAATATGCTGAACTCGCTTGGGTTTTGTTAGTACAGTTGTAAACAAGAATTAATGCCTAACACATAAAGAGGAGGTCATGGATAAGGGTTCACTGGTAGAGTGCAGTTAACTGGTAGTTAATTGAGAGCTAGTGAAAAGTAGCTCAGCTAATATCTTTAGTACTCAGCCTTTCTCCCAGGCACAATTGTGTTCTCATGGCAGTTTGCAAAAGCACTTTGCTTAGTATTAATCACTCTATTTCCTCCAGATCTGGAAGTGTTGTGCAAGCCGTTGGATCAGCACAGAGGGCATGGGATATCAGCGTTGGGGCCTGTATACGTATGAAATTAGCAGCCTCTTCCCTGCTGTGGCCCCATTTTAGCAAAGTGCATGTAAACGTGTTCAAGTGCTTTGCAGAATGTGGACCTGGAGTATAAGGACATCTGTTGGGCAGAAGATGAAGATTATAGACCTCAGAGCCTCAAAACAGTGCAGGAAGAGAGACAATTTGGGGCCAGGCTGCAATTACTTACCTGTCTGCTTGCTCTTATAAAGTGTACCCCTGCTGCAGAGCAGAGCTGAGGTTTAAAGCTCTCATCAAAAGGGAACCTCCTAAAGCAAAACAATGTTGTGCTGAATCCTGGTGGGACTCAAACCTTTGGCTCCAGTGTGTCTAGGGACTGAAAAGCTGATGATTAGATAACTGCAAACCATCCTTATTTTACAGCTCATGCTTGCTTTGTTCAAAACGGCAATGAAGCACACCAGGCTCCTGGGGCAGAGAGGAGAAATGGTTTTGTGATTAAATTAAGTCTTGGATTATTGTGGTTGAAATGCCTGGCCCTGCTGTAGGCTTTGTTTCTCACCCTGGGCAAGTCTGACTCGCTCAGTGCCTTGGTTTCCCCAGCACTGTTTGCTGATGTAGCTGTTAAACTGTTCCTTGCAAGGCCTGGCTCGTGCCATGTGCGTGCACAGTACCGGGAACTACGATCATGATCCCAGCCACAGGTATGTCAGTGCAAAGGTAATTTTAAGAGCATCTCACTTGCACCTTGCTCTGAATGAAGTCAGCCAGGCCTGGGAGCCTTCAGCGCTTCTGAAACCACCCTTCTTTTGGCAAGGTTTTGTGTCTGTGCCTGCAGACCGCCGTCTTTTGGTTTGTATTGCCCGGGGTGCAGCTGCTTGCGTCGCATGTTGTGCGACATCCAAGGAAGTCTGACAGCCATTTGCAGTGCTGTAGCCGGGTCGGTCGATGCCTGGCAAGGTGTAGGGTGGCCTGTGGACCGGAGGGCATCACCACCTGGCAGGGAGGTGGCCGGGGCCTGGGGAGCAGAAACCCAAGCCTKCTGCAGCAGCAGCAGGAGGCAGGGTGGTCTGATGGGCTCAGCCCAGTCGTGGGCGCCAGCAACTCCTAAATCCTAATCCTGGCTCTGGTACTGACTCACTCTGTGGCCGTGGGCCTAAACCTCCATGTGTCTCAGTTTCCCCATCTGCAAACACTTACCCCCCTCTCAGGCCTGCAGGGTGGATTAGGTAGCTCGTGGGATCTCTAGCAGTGAAACGTGATGGACCTGCGCCTGGAGGTCTGTGCTCCAGCCTTCCTCCCCCGTCTCGACTGCCCTTTCGGCTAATACAAAGGTGTCAGGTGCTGCCGCCCCGCGTGCAGGCCACATATGGCCCTCGCGTTCCTGAGCGCGGGAACGGGATGGAGTTGGAGGCAGCAGGTGCTGAGCTAGCAAGGGGCTGGGGCTCTGCACCCATCAGGGTCCCCGATATGGTGGCACGGGGCTGGGGCACGCTGCGGATCGCCGCGGAGGCACTGCTGGCTTAAACAGCCCCCGGCAAGGAAAGGCAGGGGGACCGCGGCCGTAATCCTGCGGTGGGGGCGAACTTTCTCTTTTACAGATTCCAACAGCACAAATTAATTTTTAGCCTGAAAAGCAGAATTGCTTTCTTTTGTGCTATTTTTATTTTTGGTTCTGGGCTTCAGTAAGAAGCAAAAAATGTAGACTTCTGAAGCTGGTCAAAAACTCTTCTGTCCCATTGGTGTTGGGTATAAATTGTTCATGCGTTTATGCATTAGCGCTGTTTACCGAAGTGTTAAATTGTTTATGCTTTTCCTCAATACCCAGATGAGTGATTAGAAGTTTCTGCCAATTGACTATAAATTAAGTAAAAATTCCCTGAGTTGGGACTGTTCTGTCTGTGACACCATTGGAAAAGCATTGCCTGAAAATGTTAGTCTCATCCTGCGGATGTCTTTACTGCAGTAGACAGCCCAGGGATGGGGAAGAAGGTACAAACAGCAGGGAAGAGAAGGGGGGAAAAAAAAAAGTGAAAGAGAAAAATGAGATTTAACGAAGTAGGATGAAACTTGTCAGGGTGGGAGTGAAATCCCCTAGTGCTATGCACAGAGGCCCCATCTGATCCGAGCCTCTCTTATCTCTCCTGGTGCTGATGTCCTTATCACTAAGACAGATATTTTTGTTTCCTTGCTAAATATTCAGAAACTCCATCTTTGTTTGAAGTGTTCTCTAGCTTGGGCTGCTGTGTTTTGCCTGGTTGCTAAGCTTGTCTCATGCATGGTTAATGCCTGATGAGATCATGGTGCCATTTAGCATTTCATGGATAATTCAGGATTATTCATTAACAAAATCAAGAACAAGCAGGTGTATTCATAGGCTGCCTTCATGGAAAGAAGAAAAACAACAACCCTGGGAAACGACATGAATTATTCAGGGGAGACCAAAGTGCTAGTTGAGCTGCAGAGCTTCAGGGGGTGTGGGAGAGATGGAAATTTATTTTCAGAGAACAGCTGAATCTAAAGCTTTATATTCCATTAACCCTGCAAATGTATTTTTTTAATCAATCTTGGTGAAGATAGCCTCCTGTCCTGTAATAGCAGAATACAAGGAAGGATTTGGAGAAAGACCATGTATTGATGTTTGACAGCCTACCTTGTGCTGTCTATCTGAAAGCAAGGGAGCTGGAGAGTAGCACAGGGTCTGTTGGTGTCCACAGCATCTCTGTGCTTACRGAAGTCGTCCCCTGCTTTCCAAGAGGCTGCTCTGTTTTCTGTCTGATCTGCAGATAGGAGACATGGAGTAGACCCAAGAGAAAGCTTCAAAGAAAGCTTGGAAGAGCTGCCTGTTTTGGGGTGGAAGTCTGCGCTGTAGCGCTGACGCTCATGGCCACGAACCAGCATCGGACTACGTGTGGTCCCTCCAATTATTATCAGGAAAAGAGATTCTCCTGCGAAGTGCAGAACCAGAAAAGTGTTTCTACAGGGCTGGTTGCATCTCAGTCACGAAAAACTCTATCCTTGTAATGTGCTGTGGGCATCTTGYAAATATGGTCATACTCAAGTATCGCATTTTTATTCCTTATCAAGCTGAAAACCATAGCCTTTCTCCAGGGAGACTGTGTGGCATGGCTCTGGGCTGATATAGATACCTGAATGCAAAATTAAGGTCCACGTGCTGCCTGTACAGGAGGAACATCAATTTGTGATGTGTTTATGGATGATACAAAATTCAAACCAGTCAGGAAAAAAAGGAAAATGTGGACTGTTGTTGGAACAAAAGTCAGATTTTAGTGACCAAAACTTAATGATGTTCTGCTCAAAATGGGGTTCCTCAATTTTCAGGTTTTAATCTTTTCTTTTTCCAATAAAACAAGTCAAACGCTTTTGAGGAAATCAGATGCTTTCTGTGAACTTTATTTAATTGAAAACATCATCTTCTGCTGTTAAAAAATGATTTAATGGACATTTTTTAGGCAGACCTAGCAAGGAGCTTTGAAGGAATAGTTCAGCCTGCAGCCCCTGGAGAGAGGAAGGTCCATGGAAGAAACAGAAGGGAAGGTGCCTCTTCCCACTCGCTTGTCCAAGGCACGCGGTCTGAGAACGCACACCCTGAAAGGAGAGGCTCATCCTTCCAGCTCAGCAGGTAGCTTGTGGTCAGTGGGACAGACAGAAGACGCTGGGTAAAGAAATCATTAGCTACAAGGGAGGACTGGTCTTGTAATGCAGGCGCTCCGCTGTGATAGTGGAGCTGTGTCCTGCTCAGGTACCTYGGCAAGTCATTTTGGCCTCAATTCAGCCAGACTAAATCTCATAATCCTAATATTTCCTATAGGCTGCGTACCTCTGGAGGGCTTAACCCAGCCAAGAGGGAAACTCTAGACATGGGGACTTGAAAGGAATTTAGACTGTCTGAATCGCGGTGTTTCTTTCTGCGTCTCAGGTTGCCTCTGTGGTCAGTGAGGACCTGAATTGTCCCAGCACTGATCTGCCTGGACCGTTCACACTGGTGGATGAAAAATCCCCAGGGCCAATTCCCACCTGGCGAGCTGGGGGCCTTGCCACGCACATCCCARGCAGCTTTGGGGTGATTTGAAGCTTGAAGAGCCGAGCTGCCCCAATACCATGTACTCTAGCAAGAGTCAAACAGGGAAAGGGAATGTCGGAGCCAAAAAGGTCCATTTTGTACCGTGGACCTTGAACCTGCAGCTCTGGGTCCTCTCACTAGGTCTGGGCCTGGTGAAAGGGAAGGGACAGACTGGACCACAGAGAAATTAGGGACCCAAAACCAGCTACCAAGCAGGGCAGCTGAGTACTAAAGAGAGGAGGTGCCATCTCCTCTCCGTCCTGGTGAGGGGTTTGCTGCTGTTCCTCTTGTCCCTCCAGCCTCGAGCTCCTTGGCTGCTGCAGCAGGGAGAGGGGCTTGATGGCCGGAGCAAGTGCTGGGCTTGTTCCTCACAGCTGCCACGAGTTATTTGGCGATGACAAGCGTGCAAACATGCAGTTTATTAAGTCCGAAGGCTGGAGATGCTTTGATTTTCATGGTGTTGGCTGGACCTCTTGTTGTTGTTTTTCACCATTTTTTTTCCCCCCCTTAGTCAGTGAAGCAAAGGCTTCAAAAAACCCTTTTCACTCGGGTAGCAGGGGCTGTGATTTAGCACTTGACAGCTCACATGCCGGGATGTTCCATTTCTTCTTCTAATTTAGCCAGTTGGAAGGTTTTATTTCAACCAATTTATTGAAAATCTTCCAAGTGAGGAGCCAGTCTCTCTAAAGCAGTATGGCCATTCGAGGTGGTGGTGCAGGAAGGGAGGAAAAATACKTATTAAGCTTCTGCTAACAGCTAGACCACCTCGCCTTTGAAAGAGAGATCCCAGCACTAGCATGTGGCCGGTGGTTTTGTCCCTGAAAAATTGCATTCGCCGTACCACGCTTTGAAGCTTAAGTAAACCTGAAGGCATGTCTGCTGAAATACGTTACGGGAATGGCTTTGCTCTGTGSGACTCGCTTGCGTTTCTTGATGCCTCGCTATAGAAATGCGTATAGCAAGGGAGGGCTCTGGGTTTCTGTTGTATTTTAGCTCTGCGCCGACGTGTTTTGCAGCCAGTTTGTGCAGGGACCGGTGCTGAAAAGAGCAAAGTAAGTGGAAGGTGAGGCCCCTCTTTMTAATACCTTTTCTTTTTCGGCGAGTATATTTACGTGAACTGAATGTRTATTTGTTCTCGTTAGAGTCAAGTTAACTTTTTTTGACAAATAGTAAATTCACTAAAAAATGTGGTGAGAAATGACTCACAAATACCAGTCTAATTTGGCAAGTACATTTTGGCCAGAAAGGGGGCATTTTTTTAATGTAGAAATGTTTTGCTTTGGCATTTTTCAAAATAAACCCTTTTGACCCTTCTTTCTGTATAGGAATTCTTTAAAATTTGACAAACTAAATGAATAAAATGTTCTTCTAAACTAAAAGAATAAACTACCAAATTAAAAGAATAAAACAAAACAAAACAGACTGTTTTAAATTGGAAACAATACTCAGCTGACCCAAAGCAGTTGTTTGGTTTACGTTTGTCTTTTTCTGAAAACTTTCCAAAAAGTCGGTTACTTTTGACCCCAACAGAAAGTTTCTGCTGTTCTCCCCCCGTCCCCCCTGCCCGTTTTGACCACCGAGGCCACAAATCTACTGTATGCTCAGCAATAAGCTCCACTCAAATTATAGGCATGAATTCCGTGTTTGCTCTCCTGTTTCTGCAGGGGAAGCCAGCTTGCTCACATCTATATGCTGTAGACTTTTTCTGGTTGGCAAACCCACTCTGAGGGCAGTAATGCTTTTAAAAAAAAAATATAAATATATATATATATATATATATATATACACACATATATAGCCCTTCTGGATACAGGCACTACCTTTAGGTTAGATGACAGAGCTTCGCAGAGCCAGATGTTCCTCAGATATATTGGGGACGAATAGGGAGCCTGATGGAGCTCACTACCTGGAGCTAACTGGCTTTTTTGGCTTGCTCTGGAGCTGTTTTGGGAGGCTGCTCTGGTATTTCAGCTCTGAGCTGCTGGGTTGTCATCTCAGGTGGGCTTCCTCGAGGCTATGGCCACTGCATTAGTGCCTAGGTCCCCCAAGCCTGCTTTAAATCACCTCAGCCCACGTAGGTCATGGGGATGCCAGCCCTTTGCAGCGAGGGCCACCCAAATTTCCCCATCAGCACCCAGCTGCTCGGGACCAATGCGAGTGAATCTTAGAGCAAACCTTGGGCTGCATCGTACGGATTTGTGGTTATAAGGGAACCACACGTGGCATCTGCAGCTCTTCAGGTTGAGGTTGAAACTTCTCAGAAGTGCCTGGTGACTGTGAGGACCCAATCTGAAAACCTCGGATTAACATAATTTTCAAGAAGTCTTAAATTCCACATTCTGTGAGGTTTCCCAGGTCAGGTATACAAAGCCTGACCTGTGTGAATAATGATTTCTGTGGTTTGCTGGCAGTTCCTAAAAGCTTAATAATTAAAGGAGTGTTTGTGGTTCAGTCCAAATCATTCTGTTGGTTTTTCTCAGCTAGTAAAAAATCTGAAGGGTTTCTTATCAAAGCAAAACTTGCTTCAGTCTGTAGGGATTGTGGTTTTTTTCCCCCCACTTCAGTTATGATTTTTTAAATTTAAGTAAATTCCAAAGATGAAAATTTGGAAACAACAATCCCCTTTGATTCCGAAAACCATAGGCATGTGGGAAACAAACCTGTCCCTGGTTCATCTGGAAAAGCCAAAATTGGAATAGTTTTATTTCATCATAGCTGTCCCCACTTTCCTTTTGGAACAAACAACTTCAAAAGCCAGCATGAACTCGTGGTGCATTTTGATACTGGCAGATCTCTATCTTTCTCCAAAAATGTTTCAGGCGAAAATGTCACACAGCTGTACCTGAGATGCCAAGTCTAGCCTTTCCCCCCACCCCTTACTTCCCCTGTCTTTTAAGTCTCCAAATTTGRGATGTTTGCCTGCAGCATGCTCTGGGTACACAGCAAACCCCGTGCGTGCTGGTGGAGGGTGGCTGCAAGCAGGAATGTCCTATGCGAAACCTTTCTCAGGAGATTTTTGTGGCCTTTCCTGTTTTTCTGGCTAGCCTGGCAGGAGGAGAGCATTCTGCTGCCGTCGCTGGAGCTACTGGGAAGATGAAAACAAGGGAAACTTTTACTGGTGGCTCAAAGCATCCAAAAAAAATCATTTGTGTAGGGATTTGGAGCCATAGATMTGTTTAGTAACAGGCCTTTCAATAGTGCCATTCATGTGGGGAGTCCAAAACCCTTCGCAGGCAAGGACTTCTCCTTCCCTGATGGCAAAGCAGAGGTGCAGAGAGGTGATGCAGCTGAGGAGCGGGGCTGGGACCCTCTTGCCTGGTCTCGCTCATCGCTTCCTTTCCTTTCAGCTGTGCTGCTGGAACAGCCTGGAAATGGATAAATTGGGCCAGATTCCACTTTGGTCTAAGGTGCCGAAACTATGCTGAGGCATAATAATGTTTATGGTAATAATTATAATTATTAACATATTGCACAATTAGATACTCCACCGCCTTTCTGCTCCAGCTGGGGAGAGGAGGAGAGGACAAGCAYGCAACAGATGTCGGCCACGTTGCTTGGTGCTCCTGATGGGCGGCACGTGGGATCACACGGAGCATCGAAAGAATAGGGAAACCCTGGTAGATCGCAGAGAAATTCCCCAAATACATCTGACCCCCTTTCTTCTAAAGATCTTGATATGCCTTCTTGTATTTGACAGCTTTGGGTCTAGAGTGCCCGCATGTGTGAGAAATCTCTTGCTAACACAGGGTAGGACTGATTTATAGGTAGGAGAAGGGTGTTGTGGAGCAAGGCAGGGATTAGTCGGAGTGCACCTAGGAAAGCGCAGGAGGCATGTGGCTGCATGTTGCAGGGTAGAAAAAATGAAGAGACCCTTAAAGAGCTGCTCTCCCCTGTGCCTGTTATTTTCCCTTTGCACGTTGCGGTGCAGATGGCTATGTGATGTATTTAGTGGTTGTGCCCAGGTGGCTGCAGAAACCTCAGAAGTCATGGCTGAGCATGCGGGATTGGTGGCCCTGGGTCGAGAAGGCATCCGTGAAGCGGGCAGAGCTGTTTGGCRGACAAGTCCCTGCCTCAAAGGAGACCAGCCCAAGCCCAAACCTTGACCGACTCAATGAACCAGAGCAGTTACTACATCTCTCCAGACCTGCTCTTTGGATTTTTAGCCCCTAAAGGCAGTGTGATAGTTGAGCCAGGGCTTGTCCGTGGGCTCCATAGGACAACAGAGGCCAAAGCAGTATTTAAGTGTTTGTACATAGTGGAAAAGCTCCAGAAAACCAGCTGGAGAGAGCTTCTGTGTGGAACAGCTCCTGGGCAGGGTGTCTGCCTGCGAGGCACAAGCCTGTGTTTAGATCCTTGGCCGGGGTCAGGTAGGGTGAAAGTTTGAGCCAGGTCATTTCAGCTAACCTTCTTACTTTAGCAACCACTTTATTTTAGCCAAAATTTTAACTGTTATAAATTAGCATCCCCTACCCGGATTACATAAAATAAACATCCCAGCTATCCACACACATAACACTCCGGAAGTCCATTGCATCGTCCCAGTCAGGATCCTGACCCTGTTTATGGCTTGTAGGATCTACCACCATCCGTTAAGAATTACCCTGTCTCCTTACCAGACCCACGGGGAAGCTCAGGCTGCTGCGTGCCTACTTTCCACACTGGTCACAAAAGGGTCTAGGAGCAGCGAGGCAACGTGGTAGAGCTGTGAGTTGGCACGGATCAAAACTCGGTGCGGGATGAGAGTAGCCGAGTGCCTTGAGCAAGTGAACTGTGTGATCTTCTCAGTCTAGATCCACTGGCTTCTGCACTGAAACTAGATCTGTGCCTGGCAGAAATGAGGGAATTAATCTGGACTGAGCGTACGCTAATCTGGAGGTGGAAACAATTTGCCATTGAGGCAGAGGGAGGGGAAGACGAGATGAGAGGGATCCTAGGGAGAAAAAAAAATATTTTCAAATAAAAGTTTTCTTTTAGAAATGTCCAAACTGGATATTTCTCTTGTTGCAGGCTTCTGGCAGGTTCTTTTCAAAGGAAACCTGAAAACTTTTAAAGCAAAATATCAAAGGAAACTTTTTTTTTTCCCCTGACATTTTTCACAGAAACAAAATATATTTCTTGACAGACCAAGCGGTGACCCAGATCCTCAATCCAAATGCAAATTGSCGTTTAGGAGAGCTTATAAACATATCAAAGAGCTCTAAGCCAGGCCTTTCGCTGCCATTCCTGTCGAGAGATGTGAAAATACGGTAGGGAAACTGCATCCCCATGGGTGCTTCTGGTGCGAAGGTCTCGGAAGATTGGGCTCCCRGTGCTTGTTTGTCCAAATCCCTGTTGCTGGGCCTGAGAATTTGCTGGCCGAAACAAAAGGGCTCCTGTTGGTTAATTTTCTGGCTGGGACTTGAGTGTTATTTCTCTTAGGTTCCTTTGAAAAATCATTTTCCGTATTGGTCCTTGTAGGGGATTGACTTATCAGTAGCAAGATTTGGGAAGAAAAGCTGTGGGTTTTGCCAGCAGCTCTCCCCAGCATCCCCTGGAGCACGGAGCTTGTGGTGTCTCCTCCCCAGGACATCAGCAGTAGCACTGATCTGTCCTGCAGTTGCTATGCCCAAGCTGACCGTGGACATGCGTGACGGCCTTGCCGATCCCCACCCTCGCAAGGGTTGTGTCACGCCACCACGAGCCCTTTCCCCTGCCCGGCACCAGCGTGGTGAGACCGGAGCAGGATGGGGTGGGAGAAGCGGAGCAGCACTGGGGCATCCCAGCCCGCGGAGCCGGACGGTGCTGCTACGTGGCCAGGGAGGCGCCTACAAGCAGCCGTGGGAGGTTTTGCCCGTYTGCGGGAACACAGCCTCCATCTGTAAAGCGCCGGAGGGGAAATGGGAAGCCGGGGGGCTGGAAGAGACCCGTCTGTGTGTGCGCCGCGTGCCGCGCTCGTGTGTTTGGTGCCGATTGGAAACACATGCGGCGTCAGGGCAGTCAAGGAACCAACGGGCAGCGCGTGAAAACACGGTGCTCTTGGGAAGGGGTTTTTTCCTTTGCCCTTGGCCTGTTAGTGGGTTCCCCCCCCCTTCATTTGTCGGGGGRTCCTGTGACTCGTAAATACCCGGAACAGAGGCTCAGAGTACAGTACGCGCCTTTATTTTCCGAGTCGCTCCGAGTGCACCTGAAGCCATAACTGGCAGGGTTTATGGCCAATGCTGAGCGTAACCAAAAATACAAAGCTCGGCTTTTAGAACCTGGAGTTGGGTTTTCTCCCCCCTCTCTCACTTTCTTTCCCTTTATTTATTTGCTTTTGAGCTGAGTTTAAGATGTACAAGGGCAAGAGGAAAGCAGTAAGCGCGCAGTTACGGTCAAGCAGGTGAGGAGCGAGATCATGCCAAACCCAGCCAGAACAGCCCAAAACAGCTTTGCTGGGCGAGCGCCATCTGCACGGGGCCCTGCAGCAGGCCCCAGAGTCCTCCTCCGGGAAGCATGATAGAGAAGCAGGACTGCTGTGCCTGTTGTCGCTAAGGAAAACAAGCCCTTACACTGCGAGAAATAGTCTTTCAAGGAAGGTTTGGAAGAGACATGATGTGTGACAGGACCTGGTTCTTCCAGGGCTTCCTTGTGGGAATGCCCCAAGCATCTCCCTCTGCGTCTTAGCTCCCTGCCTGCGCGTGAGGAGGGTTGGTGTCTGTATTTATGCTCTTYGGGACAGGAACTGTCCTTTAATATGCTTATTTGGAGTATCTAGCAGACAGCAAATTCTCATCTCAGCACAGCTATAGAGAAACCATCAGCATGAAATCAGCCCCATCACCTTACCAGGTGGTTGACTTCTGCAGTGCCTTAAACGGGGCCACGCTGGTGCCGTTGCAGCCCCGGGGAGAAGCTGATACCATCGGGAGCACGGGGTTGCTTGTACCCCTGCCTCGTGCCCCGTACGTACAGCTGCATCTGGCTGCACACAGAGATTAAGCAGGGGTTATTTCTCTGTAAAAATGGGCACTCAAACATCTGTCTCCACAGTTTATCTGCTTATTTTTTTTTTTTCTCTTCACAACACTGAGGTTACAAAGACCAGAAGGGGGACCTCCCCATGGGAAAAATGCATTGTCAGGAATTTCTGCAAAGCCTTATTTGTTGTAATTTGCCTAATCCTTATACTTGATGTTTTTACCAATTTCTTGAAGGGGAATTGGGTTTACTGAGCACTTTTTCCAAGAATATGCTATCTCCTTCCTCTTTCTGTTTTTTAGATCCATACATATATATGTAGAGAGATGCACATGTACTTGTATGGATATATATGTTTTACAGTATTGAATACAGTGTGAGGCATCAAACCATGTCATTTCTTTCCCTGCTAACAACATACCTCTGGAGACCTGACTGCTTGAGCTATTCCAGAAATGTGAATGTTTTCTGTGCTCTGAATGGATGGATGGATGGATAGATAGATAGCTTGTTGTTGCTGTAGTCTTTCCAGCTCTTTGTTAGCAGTAGTGGTGACATTATAGTAACAATTAGCAGCTCACATCAAAGACAGAGGCTTCATAGCCCTGGGACCATCTAACAAAAGACCGGATCCCTGTTCTTATCCATGTGAAATAATACTTTCAGGAGAGGGAAAGAGGTGGTCGGTGTTGTTCCTCTTCACTAAATGGAAGCCAGTTCATATGCACACCCTTGCACTGACATGATGTGAGAATCGTTCCCGGGACATGTTTCCAAATTGCTTAAGCAACTAAGCCTCAAATCCCGTTAGGATTAAGGGCTCCTATGGCCCTTTGGCACTTAGGAAAACGTTACGCGCTGGGAGGCAGAAAACCACGGTGTTATTCTGCATCCTCGAATCTCAGTGAAGGATTCCCTTTATAATCACCACAGCCAAACCCTGTCTGCTCCGTACCACGAAGGACATTCCAGTGCTCAGTCTGCCTGTTACATTTGCTGTGTCTAAAGCTGTATCTCCCAGCCATGAGATCCATTACGTGGGAATTAGCCTCCCAAGAGAAGTTCTGGTGCCAAAAAACAAATGTTTTTGGCTTTTCTGCCTTCATTTTTTTTTTTTTTTCAACAAAGGTCTGAAGAACTTAAAAGAAGGGGAAAAAAATGTTAATCAAACTTTGCCACAGGAAGAAGACATAATTTCCTGAGCAGGCTGGAGTCAGTGCAGGGTCCAAACCTGCCATTAGACTTTCCCAGTTTTCCAAGGTGTTCAGAACAGAGATTACAGTTAGGTCCAATCTTATTAATTCTCTTAAATCACTTTGACCCTTCCTGGACGTTGCAAAGATCTAGCTGGGAATGTTCTTTGGTCTGTGATACCATTTCAAGCTGACAAATTAGTTTTCGCCCCTAACGCTTTCCTGCACGTCCTGGTTGAGCCCCCTGCTCCCGTCCTACTCGGCGCCTAGGAATAGCACCACTCCTTGCTGTGCTTCTTGCGGAGGGGGGGATTTTCTTTCTTGGGACGGGGTTTGCTTTGCCGGTGTCTTGCGTTGCACGAACGCCCGGTGTGTTTGYGCGGGACACGGTTTCAGCACAAAATCCAATTAGCGCAGCTGCCTCGAGGCCGGTTCTCAGGCTTGGGCTCCCCAGGGAGCTCTAGCTGGAAGTCGGCGCTCCGCGTGTCACCTCGGTGGCAGGACGGGGAGATGTGGCTGCATTAAAAAAAAAAACCTGCCCGGGCTACGCTGAGATGTCGGAGACATGACCAGCAGTCTCCAGGGAGTCTCTTTTCCCAGCCAGGCTGAGCTCTGATGATAACAGGGAGGCTGCTTTTATCTCTGTGGGTATTAGTGCCGCTATAAACTTGATAACAGTGGAGTTCCCATAAAAATTCAAGAGGTGGGACTCCCATGGAACGGACACTTCTCAGTGTCAGTGCCACATATGGAAATAGTGCGGAGGCTGCATTTTTAGCCGCCACGACTGCAATTTGAAGAGAAAAAGAGAGGTATTCCAACTATTTTGTCTTTAAAAGGAAATACTGAATAACTTATGGATAAGACATTAACCCAGGCCTAGACCACTCATGGTCGTTAAAGAGCCCTCGGCGCTRTTTGCAGGAGTGGAGGTGGGGCGGGGAGGGGGGGTGTTAGTCTTGGACTCCCGCCCAAATTCCAGTTTAAGGAAATGCATCCCAACTACCTAAAATTCCACCTGTGTTTTAACTCGGGCGCTGGTTCCGTATTCCCAGGGATCGATCCGTAGATCTAAAGCGCTTGAGACCTCTGCCCATCATCAGCACTACCGGTGAGAGCAAGAGAATAGCTCCGGCTTTAGCGGAGCGCCTAATGCCGCTCTCGGGGTCTGGCGTTCGTCCCTATCGGGAAAGTGAAGCCCTCGCTTTGGGGTAGGAGTTACAGTTTTGATCTCAAGCCTTTATCAGCTTATCTTTCCCAGGAAAGGGCTTGCTCGGGGGCGGAACGGCATGCCACATTACACGTCTTGTGGCAGCCCAGGACTCTGAGTTATCAGAAACGCAGCGAGCAAAGGGATGGTGGGGCAGGACCGGATCTGGCACGCATCTCCTGCGGCATCCCCTTTCCACCCGKGGCGAGTGCCTGTTTCTTCAGAAGACGATGCACAGCGCCTGGAGCAGGGTGGTAGGCGGCACAGCCCTCGTGTCGAGCCTCCCCCTGCTCTCTGCTAGTCAGAGCCTGACTTACGGCCTGAAACGCAGGGCTCGACRTCCCTCCTGGCGAGTTGGTTGTCCGTAGCCATTGCACCTCTGGCTCGTCATTTTAGCAGTATAAATATCCCATCCCCTTAGCAAGGGCTTGTGCTGCAAAGCCACTGCTGCATTCCTGCCCAAAGGTGGCCACATTGCAGCTGTAGCAAAAGCAATTGCTGTAAACCCGGGTTTAAAAAAAAAAAAAATCCTTCTGGATGAGAGGTGGTGATGTTTGGAGACAGTTATTTTATCTTTTCTTTAACCGTTGTTGGCCTTAAAGTTAACACGCTACCAGCGCATGAAAGAGGGCATCATTTTTCTTTCCTGGGAGTTATTTATGATGTTAATCCTGCTCCACCCTACAGATTCCAGTTTGTGGGGCTTTTCAGCGAAACTGTTSCTGCTTAGAAAGCAGGTCAAATCATGTATTCCCCACCCTTTTCTTCACTTCATCTTCTCTGTGCCCCAGGACTGGCACATTTTAATGGCAGAAATCAGCTTACCTTAGCAACYGTTTCCGCAAATACGGTTCAGGTTCCTGAGTGCCCAGGGAACTGCAAATTAAAGAGAGAGGGAGAGGCACTTTGTATTTGGATATCAGTATTTTTCACACTTTGGCAAAACATGTATCGCCTTGTCTTTATGAGTAATGACGCTCTGTCCTCGGCTATCCTAGTTTTGCATTTCAAAGCCGTCCCTGAAGGAGGTTTCCCAGGACGTCGCAGCAGCGGGTGGTAATGCTGCCTTCCCAGCTCTGCAGGCTGCACTTGCACTGCGAGACTCGGCTATCTAGCAGAAGACTGCATGTAGCAGAAGACTGCATGTAGGTGGAGGAGCCGGAGAGTGATGCTGGTCATGACCCTGACAGCAGAGCGGGTTTTAATTGCCAAGAACATCCTTTGCTTGATAGGAGCAAATCTCGGAAGTGGAACTTGATTGAAAAAGGTGCTGGTGGGCCTGGAACCAGGGGGCCAATTCTTGTCTCCACGGAGGCAAAACTCGCACTGATTTTGATGAAGGCAGAACTTTGCTTTAAGCTTTTTACGGTATCCCGGGTAAAGGATTTGGTGGCAGAGCTAAAGGAATTGCTCCCCAAGAGCCTCCATCGCAGTTCATGCTCACCTGTGTGAGGGTAGCTAAGGCGGATTTGTCCTTCTCCCTGCCCCGGACCTCAAGCCCCTTTGTGCATTATTTTGCTGCTGAGGCRTTACCAGATAATCAGCAGCGCCTGCCCAGATTTCCCCAAAACACCCCGACATCCCTGAGCTGTGCCCATTGAAGGTGTACGGCTGCGCCCCACGCAGGTTGTGGGGCTCGGGGGAGGATGCCATAAGCGGCTGGAAGAAAACCAGTCGTGTCCGTGCCCCAGACGAGCAGTCCTCTTCGCCCAGGGATTTTCCCTGTTTTGGAGCCCTCCTTGCAGGGACTGTTGTTTGTACGAAGTTGTTCATGCTTTAATCAGTCAGGCGCATGCCACAGGATTCCTGCTGGTTTAGAGGACCGATTAAGCGATTGACTCCAGATGGGAAACGTCTGAGTAAGGAGGGCTCCGATAGCCCCGGTGCACAACAAAGCTTGCAGGGAAGTCCAGACTGGTGCCGAGGTGGAGCGGGGGGAATTGATCTTTTCATCGTGTCCTTTTGCAGCCAAGACATCACCCAGCRTTCGCGAGACCCAGTGTTTTAATTGCTTACAGGTCGGGCAGGTCCTTAGGGTATGTGCTCGGAGAAGAAAGCTGCTGATAATGCAGACAAAATGCGCAGGATTGGGATTTGTTGCGAGCAAAGCTAAGGGGGAGGAATCGCCAGGAATGCGGATGCTCCTCYAAAGCGCACCTAAGAGGGGTTTTAAAGAAAGGTAGGACTCATGATGATCACTGCAGGAGATGTCCATCCGGGTCTCCGTGCCCCTGCCCGGTCCCAGGACAGCCCCATCCCTGCYGGCTGCGCAGCTGATCCAAGGGGGTGGTGGGCTGCAAAGCGTTCCCACGGCTGGGAAGGATAGCACTGCGCAGAGCAGCCTGGAGCTGGACCCTGTAAGAGCGGGATTTAACGGTGGCAGAAGGATGGGACAGCTAAGGATATGTCAGGCTCTGGAATAGATACTTGGCTTTGAACTCCCAGCGTACTTAATTTCTGCGTGTTTTTCATTTCCAGACAAGCCCTGAGACATGGGAACTTTTCGGAGAGCGAGTGTAGTGTAGACGATACACCGTTGGATGGTGTCCGTGCGTTAGCTCGGCTGTGCAGTGTCCGGTCCAGGCCGGAGCACGGAAGCCAGCTTATTTCTAAACTGGGGATTCGCAAGTGAACGGCGGCTCCTGGGAGACGGGGGAATAAGCAGTACGCCTCTGTGCGTGCACCACGTCGGGGTTTTGCCCGAATCTCCCGATTTCTCAGTGTCTGCGTGTGTGCGAGAGGGCGGTGCGGTGCGTGGGAACGCCCTGCGCATCCTCCCTTGGGCTGCGGCGGGCGGATGCACATGGAAGCAGGGTTATTTACACACGCGGGAGCCGGAGCCCGGGCGTTTCGGGCAGGTAGGGCTGCRAGGGTGTCTGGGTGCAGGCTGGCCTTGCTTCCAGAGCAGGATCAGTTTACGTTTTCCACCTTCCCGGCGATGACAGAGGAAGGAGATTGTCTCACTTTTTCATATACGTCTATCTCGTCTCGGGGTTGCCACAGCAACACTGTATATGTTTGCAGCCTGGAAGGAGCTGGGGATGGAAAATGAAGCCAGGGAGTGGACCGAGGAGAGAAGTCCAGCAGGAATTTTCCTCTGGTCTTTTGCGGCCGATTGGTTAGCACTAATTTAAGCTGGTCTCCTGGGATTAGTCATCAGATCTGAGATTTCCATTTTTATTATTTTAAATCAACCGCAGTTGCTCTTGGGAGGCCGTTTTTCATGTTAGAAATTAACCTCGGCGAGAGCGAGCTGGGGAGGGGGGGGGCTGCAGGATGGGAGCCAGCAGGCAGGGTAATACCATAGAAACACAAACAAGGTACAACATCATCTTGCTCCGCGGGCTGGTGGAAAGCCGAGCCCCGGGAGAGCGGCGGCTCTGCGGCAGTGCGACGCACTGATTTGAGGTTGACGCAAGGTACGCGGATGCCTGGAGCCTGTCCGGGGCTACGCGGTGCTGGCTCACGTGTTGCTCCAGGGCTAGGTTTTAGGGTGCTCTCCCTCTTCTGCTCTTTTATTAACAAATGGTCTGACGGCAAAGAGTTTGCAAGGGCAGCTCCTGGTTGCAAGCGACCCCCCAGGGCAGCACGTGGCAAAGGTGGAGGCTTCTATAAAACTGCCCACTCCAGACGGGTCCCGAAAGCTCAGCTCATGGAAGACAAGCGCTCTCTCCAAAGGGGGCTGAACGCACAGCCCGTCTGCATTGCACTCCGCGGGTGCTGAGGCCCTTAACGCGTTCCTCGTCGGTAGGTGGACAAGGTCCTCACCTGAGCCTGCTGGAGCAGGACGGAGCCGAGCACAGCGCGCGGCTGTCCCCGTTAGCTTTGACTGCAATTTGTCCTACTAAATCACTTCTTTTCCATACAGCCTTGCTGGGCCTGAGTCTCCTGACCTTCAGGAGTGTCCCAGCACTGAYATCCCGGGTGTCCATGCGCCTATGCGACTTAACTGCGCAGCTGGCGTTTCCCTCCCGACGGTCCTTCCCACCGCTGCTTCCCCAGCCCCCTGCTCTCCCATGAGCTGTGGTGGGATGAAAAGGCCCCTTCAGCTCTCAGGAGCATTTTTTGGGGTTTCCTAAAGAGCAAATGACCTTCTCCCTACCTCTTCTCTCCCCGCTGGCGCCTGTAAAAAGGCAATTTGTGCTGAAACTTCAAAGCCCTTCTTGGCAAAGCCCTGGTATTTCGGCCGGGCGGCTTCCACCAGCTTTTCTGATCCCAAGCAAATAAATAAGGAAGGGACTTCACAAGGGATGGCGAAAGCAGCAGAGGTGATGGTATGGTTCCTGTTGGAAAGCTGGCATTCCTGGTCTGCTCTAAATCAGGTTCAGAGAGGCCATCTGGTGCGTTTATTTGTAATCTCATCATTTCATTTCACTGGATCGGAGGTTTTTTCCTTTCTTCCCTTGTCAGTCAGTTGGGACCTGACTTATAAATAGAGTAATTGGCTGGCRTGCCAGGAAGCGTTGTTCAGAGATCTTCCCAACGAGAAATAAAAGTTTTGGGTTTTGTCAAGAAACAAGCGGAAGAGGGAGTGCTGGTGCTAAAGTCACCCAGCATCTGGCCTCCTCTGGGGGCATCCTCCAGCATGGTCCTGCTTCCCGCTCTTGCCCTTGCTCCTGCCTCCCCGAGTCCCTTCCCTGCACATGGGGTTTGGCCTCAGCAGGCCTCAACTTCCCCACGGGGGGCTCAAGATGGGGGAACTGGGGGCTCTTGGTGATGTCCGGCCGAGGTCGCGTGGGGTGGGATGAGAAAAGTCTCCGGGTGTCCCCCGCACCGTGCCACCGGCATCCAGGCCTGCGGATGTGGGGCTTAGCAAGGAGGGCAGCGTGAGAAATGGGACATTTCCCCAGAGCCTGAGTAGAAAATGCGAGAAAACWTTCCCAGCAGGAAAGGAGAACGTAAGCTTCCCGCCGCAGGGGAGGAGGGAACGGTTTGACTGTTGGGTTTTCTTTCTCCTGGGACATTTTGCAGGCCAGTTGTGGAGGGACGCTTGGTGRGTGACAACTGTGCCACCGCACCTGGGAGCGCGGGGCAGGCAGCCCCCCAGGAGGGCAGGTTTGCTTGGTTGATGGGGCTTGGAGCAGGATGTGGAGCGTTCCAGCAGAAGCGTGTTCAGCTGTTGGGAAAAAGGCTATAAAATGCAATTCCCACCGTAAGTAGGCCAGTGGGTTCGGGGTAGATCAAATTGGGTATTTTGCCTCTGGCAGCGACCAAAACCTAATGCATTGGAGGATGGTAAAGTCCTCAACTAATCCCTGTAATGGTTCCAAACCACAGCCAGCATGGAAATATTTTCCCGAACCCGTTAATCTTTGTTGTGGAGAAGAAGCTTTTGTAACCGTATCTAGAGCTAGCRGGGCCACCCGCTTATTCCCATAATCCAAGTATTTAGCCCTTCTGTAGGGAAGCCTGCTGCAGTGCCTTCGGCAGTGCATGGGAGAGAAGAGGAGACGCTGGCTGCGACCTTTAGGGCCGAGAGCGCCAAAACGGAGGTGGAGCGGGAGGTGAGCCGGAGCGCAGCCACCCCGGCGGGAGCGAGGCCGTGGCCATCTCCCCGTCGGCGTGCAAGCGCCGGGGTTGCAAAAGGATGCGGGGCCGCGGGCGGGCGGCAAGCGAGGCGGCTGGGCGGGCGGCAAGCGAGGCGGCTGGGCGAGCGGTGCAGCTGCGTCGGGGCAGCCCGCGGGAGCCGCGCTGCCCCTCGGCTCGCTCCGTGTCGCGAGCGGGAAGGGCAGCGGGTCTCTGCTAGGAAAAAGCCCGCGGTCGTGGCAGCGTGGGGTGCACGGGGCCTCGGAGAGAGCGCGGTTTTGAGCAACGGTCCAGCTCGGGAAGAGATGAGGGGGAAGGCGCGGGGGCGCGCGGCGCGGGAGAGGGGCCGCTGGCGCGGGGGCCGAGCGAGGCGCGCTGGCACGACCCCGCGCTGCTCTCGCGTCGGGCGTTGCGGCGCCTTGGCAAGGCCGCGGCGGGGAAGCTTTCACCACACCTGCCCGCGCTGCGCCTGGCTCCCCGCCAGGGTTTATTAGCCCCTGCGACTCCGTAAGCAYCACGTCCATACGAAGGGAAGAGAGGAGAGGCTCCGAGGGAGGGAGCGAGGGTGTTTCTGGTATTGAGCAGCAGTGCAAGGCCATTGCTCTCAGCAGCTGACAGCGTAAATGCATTTCCTGGCAGGCAGCTCGCTCTGTATTAAAATTCTTGATGACGATTATTAAAGTGTGTTTATGAAAAGCCTGCGAGAGCTTCTTGGACTCCAACCTGCCTTTTCAGAATTAGATGTTTGGGTGCGGGCTGAGCGCTCGTGGGTTATTAAAACCAGGCTGTTCAAACCCGCCCGCTCCCCTGGCAAAACATATGGACTATCCCCACCCGGGCGGCCCGAGCCCCCCTGCAGCCGGGGCCGGGTCTCCGCGTGGGTCCAGGCCTGGCAGACTGTAGGTTAGAGGGGCACTGAGCTGGACAGGGATCAGCGTGGGATGACCACAGCTGATGCAGCCCCTAGCTGTTGCTGCAAATGCCTTTGGGGATGCTGCAGGATTTAAGGAAATGTTTATTGCCCGCTGCCCTCGAGTCGCGCCTGGCGCTGGAGCAGGCTGCCGCAGCGCTGCCGAGGGAAGATCGGGGTGCTGGTCCCGTGTTGGAGCCTGGCTACCAGCCCCTCCGGGGGCTACAGGGAGGAAATGGGGATCGAGGTGGAAAGCAGCACGCTGTTTGTACTGGCAAAGCTTTTGGGAGACGTTGCAGCGCTGAAGACGGAGCCCTCAGATGCCACCCACGGCCGAACGTCGCACCCACGACGCCRGTGCAGCGATAACCCCAGCACCCATAGCCATGCACCCAGGGGCACGCGTTGCATGCACGTGCATGGGCACAGCACACCGGGCATRTGCCCAGCCCGCGCCCCAAAGCACAACCTCCCGCAGCCAACCCTGCGCCGTGCGCGCCTGCGCGGCCCCGCGGCACGTGCCGCCCGCCGTGCGCACCACCTGCCCCTCTGGCCTGGCTCGCTTTTGCGCACGCTTTCCCCCTTCCAGCCTGTGGTAGGATTTTTAACGTGGGAGACCAGGTTGTATATCTAAATATATGTCTTTTTAAAAAAAAAAAAAAAAAGTTTCTAAGAACAATGGTGGAAGCAGCCCAAAAATGTGCTAAGAAGGAGGACGAATGCAGTAGGGTTGGAGTCCAAGCAAAATATCAGAAGGATGAATCAGAAAGAAGGAAAGGCTGAAAAAAAATATAAACGTATGGAGTTTTCAAAAGTTATTTTTTCCTTTTTAATGTTAATGGCAGGTTTTCAATTTGAGCTTCAAGTGCTGGAGAAACGTGTCAACTGCTGCTGCCTCGAGCCGCGCTTGGGGGGAGCTGGCAGCCCTGTTTTGATGACACGTGCACGATGGTTTCAATCCAGCCCTGTTCTGCCATCGGCGAGACGCGTCTTTGCCGTTATCGTTGGGGCTCGGTTATTTATGTTCTGCGCTTTCTTAGGGCTTGCCCGTGGTTATGCAGCACGCTCCCCCAGGGGCGTTTGACCGGGGGGGCTAATCGGGCGCAGCGCCCGAGGCTTGCTCGCTCCCCGTGCGTTCGCGCTGCCTGCGGCGGGGATGCAACGGGGGAGCGAGGATGCTATGGCAATTTGGGGAGGCGTCCGGCCGCGTACGGGGCCACAAGAAGCGGGTGGCTTCCGCCGCCGTCCCCGAGCACCTCTGCTCTGCAGTGGCATGCTTGCGCGGTTGCACCGTCCCTGCTTTCAACCCTCGCTCGCCGGTCCCCTGYGTCGCGCCGCGGCGAGCCTGTTAAAAGCAATAAACGGTCTGGAGCGTTTTAGAGTAGCTCCTCGGAGGAGGGAAACCGAGCTCCGTTGCGAACCCCCTTCCCTCTGCGGGGAAAGCGGGTGGGCGCCGAGGGGTGGCGGGCGGGAAGCCCGTCCGCTGGGCGCGTGAGCGACGGTAGAGCTACGCGTAGCCTTTTCCGGGAGGGCGACAGCAGCGCGTCCTCCGGAGGTGGCGTCCGCCTGTCGCACCGCCGCTAGGCTGGCGCGTTACAGCCGCGCTCGCAGGTGCCCCGCTGCCCCTCGGTCACCACATGCCTGCGCTCGCATTGCTCTGTGTCACCACCTCCGTGTTAGCAGGTTGCCGTAGCCCCTGCCCCATCCCTGCCCTCTGCCTGAGTCTGGAAACGGCAGGCAAGCGCGCATCGTGCAGGCTCAGCCCAAGTCGTCTTCTGCCGTACCTCCCCTTGGGTCGCTCGCCTGTCCGTCGTCTCGTCCGTCCCTTTGCCTTCTCCGAGCTGGCTGCAGTGCGGATCCCGCTCCCGCGTCGTCAGAGGTCCCGGCCGAAAGCAGGCCGATTGCGGAGGGGAACAGGGAAACCCCATGCAAAAAAAAGAAAGTAATAATAAATCTTGGTTTTGATTGCATGGAGCGGGAGGAAAATCCGCTCCCCAGGCCAATCAGGATGTCACGGCGGCTGCAGACGGAGGTGGGACGGGAAGGGGGGGATCAGGCCCCAATTCACGCTTACCCTTGGYGACTGCAACGTCCGTCAGGGGAAAGACAATCTGTATTTCATTAATCATCTGATAGAAACAGAGGGAGACTCGCTGCAACAGAGCGGTGTCGCTGGATGGATGGCCTGGAGCTGGAAAATAAACATTTCAGACTCTGCCTCAGCGTTTATTTTTGCTAAATACCTTTGCTTTGCCGCAGCGTTTTGCTAGCAGCAGGGTCCCCGTCGCCCCAGGGCGCCCGTGCGCAGCGCGGGACGGGAACCCGCGGTGGCACCCTCGCAGCCCCCGCGGCGGGGCGGCCCAAAACCCGCCCGCGTCGCAGCGGCAGCCGGCCCTTGCAGGGGCTCTAGCACCAGCTTGCAGCAGCAGCAGCAGCGGGTGTTGCGGTACCGCCCCAGCTGCGGGAGCCCTGCGATGGCGAGCAAAGCCCCAAATATCGCAGGGGTGCTTTGCAGGCGGGACGCCTCTCCGGGTCCGCGGCCGGCGGGCATCCAGCTTGCCTCAAAGCACTTGCCGAAATAGCCACGCGTGTGCGGCGCTGACGCCGTCCGCGTTCGCGAGCCGCTGGGTTTCCCCAAGCACCAGGCGTTTTTGCTTTGAGCAGGGCTTGTCCGTAACTGCTCTCTCCCCCTTGGGCATGTTTTTTTTCCCCATTCTCTTCCACAGAAACCCACCAGGTGCAGCCTGGAATCCATGCTTGCCCAAATATGCCTTTAATTCGGATTTATTAAGATAGTTACTGTATAAATGATTAGAAACATACTCCTGGAGATTTAACGGCCCTGGAGCAGACATGCAGCCATTACGGAGCTGTTAATCCTCTATAAATATGTTTTTAATCATGCTAGTATTTAAYGTGTGATAACTGTCCTATTAAATGTAATGTATAGATAGCAGCCTCGATATAAAAAATTATAAGCTTTTTTTTTTTTTTTACAGGCTCATTAACTTCTACGGCTCAGGAGACGATCAAAGCCACCAGTGGATTACTCTCGACTCATCTTGGATGTCCAACCCTTCCGCGTCCCATGAGACCCCAGCTGGTGCTTGCACTTGCTGTACGAGGACCACCTCYGGGAGGGCGACCACGGCCGGGTGAGGCCACCACAGGTGAGTGGCTTCTGCTTGCGCCCTGGGCCTGCGGCCAGCTTGAGTTTTAGCATCGGTCAGTCCATTTTGTCCCCGTTCCGCCTTTGCTCATGCTGTCCGTCCAGACTGAGAGAGCCATGATTCACTCGGGTTGTGGCAGCATCCGGACTCCTTCRTGCGGTCAGACTGTTCTTCCTCCTTTCTTTTATTTCTCTGTCTGTACCTCTTCCCTGGTGGGTCTCCAGTGTTTCTACTGAGCAGGCCAGCACAAGGACATGGGGCGGTGGGGACAAAGAAACAAATCATAAAACACGTGGGAATGGCAGTGTTTTGTTTCTACTAAGAATTCATGTTCAGCATGTTCTGTGGAAAACGTTCATAGTGCTTTTAGCTGAATTTGAGTCAGATCTTTATTCGCGGAAAGCTGTGTTGAGAAAAACTTTGAGGATGCTTTTCTGTTATTTACTTCTTCTGCTTTAAAGTACTGGTGTAAGAACTGCCTCCTGCTGCGGGCTGAGGACAGGGGAAGACTTCTAACAGGCCTGTCTGCACGTCTGCAGGCCGCATCGGAGGGGCATACGCGTGCAGACCGCTCTGTGTGTTGTTGATGCATGCGTGCTTTGTGCACACGCACGCGTAGATAGATGCAAAGCTCTGGGCAGTCCGAAGCTGTGTCGCTGCTCATGGCCTCTGTAGCTGGGTGAACTTTGTAGAAATGAAGCCTCTATATCCCCTTCYAGCGTGTGCTGAGCTACAGTGAAACCAGCATTTCCATTCGCGAACCAGGAGCGTTGCAGAAGCGCACAAAACGCGTGCACGCTGGCTGGCAAACAAGCGCACTAGCTCGTAATGCAGCACACACCCCCTGCCTGCATATCTGCTCTGACATCAGAAATAGTAAATTCCACTAGCAGCATTATTTTGGGCCTTACATTTTTGGTGGAGAGAGTAAAAGCAGCACCCCCCAGCTACACTCAGTTGGAAAAT
The DNA here is from genome assembly GCF_003343035.1 of Apteryx rowi. Taxonomy (NCBI): domain Eukaryota; kingdom Metazoa; phylum Chordata; class Aves; order Apterygiformes; family Apterygidae; genus Apteryx; species Apteryx rowi. Next base: position 2,587,407 of record NW_020449752.1, read on the forward strand.
AAATGACATAACCTAGGCTAGCTTTTCAAGTGCCTTCAAACCTGATGTTCCATCAAGCTTGGTTCCCATCCAGATGACCAGCCATTCCCAAAGACCGGCTGGTTACGGGAGAAGGAAGGTTGAGAAGGGAAAGAATTTCCACTAAATTAAATTATTTTAGCTGGAAAAATAAACCCTTGTCACAGCTTGAAGCGAACGCCTGCCCGATGCCTCCCCGGCTCTCGCGGGCGGCGCGAGGTGGCTGCCATGCTCCTGGGGCGAACGGTGGGAGCGCTCACCCCAGCCAAGTCGCTCCCGGCCGGCACGTTCCCCCGAGGCGAGGAGAGGCAGAGGATGGAGGCATGGGAGACTGCTCCGCTCCCCAGCTAAGCCCAGGGTCCCCACGGCTCCGTTCCTACAGCGTGCCGCGCTGCTTGTGGGCTCGTACGATGCGTCCGTCAGTCCTGAATGATCGGATGTTTGGTGGGGAAGAAAGCGCTGGGGGGAGCAGGGAGCAGCTCCTTGCCTTTCGGGGGTCCCGCCGTGACCGCTCCGGGGGCCGAGGCAGCCCTGCSTGACCCAGCCTGGCGGCTCCGTTGTTTCCGGGTGGCCAAGGCAGCGCTTACGTCCCCGCCACGAAGCCGCCCTGCTCCCCCGGGCCTCGTACCCGCGAGGGAGACGTCTGGGGCAGGGACAACGGGGCTATTCTCTGCGGAGAACAGCGAGGGGTCTCATAACGCGGGGCCGCTGGCCCTCGGCCGTGACCCGCCGCCAGCCCCRCCGCACCTTCTAGGTCACGTCTGGGCTGTGACGTTTGCGGGGACCCAGCTGCTGAGAGGATCCCCAGGGAACTCCTCTCATGGGGGGGGGGGACGGGGGTCGGCAGCCGGGGAGGTGGCCTCCCTGTTCGCGGAAAGGTCCCAAGCTCTGAGCTCCAGCGCGTCGGGCGTAGGGTGGCGGATGAGGTGGATGCGGAGGCTCCAGCGCTTTTCCTGACGCTGGGTCATTGGCGTGTTTCTAYGGGAGCAGTCTGACCGCAAAGCCGGGACAAGATGAGGAGGGCCAAATCCTGCGCCGTCTGGGATGTGCAGCCCCCGCAACATTACAGCGCTATCCCAGCTCTTCTTTTCTTGCACCAGGTGCTATTTAGTGCCGCCTATGTCCACGTGCGTGTCCTGAGGGCCTCCAGACCCAGGGCTGTCACTGGGGGGAGACTTGGACATGTTCTCCTTTCCCTGGGGTCTTCCCATGGAGATATGGGGAAGAACACATCCAAGTCTTCCTGGGAGCCTGGGGTTAGGAAGGGAGGGGAGCGCGGTTAGGAAGGCATAGAGGGAGATACCGCGTGCGTGTCCCTTTCCCCAAGCGACTCTGTGTTTTGCAGGCGGGGAAGGGGACCTGGTGGCTAGCACAGCTGCTGCGGGCGGGAGGCCACGCGTCGGCCAGGCTCTCGGCCACCCCACGCTCGGGGCATCCCCCATCCTGGCTCTCCCTCTCTGCAGGAGCGCTGCAAACGGGAGAAGCCAGAGCAGCGAGGGTTAAGGGGCAGAGTATTTCCAGTCCCCTCTTCCAGCTGCTTTTATCCTCCGTTTCCAGTGTCTGCCTCACACGCTGCCGTGCCTYGGTGGCGGCCGGGAGCCCCGGAGCCCACGTGCTCCCGAGCGAGGCCGGCGGCTGGCGCAGGCGCTGTTTGCTTTGGAAGGAGGCAGGCTTTGTCTGCGGAGCCGCCGGCCAGTTTTCCGCAGCCCACCTTAGAAACGTTCCCAGCCTTGCCGCTCTCCGGCCCAGTTGTCTCCAGGAGCAGGCTACCTGGGCTGGCCAAATACTTTCTCCACGAGCTGCTGTATCCGGGCCCGGCCTCCCAGCAGGCTCCGGCAGCAGCTGGCAGCGCATGGGTGGGATCCGGCAGCAGCGGGTTTGGACTCCCCAGGTGCGGGGGTGGCGAGACCTGCTGCCCCCCTCCTGCTGCCAGTCCCTCTGTCTGTCCTCCAGCTTGCCTGTGAGCAGCAGGTTTAGGGTGGGAAAAGTTTGTATCTTCTGAGAGATGGTGCTTTGCATGAAAATAGCCTTAGCAAAACTCTGCTCTTTTTCTTCTTTCCCGTTGGAAAAAGCTCTTTTAGGGAGGTTTTCCTGCGGGTTGTCTTTTGCACTACAAGGCAGCCCAGCAGAAACCTCCCCAAGGGTGGCTGATCTTCCGTAGCTGCTTTCAGTGGGGCTTTGCCCGTGTTTCTCTGAAGCTCTTCCTCCTGCCAGAGAAGCTGCGGACTAGGGCTTGAGCAGGGCCGGGTCGCCCCGAAGGCCGTTCTCAGCCCGCAGCGGCCATGAAGCTGCCCGCAGAGACACCGGCTGCGTGCTGGAGATGCGCTTAGCTGGGGCCGAGCCCCGGCCGCGTCTGGGCGACCTGGCCTCCCTTTGATCGCCGCGTTACGCGCCTTGGCGGGACGCTCCGCTCCGCTGCTCGCGAGGCCGCGGCTTTCAGCCGAGCGCGTGGTCCGAAAGGGCTGCCTGCGCCCCCGGAGCTGCTAGCGAGCGCGGGGCAGGAGCACTCCATCACGGCTGACGGCTCGCTCTGGCGGGGCGGCYGTCACGTGCCAGGAGACAAAGCTCGCGCTCCTCCCGCCTCCAGCTAGCGAAGCGGTGAGCCATCACCGCGGCGCGCGGGCCAAGACGTCTGGTGAGACGGAAGAGCCTGTCTGCGAGTGCCAAGGGGAAGCCCTCCTCCGACTGTCTCCGCTCAGTCTGGTTTCTCGCCGGGATTCGCACAGTCGCAACCAAGCCTGAGGCTCTGTCTGGGTATCCCGAGCCATCTGGAAGGGAACTGTAGTGTATCGGCAGCCGTGCACGTGCTAGATACGAGTTCGCCCCTTCCCCACGGTTAGCGGTATCCGAGCTTTATACGTGGGGAAACTGAGGCAGAGCAGTCGCAGCRCTCATGCAGCACGAAAGGGAGCGCAGAACGGCTCGCTCCTAGTGCTACCTTCCGGGGACTGGTCTGGAGTAGTTCGTACTTACTTGTTGCACTCGGAGGCTAGGAAAGAAGCAGCAAACCCAGTGTCTTTGGGGAAGCTTAGTGGGTGCTGCGTTCCTCGTGTCGGAGGAGGGGGCGAGGGTGCATCTGTTAAACCTGCTGGCTGCAATACCTGCTTCTGTTCAGGGGGCCAGCGTCTATCTGCGATGCTCGGAAGAAGTGTCTTGCGTTACTGGTGTTAGCAGTAGCACCCTTTGCTCCCTGCTCCTTCCCCCCCAGCAGCGCCTGCTGCTCCCTCTCCTAGTCTGCGCCGCTCTTCTCGCCGTGCGCCCGTCCGATGCACTCGCCGTCGGAGTATTTAAAAGCCTTGCACGGCTGTAGCTGAAATGAGGAATTTCTCTCCTGTCAGAAATTCAAAACTATCCAACTCTCAGTTTCTTCTTAAATTCAGAAGTTCAGAATCCTTCTTAAAGCAAATATTCGCAGAAGGAAGTATTTCCTTTTGACTTTACAAATAAGACAGAAAAGGCGTAGCGAAAGGTGCTAACCTTCCCGCAGCGTGCTGCTTTCATAATCTTGAATAGATGTTTTCATCAAATTGAAACATGCCTGCAAAACACTGTCTGGCAAAACTCTATTCAGCTGGAAAAACATTGTCTAGCGCTCACTTCAAGTTATCTCTATAGGCCTCATACAARGTTTTATTTATTCAGTCCCTTTACGGATGAAGAATACTCTTTCCATCTCTAGGCGTTCACAAATCATGATTCGCCTCTTCAGCATCAGGGACTGGCTGAAAATCATGAAACGCTTTCTCTTTAAATTCGCTTTTGTTGCTCCTGTTTCTTCTGGGTTTTGATTCATTCTTGGATCTCTATGAGCTTTTCACTAAGTCTGAGAGCTAGAAACATGCTGGGCTTTTTTGACAGTTAAGAGGCTAATGGCATTATTTAGCCCCAGCACATGAAATCAAAGCAAAAGGCGTTATTAAGCTCCCAGCGAGTTTATCAGCACTGCAGCAGGGCTCTCTAGGTGTGGTAGGGTTGTAGGAGAGCCACAAGTTGTCAGCCCAAGACCCCGTAGCATGCGAGCTCAGGGTCTGTTACGGCTGTCTCCTATACTTAGCCCTTGGGGCTCTGGGTGCGCTCAGGAGCGGCAGAGGCAACCCCTGGCCTTTGGGAAGAAACCCCCAGATGTAATCAGGTCCAAGGGGCTGTGCATGGCTAAAACTGTTATCTTAGGGCAGAGGGAGAGAGGGCCTGGCCCGCGGGCAGTCTGCTGGGGAGAGTTTGCATTTCTTTGCAGCCSAGGAGGACTCCTGATGGCCCATTAGGCTGCGATAGCCGCGGGCAGTCTTGTCCCACCAGGGCTGGGGTGCCAAAAGCCATGGAGCAGCCCCCCGAAGCTCAGCGGTGGTGCGTGGCGGGGATTTTGGCGCCTGATCGGTACAGCTCGCTGCATCCCGCTTCTTGTGCAGGGTGGGAACGGCTCCCGCTCGTATCGGTGCTGCCCACTGCCAAGTCCGCACTCGAGCAGATCCTGTGCCTCGGATCGATGCGTGGCTGTCAAGGCGGGGAGGGCAGATGACCTTCCTAGCATCAGACAGAGGGACCAGAGAGACTACAGGAGCTGCTCCTGCTTCTAGTATTAGCCTAAGGAAAAAAATTCAAAACATCGAATCATTTCTTTCCAGAGCTCTGTTTCCGATGACCAGGGTCGCTGCCCGCACTCCCAGTTCGAGGTCCCTCCTGAAAGCTCAGAAAGGGGTTGTACAGTCACAGCGCAGGAGAGCTGCTGTCTCCCTCCTGGGCCTGGGCGACGGGAGGGTCAGCGTGGGACTTSTCTGCTTCGGTCCTTGTCTCCTGCGCTGTTTCTGTTCTGCCTGGTGCCTGGGGAAAGCAAGAGTAAGGAAAAGCTGTCTTCCCTGCCCGCGGTCCCGGAGGGCTTGCCTGGGGATGAAGAGGCATTTCTGAGCTTCGCTGGGCTCATCCGAAGCTCCAGTGCGACTTTCTCATGGGAAGGGCTGACTTGGCCCCTCTGAATAGGCCCAGGCCTCCAAACTACCCCCTGCCTGTGTGTGTTTGTGCATTCGCAACCGCCTTGTCATCTCTTCGCCCGGCACCCAAACCCAGGGCAGCGGCAGGGCCCTGCCTGAGCCCCCGCTGTCGGTCTCCGTGGCCGAGCCTGACCCGGCTCTGGGGTCAGGACGGTCTATCGTGTAAGCATTTAGGCTGTGATCCAGCAAAATGCTGAAATGTATTCTCAGCTTTAACTTACTTCCAAAGGAATGCTACTTGCTGTAGTGTTTGGGGTAGCACAGCGAAGGGGTGGAGAGTACCCTAAGGCAGATGATTAGGAAGGGACATTACAGTAGTGGGTTGGAGGCTGTRTGATTTCACGCTCCCTTTTCAAGTCTGAGGACAGGCTTCCTTCTCCCCTTTCCTTCTTAAAGATATTTTCCTGGAGAAAACTGAGTGCAAACAAAACAAGTTGGTACATCTGTTCCACAACAACTAGGAAAGTTTCCTTCTCCCTGTATATACTAAACTTTGACAATTTTATTCAGTTGTCACTTGAGCTAAATCCCTGCTAAAAGAGTAAAGCCCTGATGTGTCGCCACATGGCCATCTCAGCCCTGAGGCTAGGACACAGGGCGGATTTAGTTTTCTTTGYGGTTTTGTGCTGGATAAGCCAAAGTTCAAGCCCACAAATACCACAGAGCGTCGCCACCCGTGTGGGCATCGATGTACCGAGAAAGGCAACTGGCAGAGATACTGGGCTCCTTGTGGAGATCTCAGGGAACAAGAAATAATCCAGCCAAGCTGGAAATCCCTGGGCTGTTTCTGATTTACTCAGTGTTTTTCTAACTGACTGAGTCCCCTGCAGTCACCAGGAGAAGAGTATTTCGCATCTAAGCTCCAGTATCTCAGGACCCAYGTCTAGGAGATGCTGCAAGCCCTCAGCTTGCAGGACCATCCAGGAGGGGCCTTGGTCACTGCAGGAGGGAGGCCATTTCCCTCTTCACATTCACTGATTTCGGGGACCAGCTAATGGTTATTTAGAGAATGGGGAAGGCTTTCTGTTCAAATCCTAACCCCAGCCTCAAATCGCAGCCTGCAGTTGAATCAGCGGTCCGGTGAGCCCAGCAAACCCCAAGACCAGCTGACAGCTCGACTGGAAATAGATATGCTTCCCTGCCCTCCCCGGTGTTGTTGTTGGCGGGAGGGCTCGGGAGGCCTCCAGGCTGGGCCTGTCGAGCAAAAGTGAATGAAAATTGCTCTCATCTGAATAAACACCATCGACCGTTGCTAGCAGCTGTAATGCCCCAGCTGAGGATTCGTGTGGCCAGCTATTATCCCTGTCTGGGTATCTGGTTTGACTGGCAGGTCAGAACGGCCTGTCTGTCTTTAGCGGACATCTGCAAAAGACGTTGTCTAGCTCGTCCTTCCTCCAGCTCCTTCCCCCAGCTCCCGTTCAGGTGATGGAGTTGGACCGCCGCTGGCAGCTGGGGGCATTGCCCTTCCCTGGGGACCACCACTTGCCTCAGACGCAGTGAAAGTTTCTACAGACTTGGTTGCACTTGGCCAAATGGTGGGAGAAGAGAAGCTCAAAGCAGGAGCGGACGGTAGGTCCGACCTGCCTTCAGAGCTCAGGGTAGCGGAGTGAAAATGCTGCAGCCCGCAAACGCTTTGCTAGTTCGGRCTAATTCRCAGCAGTTTGCTGGGCTAGCTTTGYGCAGGCAGGTTTAGCGTTAATCAGATTAATCAATGTCATCCAACTCTCTGCGGAGTCACGGTTTGTCTGCTGAGCCGCAGACGACTGACAGTATCTCACATCCCGCTGAGCTGAGTCCAGATAACCTCCGACGTGTGCCTCTTCCCAAATGCTGTCGCTTCCGGCCCTTCTCCGTGTGCCACCGAAAATCAGCCCAGGTCCTGCCTTTGGGACCTCTTCCGTAGGCGCTACAGAACAGCCTGTGTGGAGGCCCTGGGGCTGCTGCCTGCTGGGCGTCTGCTGCAGAGGAGTTTCTCTGCCCTAAGCAGGGGGTGGCTCCGGCCCCAGGAGATCAGATGTTTGCTTGGAGAGGAGAAAAACATCTCTCTGTCTCGGCCAGATAACCGAGCGCGGGCGTTTGTGTCTTTGCGTGTGGAGCGCGGACGGGGCTCGAGGCAGGACCGTCGCCGTCGGTAAGCTGCGCTCGGGTTTGCTGCGTGGTGCCCGTTTTAATGGGGAACCTTGGCCAGAAAGCACCGCCTGGCCGCAGCTCGAAGCAGCCCGTACACCCTTCTCGGGAGAGCCTCGCAGGGCTGCGATCCATTCCTGATTGCCACGACGCAAGCCAAACGCCACCCGCTTGCTCCCGCACGCAGGCGGTCCACCAGGCCAGCGTCTCCTGCTTAACTGCGTAGGCTCAAACCCACCTCTTCTTGCTACCGTCTCCTGTAAGACATTTCCACAGCGTCTGACAAAACTGTTCCAAAGCCTCTCCGGAGCAGGAGCCTCGGAGCAGGGCGCCGAAGGCGCGAAGGACGGCTGCCCGTCGCCGACGTCTTCTCCACCCTTCCRGGTGCCTCCTGGCACCGAGAGCTGGAGGGGGCTGCGCGGCAAGAAAGCGATACTGCGTTTGCGAATACTTTTTCCCCCTTTGCCCTGTTGAAACAGCAGCGCCCCGCGCACTTCGGTGCACGGAAATGGCATCCACGTTCCCRTTTTACTGCTCACTAACTATTTGGTGATTAAGCAAACGAGGGAGCTGGGGGCGCTCGTTGCTGGCCTCGGGGAAAGCAGGGGGCTTATAAAAACTCTAAGTGCTGCAGGAATTACGAGGCAATTAAAACACAGGCCAGCGCTGGGACCGTSTCAGTAAAACCGAAAGGAACTGATGTCAGATCCACGCGGGAGGCGAGCTCTGGCGGCCTCTTCCCTCTCCTGCAATTTCGGGGCTCRCCATCGCCACGGCCTCGCGCTCCCCCCGGGATGCACTTGGTCCCGGGTGGAAACGCGGCTCCTCCTCCCGGGTAGGGGAGAGGTGCCCGGGATGCCATGCCGGGGGGGTTTTATGAACTTGAGCTAAACAGCCATGGCGAAAACCAAAATCCGTGCTGGAGGGGCAAGTGGGAGAGCACGGTTCGGGGACGCAAGAGTCCTGGCTGTAAAGCGAGAGCTTGTCTGGCTCATCGCTGCGTCGTAAGGATTAARCCCAGGGAAGCTGCCGTTAATTTAGCTCGAAGCTTAGCTAGAGCTCAGCTTGCGTTTCCTGGCCTGGCAGGAAGGAAAAATCAGCCGATTTGTCAGTGGGAATTAAGACGCGGTGGGTTTCTGTTTCTAATTGGATTGCTAATTTCTTCTGACTCGCGCTCTTTCCGCGGGCAGGAGCTAGCGTCCTCCGATGAGGATGCGGTTCAGGACCGTCAGCCCAGTGTTGGAGCATTTCTGCAGGGGGTAAATGATTTCTTACGGAAGCCGCTTGAGTTAAAGAGCCTGGTGACAGGGGGCAAAAGGCTCTTCTCTGTCCCCTCATAGCAAAGGCCCGGAGAAACCTCGTCCGGCTCCTTGTGAAAGCATTTGCCAACATCCTCTAACCGGTTTTAAAGCAGAAGGCGACAAAAAAGGAATCCGTTTTTCAGTTGACTTTTGTTCAACTCCCACTCAGCAGGTTTACTTAACTTTGGCCGTTTATTTACTAGCCTACACTAGACCGCTAGCTGGATTTAAGTGACGCAAGAGTATTTCCTGAAGGTAGACAAGGCCTCCGAATGAAACCCAAGCCCGGCCCAAATGTCCGAAGGCATCCCAGTCATTTTGGACAGCTCCTCTTGGACGCAAACGCCTCGGAAGGGCTTTAGCTGTCCGAGGTGGGTGCCCAGAGCTCCGAGAGGCCCCGCAGGCTGCGGCTGGAAAGCCAGAGGAGCGAAAGGTCGTTAGTCGCTTTTGAAGGTTTAGGTCTTGCACCATCCCCTGGCCAGGTTTTTTTCCTCTTATTCCTCAAGTTGAACCAGATGCGTATCCCGGCTTTACTGAGCGAAACAGTGAAGGGAGTTGTGTCTGTAGGGGAAGGGAGCCAGGAAAACAAATCCTTTCAGGAATAGCGACCCCCGGCCAAGCTCCTCGCCTTTCCCAGTCAGTTCAGACGCGCTTGGGCTAGGAGGCCTTTCCCGGCCCTTTGACGCAGTGTAATCCGCCGCGGGTGGCAGTGATGGAGGCGCCGATTCCTGCTCTCCGCGGCATCCGGCGGYGTTTCGGCGCGGGGACCTCGTTACCGTTTAGCTCTTCCTCCCGGAAGAAGGAAGCGGATCCACTTCACGTCAGGTGAAGTTACGTAAAGTGCAGGGGCTGATTTGGATAACTTGGAAACAAAATGATCGGTCTGGCTGGCAGCGGGCTGGTAGCTGTAATTGCAGCTCAGCATCGTTGCTCTTGCGGACTGGACTGTCTGCGGTGCGAAATGCATTCAGTTCCCACTAGTGTGATGAAAGCCGTCAGTGGTCAGCAGCTGAGATCAGAGCCTCGGTGTTTAAAAGAAGAGCATGCGAAAACAGAGGCAGACTAAGGTTTGGGCCTGTGAAAGGCCAGCAGCTATCGCAGTGGGTTATATCGGTTTTTGTAGAGATGTCTGTTGTATACGCTATAAAAATACATTTTAATCTATGCTGATTGAAGTTCTGGCCTTCAGTCCTTCTTCTAAGCATGGGGTTTACCAGTGTGTAATTTCCTTTGGGTTTTCGTTGTACATATAAAAAGATCTGTCACGCTGAGAGCAAACACAATTCATTACATCCTTCGTGCTCACAGGCCTCGCGTTCTTGCTCCTCCCCGAATAGAGGACCTGTCTACTGGGCCAAGTGGCTCTGCATGTTGCTCTGCCAAAGGCCCCAGAGGATGCCGGCGGGGCTGTGGGCTCGGCAGGGCTCAGCACCGACCGGAGACCCGTTTTGCGACGGCCTCCCGGGTTTCCGAGCTTGGGACGGGAACGCAGCCCTGCAGGTGTTTCTGCGGCAGAACTGCGTCGCAGCGCCTGCTGCCGGAGGGAGCGCGGGGCGACGGCGCGTGCGGCCCCGTGGCGCCAGGTGCCTTCCGCACCTCTTGCCTGACATTTGATACGGGCCGCGAAACAGCTGTATTTCATGAGGATTTCGTGTTTAGATAAAAGCGTTTGGCTTTTGGGATGTGTTTCTGGAGCCAGAGGGGGAAATTCAGGCTGACAGCAGAGCTGTCGGGGAAAACGTCTCAGCCTCCCAGCTCGGTCCCTGCGGCTGCCGGCGAGCCACGGGGCAGGTCTGGGAGAGAGCGGCCCGACGCTCTGGGCTTAAATCGACACATGTACAAAGCCCRGCCGGGGTTGCGTAAAGCAGGAGTTGCTCTGTCGAAATCACTGGAGCGGCACCAGCAGGAGAAAGAGCAGAACACTTTGACCCCTCTGCGCTCCGGGAGTTTGGCTACGACTTCAAGGAAGCAAAGATCTCACGCGGATCTGGCGCTCACCGCGTCCCGCCGTCGCTACCCGCGTCCGTGCTGCGCGGCACCGGCTGCCGAGGGGACCGCGCACCGGAGCGGGCTGCGGCGGGCCCTTCGGCACCCAGCTCCCTCCTGGCTGCGGGAACSTGCCTCCTCCAACGAGCTCCTGGGGGAACGGGAAATGCACGCTAGCCGTCRCTCCGTTCCCTTTACAGCTGTTGCCACGAGCAATGCTTCAAAACGCCAGCTCGCTTGGGACTCTGCATACACGGGCTAGCACAGGCTGTCCTCCCAGCAGAAGATCCACGTCCTCGGATGACAAATCAGGCAGAGCATGGGCATGGCTCCAGGTCAGGCAGCTGTGCCACGACAAGGCTGGGAACTGACCCCGGTTTCCTGACTTCCAAGCCAATACCTGACCCGGCAGCGCACGCTGCCGCTGACTGTTGCTGCTTTCTTTCCCAGGCTGTGCGCGAGCTGGTGGTTGTTCTGGGTTTGTTTTTCTCAGGGGGACTCTCCGGCGGGATATCTGAACCGTCAGCCCCGCCACGGAGGGAGGCCCCCACCTTGGCTGCGGCACGGCAGCCTGGCAGCGGCTGCGCTGAGAAAGCCCAGAGCCGGGCAAAACGTGGGCAGGAACTGCCCCCCTGCCTGCCCGTCCCACCCCGGGGCCGCATCCTTACGGGAGAGAGCAGCCCGAGGAGCTGGGAAAAGCAGCGCAGCGCGGACCCACAGCCTGCGAGTACCCCACCAGCCACGAAGGGGGCTCCGTGGAGCTGAGCTGGCGTGGAAACCGTCTGTGTGCGGGGCCTGGCAGCCCGCGGCGTGGGGGTGAGCAGGGCCCTCGCTCGGCGCGGGGACGAGCCCTGGCGCTGACGGGGCACGCAGGCACCAGGGCCCCTGCCCCAGGCCGGCCCTGCATTTTGCAGCTCCAGTATTTTTACGGGCAGCGAGGCCTGAGAGCAGCTCATTAGCTTTTCTGCTTGCTCAGTTGATATTTGCTGGCTTTCACCGGCTTTTCCCTCCCTATAAAACAAGAATGCGCAAACACAGGCTCGTACAAGGGCAGCGGGCTGGGGGGCACAGAGGGGAAGGCCCTGAGCGGGGAGGCCTTGCCGCTTGCGTTAGAGAAAGCAAACCTTTCCCTGCCCTCGTCGGCTCGGTGCGGGGCTGGGGGGAGCCCTGCGCCCTCGCTGCGGGGAAGGGGAGCTGCGTGGGGTCCCGGCAAGGGGGCTGCCAGGCGCAGGCAGAGCGAGAGCTTCCCCCGAGCTTCGCCCTCCTTGCCCACRAAGTGCACCCTCCCTGGGTCGTCACCGCCTCCAAACGCTTTCCCTTTTTGAGACGAACCTCAGGCTGGCAGGGTTTGCCACGTGCCCATTTTAGGGATGGGGAAAGTGAGGAATGGGGCAGCCGTGATGCACTCGCTGTCCCCGAAGGCGCTGGGAGCGGAGCGCCCCGGGCCCTGTCCTGCCCTGCACCTTCGTAGGATCTGATGCCTGGGGAGAGAGGGGTTTATCCTCTGATCCGAATTTCCCAGAGCCCTCTCTGCTCCTGGCCAGGGACGGCAGCTCTGGCACGGGGGTGGCTCTGGAGCACAGCGCTGAGCTTTATCTGCCCGCCCTTGTCTGGCCTTCCCGGTCCCACTTCCAGATCAAACACGAGGAAGCGAAGGGTCTGGGCTATCGCTGCTCTCCTGGGAAGCCGATAACAAACTGTGCRTCTGCCAGCGTTTGCAACTCAAGAGGCCACAGGTTTGGCAGTAGGAAGGCGTCTGCTTCCCRGGGACAGCCTGGGGACAGCCTCCTGCCCCAAACTGGCCGGAGGCAGGTGCTCCCCTTCCCCCTTGAATGCGGACTTCAGTGGTAGCCAGGGGCTTGTGCATCCCAAAAGTAGGATGTCTCCAGCTAGCTGAGCAGTATCTCTGTGAGAGCATCCTCTGCTCTCCTGGCTTTGGGAAGAAGCACCGGAAAAGATAGCGGGCTCSCAGATAACCGCACTTGCCTGCCAAAAATGACGAAACCAGCCCCAGGACCCCGAGCGGAAAGTGCRACTCCTTGCAAAGAGCTGCTCCGTCCTCGAGAACAGCCCCGGCATGGGACCCGCTGCCACCCGCGTCTCTTCATCCCRCAGCGGCGGTCCTCGCAAGGCAAAGCATTCACTCTGCGGAGGACACAGATGTTCCACGTTAAATGCCAGCAGCCGTGTCCAGCTGTTCTCCCAGGCTTTGGCGCTGGTAGGAATTACAGCCCTGCCTGTAACAGCCCTACCAAGCACATTCACATGTCCATACAACCGCGTTTACAGCACAGCACCCTTTGGGCAGTGGCCATACGCAGGTGGCAGGCGGCTGGTGGGAAGGAAAGGGAAGGTTTCCCCCGGTGTCCTTTGCCATAATCGTTTCTGGCTCAAGGAGGACGGATTACCTGGCCGTTCTCCTCTGAAAGCCAAGATGTGATTTTGCCCTTGAGGGAACCTCAGGTTTTTCCCTATTTCYAAGGGCTGTATTAAAATAAGGCCTTAATGAGTATCATTACTAGCCMTGCTCCCTTGTTTTGTGAGTGATTTTCATCTCAGCTGATGGTGTCAGATTGGCCTTTTTTTTTCTTCTTTTTTTTTGTGAATGAATGTAAGCCTGTTGCTGGAAGAGAGGTGTCAGCTTGGATGCTTTGGTCCTCGTGTCTTAGCAGTCATTAATAACGCTCGTAGTGCTTTCTGTAAGTGCGAGCCAAAGGTTTGGGATGCGATGGTTTCCTCACGGAAAAAATGACTTTCTTCCAAATCAAAAGGTTTTGCAGGAGTGACACCTTGCTTCTGACATCGTCTTTTCACTTTACTTCAAATACTTCATTTTGCTCTCGTAAAAAGCCTGTGAGTGTGTTGTTTCAAGTCATTGGCCTTTGCCTTATTTTAGGTTGATGTATTGATTTTATAATCAAATACGTATTCATGATCTAAGAGATTCCCACTTTTAGCAAATTGTAGATATCAAAATGCAGTATTTCTGTCTTGTTAAAAGGAAACAACCGGATACTGCCCAACACTTCGCTTCAGCTGTTTGTAACTGAAATGGGGGGAACTTTTGCTCCGAGGAAGCTGTGAAATTTCAAATTCTAGTTCTTAACCTGAAGAAGTAAAAAAGATAAAGGAATTTGCCTTGGCGCGGAACAGCATTTCCAGCTGCAAACCCCTGCGGCTGGGATGCCGGTGAGCTCCCGCCGGCGCGGGGCTGTGCCCGCTGCGGAGGCTGGGCTCGGCGCTGCCGGGGCGCTGGGGGTGCCAGGAGAGGGCCCCGGGCGCCTGAGAGCGACGAGCTCAACGCCGGCATCCTGCACGCGCGAGCGGCGGTCCTGCCCGTGAACCCCGTGCAGCTGCTTGTCTCTACCTTGTGATGAATCCCAGATGATTTCCCAGCCAGAGCAGTACAGTCGCTCTCGTTAGATTATAAACTGGAACTTTTACAGGCTGTATGTGGGGTTTGTGGCTTCCTTTCCCTCTCTCTGTCTCCGAAGTCCATGTTTCTTAATAAATCATCCTCTAGCCTGAGCTGAGTCTTGCTGTTTTAAGTTTAACTAGCTTATTTTTTTGCTGATAAGCTGGACTTTGAATTCTTCCCAAGATCACGGGTTGGGGCCAGTAATATCACAAAGGAGAGACTGTTAATCATGATATATCACATGCCAATGGGAACAGCGTACAGCCCTCTCTGCAAGCCGCGTGTTTCTCTTGTATCAGCATTTAGAGGCAGAGCACTTGTATCTCACATAGCTGGTGGGAAGGAGGAGTCAGGTCTCCCACCAGATATAAATTAGGTTGATTATTGGAGCCGACTCAACAGTATCACAGGGCAGATCTCTAAGTTATGTGCAAAAACTGGACACCAATGGCAGGAAAATGTTCAAGTATGCACCTATTTATTTACACTGTACAAGTGGTTTTTTAGTTTTTTTTAAGGGTTTCATCCTGACCTCACACCACATTTCTACTCTGGCAACATCCTCAGTCCAAAGAGACTCAAATCCACCTAACACTGGACTGAAGGGTGGAACAAAGTGTGCAGAGAAATTACATCTGCTACACCCTCTTGCTGCTTTTTCTCTTATTCTTCTTTGCCACCACCCTGTCRGCAAATAAATTACTTTTCCGTGACAGCTCCAGCCAAACACGTTACATTTTCTGGTCCATTAAGTTCTGCTCCCTTGTCCTCCCAGCCAGTGACCGAGTTCCTCTCCTGGCATCACCGTTGACTTTGGCCAACTGCTCCTGAGACGGTGCTGCTATGGGGATGTGTCCATCTGTTCAACCCTCCGCAGCCTCAAAGCCCAGACCAAATCCCATCATGTCCCGTAGAGATAGAGGTCTCAAAGTCGCATTCCTGTAGAAGTAACRCTGCAGAGGCCAACATAACACGCAGCACAGGTTGTCCTTATCTGAAGAAGGACCAACACAGCTCGAGATAGAGCAGCTCCCTGGGTTGTTTGCACCCAGCTAGCTTGACTGGTATGAAGTGGGAGGCGGAGGAGTCCTCCTCGAAGCAAGTCTTAGGCGCTAACAGCTTATGGAAAGAATGGATTTATTAAGATTAAAAGTGGTCTTGACGTGTGCAGCCGGGAGGACTGATCTTCCCTTGGCCTCCAGATCACAGGCACGGCCAGGAGCTGAGACATGTGCGCAGGAGTTGTGGTTCCCCACTCTCACTCTACTAACGCCTGGTACAAGGCAGCCCGGCACGGTCCACCCACATCTGCCTTTGGGACAGCTTTGACCCTGCAGCCTGACTCGTCCTCCCAGCCTGGCCAAAAAAAACCCTCTCTTCAGTCCTAGCATCTCTCAGGGAAGCCCTGATATTTCAAAGCCCTTCGGTGCCTCCGTGTCGGATGGTGACGGCCCGTCTTTTATCTTGTTTGGCCCAGCRGGGCCAAATTCCTGCTCCTTTGCGAAGGGGGCAGGCGAGGCGGGGAGCCAGCCTGGGCCTTGCTTCCCCATGGCAGGAGCGTCTTGCTTGGTGCCCTGCCGCTCGGGAGGCAGGCGGATCGGCCACTTTGTCACGCTGGAAACTTTTGCTGCTGGCCCAGCTGGGGTCTGGAGACCAGCCAGGGCCTAGCCAGGCCTCCGTGGGAAGGCAAGATGTGAAGGCAGGGTGAAGATGTACTCAGGGCTTTGCTCGCCCCATGGGCATTTGTATCACTTTCCGTTTCCCTTTCTGCGTTTTGGAGGCTATTTGAAACTAAAGGGACACTGTTTTTGCTTGTCTGAAGTTTTAAAAGGTCAATAATGATAGTATGATTGAACATCTAACTTCACCCCTCAGCATAACAGCCAGCAGTATCCTGTGAGCCTCTGCCACAGGGCCTGTTCATTAAGGGAGAGGTGCTCAGCCGACGTATGCCTGGAGAACGGCCTGTCCTTGTGATTACAAGGCAGCTGGCTTAGGTCTCCGGAGAAAGAACCCTCCTTGCAGCTCCAGGGCAGACCCAGCCTGTCCCTTGGTCAGTGGCTGGGAGCTGAGGGCATCTGTCCGGCCCTGGCTGCTTCATTGCAAAAACTACTAGTAACTGTGGCATGAACACCCTCCCCTTGGCAATTTTTACATGGAAAGTTGGGCCTGGCATGCAAACGCCCGGACCACCTCGGAGGTGGGCTGTGCAGCTCTGCAATGAATCACGATGGAGGGAAGCTGGCAGCGTGCTCCGTGGCTAGGTGAGGATTTGCAAGGCTGACAGCCGGATCCAGTGGGCGAGCGCTGGCTCCTTTCCTGCCCTATCTCGCTAGAGCCGTCGCTTTGCAATTGAACTCCCAGGGTGAATGGCTTGAAGAGGGGGAGAGCTTCATCATGTATCTGCTGATGGATGGATGCATATTTACCTTGGCCTTCCCTGCCTTGTGGCTGCGGATAGTTATCTGAGTGATGAATTCATCCGTGCAGGGACCCTTGAATCACGGGGGCAGAGGGGAAGCATCTATTATAACRGTTTGGCACAGGGGAGAAGTAATAACAGAGAGGAGCCGGGTGTTGGTTGCACATCAAAGCCGGGGCTCTAACGTCCTGGTCTATCTGCTGGCTTTCATCTGGCCATGGCAAAGCTGCAGGCGCAAGCGAGGGCTCTCGTGTGTCAGAGGCTCGTGTCTCTGACTGCGGGCCAGCGGGGAGAGAAGTGAATTTCTTCATTGCAGCTCTTCTGGATGTGTTAACTTCCTCCTTGCCTGTGCTGCCAGGGAGAGGGTGGAGAGCCCCGCTGAGGTCCCTGCGCGTGCTTCGGCTGCAGGCCGCCGCGCCGCCCCGGGGAAAGGGGCAGAAGCAGCCCCCAGGACAGGATGTAAAGCGAGGGGAACCCCGACCCCTGCACTTGGCACCCCGCGCTCCGGCTTGCCCGTTTTATCGTTGTCAACCGCTCGCACAGGCCAAACTCCGCCGTCTCCCCAGAGCRAGCAGCTCCTCCGCCCGCGTCGCTGGCTTGCGGCGGGCGCCGGAAACGCGGGGATGTTCCTCTTGCGGCATCCGGAGCCAGCTGCTTTCGGCCRCGGCTCGCTGCGTGGCTGCTGCTGAGCTAGCAGATTCCAGCTGCGGGGAAAGGGGAAGAGCCGCCGAGAGGCGCGTCCTCGCCTGCGGCATCGCCTCTTGGCCCTTGAGCGAGGGGCTGTGCGGAGGCGGTCTTGGGGGGCTCGGGCAGCTTCCCGAAAGCGTGCCCTGCCGTGGCGGGGCAGGGAGGAGGGCACCGCGCACAACCTGCGTGGGAAAGCGTCCCCTCCTGCTTTTGCAGGAAGCACCAAGTGGAAGCGAGCTTCCTGCAGCACAAGAGCGAGCCAAAGAGGCCGAACGCGCGTCACAGCCGAGCAAGCGGGGCGCTGATTCACGTTTCCCCTCGATCCTGCAGGTGCACGAGGCTTCCCTCTCTTCCCTGCCTTTAACCCAGCAGTTCGGAGGCGTCGTGTAACGCGCTCCCCGAACGGAAGGGGGGTCCCAGGAGAAAAGGGCAAGTCGGCAGGAGCGAGCTGGGCTACCTTGTTTGCGTTGAGAGAGAAAGGAGTTTCCCTGCGATGGGCACGAGGAGGTTAGCCGGGGCCTGCGCCGTGCGGGACGGGGACTGTAAGGGGACAGGCGCCAGGTCCGCTCTGCGACGGGACACATCACCCTGGCCAGGCGAGTGCCGCGCTTTCAAGGTCTGTCTCCAGGTGGCTGCAAAAGAAGGAATGGGCAGAGGCCAGGGAGTGAACAGGGCTCCTGTTTGGGGGGRTTTGTCTATCTTTTTCTTACCTTCCTTCTAAATGTTGCCGTCGAGAGTTTTAACCTCGCCTCTGGTGGAAGGAAAGCAGGGCTTGCCGTTCCTCCTCTGACCTGCCTGGTAATACACGCGACGTCCGTTGTTCCTGGTGCAGCCAGGACGCTCTGTCCGCTCTGGGACGGTGAATCCTTTTGCAGGGCCTTGCTTAAATGTGGAAAGCAAGCGGAACAAGTCCAGGACAGGGGGATGCGGGGCCAAACCCTCGTGGGTGTTTAGGTCCCAAAAATGCAGCTAGAGCCGTAGAGCTATTTGCAAAGGCGTCTAAGAAAGCAAGGCCCCTGATTTCTGGGTGGGTGCTGCACCACTYGGAAAACGAGCCCCCTTCCGTACCTGAAACCAAGAAACCCCAGACTGCACGGGCATCCTCGGTGGTCCGGTGGTGCCTCTTGCCTTGCCCTGCTGCCGCGTGGCACGATAGGAGAAGAAAGCTAAAAACTGGCTCGCGTTTCTTCCTCGCCACRTCCTCAGAGCTCTCCAAGGGTTCTCCGTGAAAGGGAGCTTTTCACCAGCATTGTGCAATGCTGCCTCTTGTTTGCCTCGAACTTTAGTCATACTTTAAGCTATTCTTTATGCCACAGTAAYCTCCAGGGGGAAAGAGCATTGCTGATTCCCSATTTAAGCGAGTATCAAAACCTTTYRGTTTCGTCTCGGGCCATGTGTCCGGTCAACCCAGCTGCCCCCGGGATGAGGGCAGCCGCATACGCCGAGCGCCTGGTCCTCTGCTCAAGGCAATGCTAGCGGCCCGGTCCCAGCAGGCGCTCGGCTGCCAGCAAAGTTATCTTGCAGATGGGCTGTGAAATTAGCATTGTCCCCATCACTTCTAGTCACAGAAAAAGCCATGCTGAGCTTTTAGATATTTGTTTGTTTGCTTATTTTGGCAAGAGGAAAAAGGCCAAATTTAAGTTTGGGTACATGCATCCTGCATCCTTCATCTTTCATTGTAGCTCCAAGTGGAAAAGCTGTTCCCCGCTTCCTTCCCTTATCAGTAAATTAGGTGGTTAATCTGAGAAAGGCAGTTGGACAGCAAAAGGCAGTCCACGTGTTAAGTATTATTGCTGTTGTTATTAATAGCCTAACTCTTGGGCAATGTTTCTGGGCAACGCTGGATCCAGGAACTGCATTTTTGCGGATTACATATCTGCTTGCTCTGCTCTTTCTGGGCCTGTAGGGCTCAGCGCAGGGGGTCGGACACTACAAGGTGGCTTGCAGAGGGCTCCCTCTGCTCCTGGCCCATCACCTTTTTGTCTCCAGCTCTGTTATTTCAGACGGATGGTATTTAGGCTAGTGACTCCGTTCACATGGGGTGTAAAACCCAAATCAGGGAAGCAGCGTGTCAGGCCCCGCTGAGAGGGAAGCCGCAGGGAAACCCACCACCCTCCTGGCAAACTGGGAGCAGGGGGAGAGGACCAGGGCGGTCCACGCCGGCAGCGGGGCGCGCAGCCTCTCCTCTTTCTGGGAAATCGTTCTCTTACCCTCACCCCAGCTTTCCCAGGCCCCTTTTCGCTGGAAATTACAAGGAACTGTGTGTGTAATAAGCTCAGCTGGCCGTTTCCTGGAACGGGCCCTTGCACTGCCCTCCCCACCCCGCTGCACTCCTGCCAGGGACTTCTCCGGCCCCGTCAGCTCTTCCACGGATCATCTGTGTCGCTTGAGGTCTGCCACTTGGAGCCCAGCAGACCGTGTCCACCTCAGCTGGAGCTGGCCGGTTATTTTAACAGAGGAGGATGCTATACTGGGCACTGGCACTAGGGTCTGGGTTTTTTTCTTAATTCCTTTTGCTTTGACCCAGATTTATTAACCCTATGCAAGGTCAAGCTGTCACTGCATACTTGTGGGTGGCAGCTGCTCCATGTTACGCTCTGGGAACGGTAGAGCCGTATTTGCGTTAGAGTTTAAGAGCTTGGAAGGGGACTTGGAAAACAAGTGCTATATTAGGAACCTAGATTTAACTGCAGGGGCAGTTGTGGGCATGGATACAGGCTCCCGACCCTGAGAGCAGCCTCGAAGGGGCATTTTCCTGCTCTGTTTCAAAAGCTTGGTCTGGTGACAGCTGGCACCCCAAATTTTTAAGCTTCTTTAAGCCGTCTGCAGACTAGGCAAAGCCATCTAAATTAGGCAAAGTCATATGAATTCGCCAAAGCCGCTTCCCAAACTTGTCCACGGTTGGTGTCTGAGGCAGATGAGAAGTTGAGAATGGAGAAACCCAGGTTCATATTACTGGTCTTCAGTCTTGTAGCCACCCTGGAAGAAATTGGAAGAGAAATTTAATATAATAAATCCGTAATGACTAGGTTTTGGTGGACTGACTTATCCAGATTCTGTGTTAACATGTTACATGTTAACCCAGGGTGTCCATGTTCTGCAGCGATGAGTAGAGGGAATTCCTCCTCCAGCCCAGAGGAAACGCGGCACGCCTGAGAGCGGGAATTACAGATTGCTACAAAACCCCTCTATATCATCTGAATTAACGCACGCGTCCCCTTCCTCCCCGACCCGGGAACGACCRCACTGCGTCTCTTGTCCGCAAGCACTCTAGCTGGCGAGGCTCAAGGCACCGTGGCCACCCTTCCCGGGCAGGACGCCCACCAGCGCTCGGTACCAGCGCCTGGTCTCGCCGGAGGCCCAGCGCCTCCGTTGTGGTGGAGACAATGGGCAGAGCTCCGGAATGGAGAAGGATCTCTTTTGTTGGCCTCACAATAGGCTCCCTGTTCCTGCAAAAGTTCACAACTCCTGGGTGAAGGGAGCGCTCCCACCCCAGGCTGTCCTGGCTTTGATCTTCCTGCTTGCTGCGCTGTTTTTCCTTACTGCTCCGAAATTATGTAGTGCATTAAAAAAAAAAAAAAAGAGGACGAGGGAAATACTCTTTTACAACCTTATTTAGTGGTTGCTCTTCAGGAGTCCCTCATGGCTGCCTGCTTATCATAGCACAGCAAGCAGCGAGGGGAAAAGCTCTCTGCTATGGTCAGACAAGGCTTGCGCAACACCGTGCTCACCTGAAACCGTCTGGGCCCCCGCTTACAACCGCGGGAGCACAAAGTCACCCTGCATGCGTAGGCCACGGTGCATTTTCACCCGCCGCCTTTTGCATTTTGTCAAGAAGTAGAGGATTAATGGGGGAATGCGTATGCATTTCCCTTTTACAAGATCAGCGCTTTAAAAGTAGGCTTTGCTGATTTAGAAGCAGGGTGACCCCCTGTCCGGCGGGCTTCAGTCCCTGCCGAACTGCGCGTTACTGTGTGTTGGCCTGAGGTGGTGGCATCCTAGCTCATGCTATCCCCAAATCCGTATAGTCTCGCCCCTCCTGTCCAGCCTGCAAACGCCGCATCTGCCTGCGCCTTCTATCATGTTATTCCAGTTTACACGTGCTGGAAATAGGTATATACAACCCCTGGTTGCTTACTGGGTGCAGTCGGGCTGGCCGGATTGGGGGACAGAAAGATTTGGAGAAAGTGGGGTGGGAAGATTTTTGCGTGACAAAAGGTATGAAGCGCCGGACCCCTTTTCTCAGTCTTTCTACTTTTTTTTTTTTTTTCTAAATGCACTTTTGAGGAATGTCCAAACATGGAAAACTTTAGCCCAAAAGGAATTTTATCCAAAAAATTTATGAGCAACTTAAAAAGAGAAAGCAGTGCGAAGAAACTGAAAGCCAGATGTAACTATAGCATTAGGATGGCTTTTTAGTTTAGTTTCAAATTTTGTAGGGGCTCTAATTGGGAACCTTAGGGTTTCTGCAATGTCTGTAATTGGGTATTGAGGCAACTGTGAACTTTTGATCGCGTATTTTGTATTTCCTGGTCTTCTGCCCAACTCCAAAAGGGAGTGTCTCACCATCTCATTAAACTCTTGCCATTAGATGCTGGTATGAGGAAGAGGTCAGGAGCAGTTGGCAGCAATGCGATGAAATCCTGGGCTCAGAAGCTGCAAAACACCCAATCCAGGGCAGGGTCCCCCTCCTCTTGAAGGCGCACCCAGGAGGATTGACTCTAGAGAAAGCCTGATTCAAAACAAACAGGTAAAGCAATGCCTCAAGTGTTGTATTTCAGTACAGAGTCATACTCAGGGCATGAACCCTCTGGAAACACAAGCAAACCTTTGCCTTGCTAAGGAGAGGAAAACCAAGGTAGCTGTGGTTTTGGGGGAGGAAAGGCGCAATGCTCGTAGTGGGGGCAAGGGGCTAAACCTCATTTTGCTCTCTCCCTTTTTACCATGAAGGATTTACCCACTCTATATAAAAAAAAGGAAGGAAAGAAATGCAATTTCCAGCATTATATGCCATTGCCCCAGACCCCAGCTGCTAGGAAATGATGCACCAGAGGGGGCCGACCCCTTTGGAGAAAGCCTGTACCAAAACTAGCTTCCTGAGATTTAGCTTTTTGCTCACTGTCCCACTGGACTGGCAACGGAGCTGTAAATCAGGACGGCGGGTAAGGGATTAGACTGCGAGATGGCCAAGGCTTGAGATTTCCCCCTTGCAAATAAGGGCTCAGCTCTCCTTAAATATTGGGTGCAGTTTCAGGGATTTAGTACTGGAGAAAGAGTAACAGCACTGCAGTCTGGTGCAACTAGTGGCCGTACCTAGCAAACCTGGGCTAGGTCCGGATGGAAGAGACTTGCCCAACTTCCCTGTGAAATGATACGGGATAATTAGGACCAGGAAAGTCATTAGCACCTCCTTGACTTAGCATCTTGGGCTGCCCCTTCGCTTTTGCTTTCAAGGAGTAACAAATAGGAGGCCCTGGCAGCATCCCTGGCTAATGTGGGCGGGTGATGCAGATTTGGGGGGGGAGCAGCCTCTTTCTCCTTCCCTGCCCTGTACCCCATGCAGCATCGGGGCCTGGTGCTCTCCAGTGCGCTTAATTTTGCTCAGTGTTTTGCCAGAGACTGTTATTAAGAAATAAGGCTCTGCCTTTTTATCATTCCTCTGAGCGCCTGTCTGATGTCATTCTGTCTGGCAACCAAGCGATCAAAAGACGCTCCCTTGGGAGAAATTTCTCAAGCAAACAGCCAGCAAGAAAAAATAATACCCCATTAAATATAATAAAATGCAAAAACCACAGCGTCTCCCTGATAAATGAAAAGGCAGCGTAACCGAGGCTCTGCGCAGAAACTCGCCTCGTACCGTTCGTCGCGGGCCAGATCACCTCGAGTAGGGACGTAGCGTGCCCTGCGCTTACCTGGACGATTACCCTTAATTGAGGCTATTTCGCAGTCTGAGATCACGGGGCTTGAGTCCAGGGTCTCACGGCACCGCGGTTTGGCTAGCAGCACCCTGCGCCGTCGCGGCTCCCGCCGGCACCACCGGGACCTGCGAACCGAGCAGTTCTAGCTGTTAGTGTTTTTAAGCAGCTTGTAGGAAGTATGCGCCTGCCTGCAAGCCAGACCCTGGCTCTGCTCCTCCGACCTCGGTACTTCTCGCAGGCTGCAAGGGTGTCAGTCTCCCTGTTGCCAGCCCCTCCGAGCCCCGGGGATGTGCGGAGGCTTCTCGTTTCAGGGGCTCCGGTTTCTCTCCCTCCCTCCCCTCTCCCTCGCCGCTTTGATTTCCGCGGCGCGGGCAGAGTCCTCGCAGGCCTGCTCCCGTAAACGGGCAGCGCCGAGGGAAGGTAACGCGATCTGATGCAAGGCGTCGTCCCTCCGGCTGGGGGAAGGAGTCCCCTAAAAATGCCGAAACGGGTCACGTCAACGTTTGCAAAAGGAACGTGGCAGCACGGTGGCTTGCGTCTGGCTTTGGCCCGGTCGGAAAACGAAAGCTGGGAGGTTTTTAGTCTGTCAGCAAGCAGCATTTGAAGAGGAGCTGTCGGGGAACGGTGCGTCCGCGCTGACAAAAAGCCGCCCGTTTGAGCTGGATCCCGGCTGAGTTATCTTGGCTCCGTCGTTCACGCCTCTGTAGCCGTGCTCCTCTTTTCCAAGCCGCTTCGCTTTGGAGCGCTTTGCAGAGGTCGTTCCTCTTCGCAGGCCTCGCTCCCTCTTGCCTGGCGAATCTCCCTGCCGTTTTCCTCCCTCCTGCTGGGAGGTTTCGGGGCCTTCACTCGCCACTCGGTACCTCCGGCAGAAACCCTGCCCGCCTTTCCCTTGACAAAACCTCCTGCTCTTTGCTCAGCTTCACGGGGAAACTTCTCCCAAACAGCTCTGCCCATTGGCAGCAATGAAAATAAGGTCCGTTCTTGCTGGCTCTTTTCCTCGTGAGGGGCCGAAGCCGGGAGCGGAGCTGCTCTGTCCCACCCTCGGCGGACAGCGCACCTTCTTGCTGACAGCGTAAGACTGCGGAGGGCGTCCCGGCGCGCCAAAATGAGGTGTTTGCGGCTTCTCTGTGGTTTCACAAGGTCGCCGCGGCAGAGCTGAGATGAAATTCAGTGCAGGAGCTTCCCAGGGAGCAGCTCCAGCCAAGCCAGGAAGGGGAGTCGTGAAGAAGTACCTCCTGCTCAACCGGCGTTCCCGAAATACGGCAGGATCGTACCCAAAACCTCCCTGCTGACCTTGCGGGCCAAGGTAACGCGAGGGGATTGCAGCGATCGGAGGGGCTGAGCAGAACAGCACACATGCCGCGCTTCCGTTTTTTCCCAAGGTGGGAAAACTCTGAGGAATCCCTGGGAAATTTCTCTTTTTCCTGCCATTTGAGGCCAGTTTCCTTCCTGGCAGATTGTAGGATCCCCCCTCCCACCCCAGGCCATAGAAACGGCAGCTTTCCAGCAACGGTCCCAAGCTGCCCCTCCGCTGCTTCGCACCTTCTCACGGCAGCTTCGTGCATGCCCTGCCACCCTTTGCAATGAGGGGGAAACTGAGGCACAGAGCGGACCTTTTTCGAGGAACTGCGGCGGAAGCTGGAGGCAGAATTTAACAGTTAGGACCGCAAACAAAACCACTAAATGCTGCTCCGGAGCCGCAGGGTTTGGAGTTTGCAGCACTCCCATTTCATCTAATCTGGTGCGACTTCCCCACTGCGCTCCCCGCCAGCTCACCTTTACAAGCCCAACCTGTGCCGCTCTCCCTGGCCGCGCTTTTCATTAGCAGCGTAGCCGTACAAGTGGTGCACTCTGGCAACTGGCCTCAGGCTCCGTTTTTCCGGCTTTTTTCCCCTCCTCGATACCGAAGTGCGTAGGTACTAGACTCACAGAGAGGGAGGGCAAGCAATGCCGTGTTGCAAGCCCCATGCGTACCCCAAGGCAGGGAAAGTCATCTGACAAGGAGCTGGAGGAAGGACCTTGAAAGAAGGAGACCTTCTCTGGACCTCTGCCGGGTCTGTAGAGATGAGGCATGGATTTTGCTTCATTTGCATGATCAGGATCAGAGCAGACTGGTTGCAATCACAGCAATGAAGAGGTAAATTCTGGAGCTCAAGCTAAACCAGTCCATGCATTTATATATTCCTTATGGGAACAGAGAGTCCGGATAAATGGCAATCTGGCCACGCTGCTGTTCTACTTCTGGTCACTTGTTGTCTGACCCCTTGGGCCAGCTGCTTGCTTTCTCTGTGCCTCAGTTTCCCCTTAAATATTTCATCTGTCTTCTTCTCCACCATGAGATCCTACACAAAGCTCTATTTACGATCATCTCAGCTGTGACTTTGACCCCCAAGTCCCACAGCCAAAGCCTTTTGGATCTGAAAGCTGGTGTAGGGTTGAAGGTCCCTGGCTCTTCCCCACCTAGCCGCCCTTGCGGCATTTGAGGATCCTATCTTAACGGGCTGGTATCGCTCCTTTTGGCTCTGCGAGCTGCAAGGTTTTTCAATCATCCCCTAATGATAGGAAAGCAACTTTTATTCCCTCTCTCCCCCGGTCTTGGCAGGAAAGGTGGAATGTGGATTTCTAGAGGAGCAGCCACCTTTCAGGCCAACAGCTGCTTTGGGGGATGGGTTAGATAAATGTGCAGGATTTCCAATCAGCCCTACACAGCCCGGCCAGAGGACTTAGCCGGAGCACGGATGCGTAGGGATGGCTGACTCTGATAGTGCCGCGTTCATCTCGGCGATCCCAAAGAGCGTGACGAGAGGATTCAGCCTTGCCCGCCGCCCCGGGAGGGGACCGCAGCAGCTGGTTAATCATCCACAAAGCCACCGCTTGGCAGCTTAGGATGTGGCAGAGATGGCAGCGAGAAAGCCAGCTCAGCTTGCTTTGGGAAGAGCAGGAACGCCGAGACAGAGGGATCTCCTCCACGACATCCTTGCTGCATCCGGACGCTAGGAGCTGCCATCAGAGGGCTGCACCCGCCGGAGGAAGCCACCCTGCCCGGAAGCACCTGCAAGCTAACCGAGACCGAGGTGTGTTTTTCTCCCGCCTCGCAGAGGGGGAGCGGCAGGGCTGACGCCCCGGCTTGCGCCGGCTCAGGCAAGGACCCGCCGGCTCCCTGCCTGGGTGCCGCTTGGTCTGGCCCCTGGGACGTGCGCTTGGCTCGGCCGGCAGGCGGGAGCCCGGCAGCGGGACTTGCAGCCGCTTTGCCCGCCGGGCGGTTCGCGTGCCGAGAGCCGCGAGGCTCAGCCTTAGCCGCCCTGCCGCAGGCCTGCTGCTACCGCCTGCCTGCTGCCGAGCACGCCGCGCGGCCGGCACGGCCACGGGATGAGCGGCGGAGGCACGCTGACAGAAAGGAGATGCTGCCTGGAGCTCGGCAGGTGCAGCGGTGGGCTCGCTGCGGGCAGGCGGGACGGGAGCCGCCTCTCCGAACCGGAGGGCTCTGCTTGCCAAGCCACCTCCGCGTGACTTCCTACCTACGAGCCGTGTCGCTGAGTTATCACTCCTTCTGTCCCCCCGTGGGACGCTCAGCGAGGGGAGAACCTCACTCACAGAGACGAGATCCCCTGGAAAGCTCTGGTTTCTTCTTCTTCTCCCTCTCTCCTCTCCCCTCCGCACCGCTTCCTACCCACCCACCCGCCCACCCACCCCGTGTGCAGCGAGAAACCAGCCCCGAAGAGACATGCCGGGCTGAATTTCCATCTGGGCACGGTGTAACACAGCGCCAGGAATGGCCAGACATACTGTGATCTCCCACTCTCCGAAATCAAAGCAAGGCAAAAGCTGTCTCTCCTTTTTCTCTGTTGCCAAGGGCTAGAAATCCCATCAAGATCCAAAGCGTATCATTCCAATGGGAGATTTATACTGGGGGAAGGGGCAGAACTGGTTATTTGATGACTGGGGTTTTTTTAAGTCCTTAATATCTCCCCTCCTTCACTGTACAGCACAAATCCCCTTTCCAACACATGCACAAGAGCAGAGCTGAACCGTTCACACAGAAAACAGGTGATAAATCACCGGGCAATTGATTCAAACCATTCCAGGGAATGGGAAACACATGGACGGTCTTTCTAATTAACTGTTTGATATGGCTGCGGTGAGTTTGGGTGTAGTTTCCAATGTTTTGCATTTGGCTTGTCTCAGACCTCTCCATGGTAACTGCAGTTTACCGGAAAGTGAGAAAATCCTGCATTTGAGAGAGCTGAAGTGACTTGTTACAGTTGAGCTCAACCATAATAAAAAAGCAAAAAAAAAGTAAATACGGTGTTTCCTCTGCGGGAACGTTCTCTTCTCTTTCTCTTTCCAGCTGGAAAAACAAAACAAAATAAAAGGTCCTTCTGCTTTATCTGTAAATCTCCAGTACTTATTCTCTGCTGGGTTGCAGAGAACTTGGACCCGTTGCCCTCCAAGACGCATGCTGAGATTTATGGGTGAGTCCAAGGGCCAGCTGAGCAGAGGAAGGAGGCTTACTCCTCTCGCCAGCCTGGCACGCTGGCCCTCCCTTCGCAGCCCTCCGCTCGCTCTCCCGTCCATGCGTAAATGCCCACCAAGGTACCCAAGCACCCCCTCTTACGCCTCTTCTTTGTCAAGCTGCCAGCCAAAAAACCCGGCAAGCATTGGACTGTGGATGTGCTGAGGCCTCTTCCCATCCAAATGTCCGAAATGTCAGTTTGTGTGATGCTGTGCGTCTCATCCGAAACACGTCTGCAGGTTTCTTTTGATTTGCAGTCTGGCATCTCGCGCCAAGGTGTCGCCTTCTGTGTCTGGGGCTGCAAAGTGCCACCATGGGCAGGATGCAGAGGGTCTCAGTGCAGGTACCTACGCGTGGTAGCCCACGAGAGGGCCGCTCCTGCAGCCGGCACGTGCACGTCGGGAGAAATCTGAGGCAGGTGCCTCCTGGGATCTGTGGGGAAAACTGTGGGGATTTAGCCCCCAGGGCTGTTTTTGCTGTAAGTAATCTAACCTGTTAATTCATGGCTAATTCGTAGTGAACTCAGGAATCGGAAAGGAGACAGGAGTCCCAGCCCAAGGCGGCGATCGGGTGCCTCTGGGACAAGCCCCAGGAGGCATCCAGCGGCTTTGGTGACCCCCGTTGCACCGAGCTCAGCAGGGAGGCACAGGGCAGAAGGGCTCGGTGCCATCGGCACAGCCCCATAGCTGACAGAGGCGGCTGGGGAATGGCCGGAGAACAGGGATGAGGAGGACAAGGCCACCTGAGTCAGTCTGGACTGGGTTAGCAAGATAACCTGGGGACACTCACCCCAAACCTATTGCTTTCGAGTCCAGCATGTGCTGCCTGCATCTTCCATTTTCATCAGCTGAGAGTAGCCAGCACATTAAAATGTAATTTTAAAAGGAATAAAGGTTTAATCCTTCTGTGTTTGAACACAGTCTTTTCCCATATCCTGCTTTTGGCACGTTCTCCTGGCTGGGGCATTGCACCTCGCTCCATAACCCGGGCACAGCTGCTGCAGCCGGGGAGGGAGGTGAGAAGCAGCCCCCGCAACAGGTATCCTGCACACAAACGAGGCACCAAGCGGCAAATCAAGTTTGGAACGTTAATATTTTTATTGGCCTTTTTTTCCCCCCCATTTTACCCTTTCTGCACCGTGACTCCCTGGGGGTCTGGTGTAACATCTGGCCAAGCCACTTCTGGTTCCATTTATTGGCAGATAATTTATTTGTGGATCAGCAGGGAAAAGTGACCCAGCCATTTATTGGAGGTATATTGGTTGACCCCTTGGTGATACTGCTCGTATAAGGGTTAGTTAGGTGTTTGGGGCCTGATCCAGATCCAAGGAAGTCAAATGGAGATCTTCCCTTTAAGATCCAGGGCTGTTAGATCTTCATCCAAAAACACTGGGGGAAATTAGTCAAATAAATGCTGTGTGAATATTATTGCATATTATTCATTCTCTGGGTATATTTGTAAGTATTGTTCACTCCTTGTGCATATTATTAAAGCAGCTCCCACTCAAAGAAGGAAATTTAAACTGTTTAAACCAATCTTGCTCCCTTTTCTGCCCTTTTGTCTTTCCTGCTCTCTTTTGCCTTTCCATCCCTCTCTTCAAACCTTTGCTCTCTTTTCACTGCCCTTCGCATCCGTAACTGCACCTCGGCAGCCCCCAAGCTCGCCGGCAAGGCAGGCAGCAGCACAGATGCGGTGCGTGAGCGGGTTAGCGCGGGAACCGTCTTCTGGGTCTGGGCTCGTAGAGCACCTATCGCCGCAAGGGCCTGCCTGCGCCTGCGATCGTGGTCTTCCTCTCGCTTATTTGCGTTGCAGCGGCGAGCTCAACTCATTGCGTTTGAAAGGTGTCAACAGGCTAATGCTCGCTTGTCAGCAGACTCTTCTGAGCTCTCTTAAGCTCTTCCAATGGTGATGGATCCCGTTCAAATTCCGTTCCCCCTGTTTGGCTAAAATTATCCAGCTTTCAAAAATATAAATGGTTTTTTTCCTTGCACAATCAAAAGCGTGGGCTTATTTTTCTTCAAATCAAAATCCATAGGCATTTTCCAAGGAGGCATTTTGGAAAAAATAATGAAAATTTCACAAATTTTGCAGCCAAAAGCAATTGACCCTTCTCCCCGGAGGGGAATTTCATTTACTTCTGGCATTGCCACACATACCAGTGGTCAACCCCATTGTACACGTGGCTAATAACAGTGTATAAAATGAAATAGGATTCTTTGCATTGGCTTTTGGGAACAACAGCTAGATTCCCCGCTTGTGTGAGCCTGCGCAGCAAGGCGAACGCTTCACGGCTGGGCACGTGCACCGCTCGGCGGCCAGGCCCCAGCGTGCTGGGGAGGGGGCTGCGGAAAGGCGATAATGCAGGAATGCCGCTGCTCGCCGCTAAGGGGGTGCCGTGGAGGGGGAGGGAGAAACCAGGAGCAAGTTGGGGAACTAGCGTGGCCCACGCAGGCTCCCCCTTCCCTCTTTGCGTAGTTAACTCCTTCATTCGCCGCAGTCCCCGCCGGGCCGGGATGCTCAGCAGCCCCAGGAACCTCGGGTGCAAAGAGCCTTTCCTCTTGCACTGGAATTTGTGTGCTCAGGAACTGCACATGCCTTGGTGGTGGTGGTGAAACTGTTTAGCTATTCCCAGGTCCTTTTTCTCCCAGCTGGACCATATCCCTCTCCTAGGAGCTTTGCTGAATCAGTGGCGGAAGCGCTCTTTCCGAACATGCCCTGTTCAGATGGGGCCGCGGTATGGCCCTGGATGAGACTCATCTCTCCTCCCAGGGTCTGACTCATAAGGAACAAGCTGAGGGTGAGGGCCTCACCTTCCCCATCTCCCCTGGAAATGCAGGGGGTGGTCATGGGACGTTGGGGCACAGCCAATCTGTTTGAGACCCTCCTATGAAAGCCGCTGCAGAAACGCACCGCATGATTTTAGACTGCCTTGGCTAGCTTCCAACACACAGTGCTAAGGACTTTGGCTTGTGCCCACTAGATGCTCAAGGACAGCATGAGCTGGCCACCCATTCGGGCTCTGCGGGGGAGATTTTCATCCCACCAGCACAAGCTGAGCGTGACGTCAGATCCATCCTGGCTCTGGGTCTCACGGGGGATTTTCAGGCGTAGTGAGATCAGCCTTTCCTGCCTGTGACCAAATCCAAACAATAAAAAAAAAGAAAGAATTCCAAGCCAAGAACGAAATCACTAAATGCTTTCATAGCTTGGTAGGGCCTCGGGCCGGGTTTCAGCCTTGGTGTCATTTGCCTCTCACTTTCTACAGCGGAGGAACCAGTGGGACTGTGCACTACATAGACTGTTTATGGAAACAAACTGGTTTATCAGACATCTAGCCTCACTGATGGATATTTGTTTGGAAAAGGGTTAGCTCTAAATGATGGCGGATGTTGACTTCTCCAGTTTCTTTGAACTTACTAGCTTGTTGGCCCCATTAAGGACTTATTCACTTAGAGTTAACATAGTTGGGACAGCTGGGCAACCCTGCAGGCCATCTAAGTTCTTCCCCGGCGGATACTCTGTGCTGCCTTTCCTGCAGAGAAAAGCAGGCACCTGACACAGATTTACAGCTCAAAGATAAAGAAGCTTCCCAGGCTTGGAGGTATTTGCCAAGCAGAGACAGGATTCAGATGGGATGCCTGGCTTCTGCTTTCCACCACTGACTCACCCTGCAACCTTGGTCTGGTCATTTCATCTCCCTCATCTTCTCCTTGGCCTGTGAAACACAGGACATGATGCTGACGGAGATGCTGAGATCTCCAGCACGATGGCCCTGCAGAAAGCCAAGGGTCAGTGTTATTAAAGACGGTAGCAGCAATGATGTTTTCTTCACAGAACCTTCTGGGTTCCCGCATTGCTAAATCCTTTGCCCTTTTAGTTTCTTGGGAAAGCATCTGGTTTTCAGCTCCGTGTTTCTCCAATCTGTCATTTTACACAAATATACAAATATCCTTTTTTGGATGATGGATTGGGGCTGCACTTTGGCTTGGATCACACAGCTCAGACTGGAAGAGGGGCTTTGAAGTAGTGAAAATTTAACATTCCCACATCGCCAGCAGAATGGTGCATGGGAGAGAAACACACGCTGGGAAACACAGACCCCGGCTCATTTACTGGTCCAGCGTCACCCTATATAACGTTACACACTTAGTTAATTCACCTAAAGGGCATCATTACCCTCAGCTTCCTCTGCAGTAGGAGGGAGCGGGTCAGCTCTCAGGTGGATTTGCACATCTTCTAGAGGACACGCTACTGGCTTTGGAGGGAGCCCAGGTGACTGCCCCTGATGTAGACACCTTGCTTAAATACCTATAATGAAACGATTCAGGGCCACCGTGCCTCCATGTAAGCCCAATCTGTGCTGCCAGAGCAATATAATGCGAATTTAAGGCACGTACAGGAAAAAACCCTCCTGCATTCAGTTCCTAACATTCCCCACCATGGGGATTGGTTTCAAACACCCCCTTTTCAGAGACGCCGGGGCAGCAAGAGCATCGCCGGCAGGACCTAGGACATGGGGCAGTGAGGACCGGGCGAGACCAGCCCGCGGTTTGTCTCCTGCAGCGAGTGCTAGGGCTGTCTCGCTGCGTCCCGGGGCCTTTCCCCTTGCATGGGAGAGCGCTCCATTTGGAAAAATGTTAGCAAGGGCTCTGATGATTTTATGCTGATTTACTAGCTGAAGCTGTAAATCAGCACTTGTCAGAGGCTTGAGTTACATGTCTCTGCCGGAGATTGATGGAGCCAGCTGCCAGGACAAATTACCGAGCAGCAAGCTTGAGTCCAAAATCATTGTTTTAGGCCTCAGAGCGAGCTAAAAGCATTCAGGTGATTTATACAGGAGGAAACGGCTTTATGTCCTTTTCAACCTGAGTCCTGCATCCTGCCAACAACGACTCGCAAGATCTCCTGCTTTAAGCCCTGTTTTTAATCTTGCGCTTGGGAAGGACACAGCCAATTTATGAAAAGAGGCTTTGAAGTCTCACCGTTAGGATTACGTTTACGGGCGACGTGCTGGTCTCGGTGAAGCTGGTGGGAGTTTGCCCGTGTCTTCTGCAGAGCAAGGCTTTACCCCGGCGTGACGCCCCAGGGAGCCAGCTCAGCCGCATGCCTCGGGGCTTGGGTGCTGCAGGAGTGAGCAGCGCCCGATGGGCGGGGGTTACTTGGCGGTTCAATAAAACCACGCTCGGCCGACTAGAAAAAGAAAGTCCCCTGCCGCAGCTATGGCCTCGTATGAGTAAACGGCGAGTTAATAAATAAGGTGCCAGCAGATGGTGCTCAATAATTTGCAGCATCGTCCCTGGGTTTTATAAGTGCAATAAAAAGCAGTGCATCCCCGGCAAAACGCTCCCCTTGTCCCGTGCCTTTCATCCCTTCCAGAGCGAGGGCAACGCACGGAGAGGCCAGGCAAGGATGGTGTGTGCAGCCGCAGCCTTTTTATTGCGGTGGCATCCACAGGACATAGCGAGGATCCGTGCTTCGCTGGGCTGGTCCGTTGTAAAAGGATTAGAAGATTGTCCTTGTCCTCAAGAGCAACTTTCTGGGCAGAAATCTCTGATAGTGCTGCGTTGTGATGATTTCTTCATGTTGCTCAGGAAGAGAATTAAATAGCATTGGTTGCACCAAAAGTGCCGTTGTAAATACAGCAAGCACGGGCAGTTTCCTGTGCTGGGCTTACTTTATTTCAAACACATCGCAGCATTAATAAGAAAAGCACCTTTTTATTGCAGTGGGATGCAAGCACTGCAGACCCTGCTTCTGCAGCTTGTTTGCATCCTCGGAGTTTTGTTTGTTCAGAAAACATGGTGGGGGAAAGCTAACATGAAAAAAGACATTGCGGTTCGATTTCAAAGGCATGTCTCACTGCCCCAGGAAGATAAAATGTCTAATCATATCATTTGCTTTATCTCACTTGGATGTTCCACTTCCATTGCTAAACTGCTGTAGCAGTTGTTTTGGTTTTTCTCATGCACAAATGGAAAAGTAATAAACACGGTGGCTTTTCTGACAAAGTGGTCTCAGAGGCTGGAAGTGGGTTTCTTCTCTTTTGTATGCATTTTCACTGCAGTAACCCGTGCTTTGCCAAAATTCATCTTATTCCCGAGGGAGGGTTTTACTTTGCTGCAGTGCTAGGGTGTCTTTCTGCTCCCAGAGAGGATGCTGACAGTGGAATGGACTTTGCTCAGGCTGAGAAAATGGGCTTTTTTGGCATTTTTTGCAAGCATCCTGTGAACTCCAGCACATCTTCTGCTGTGCTGACCGTCTGCATCTCACAGCTGCCCCGAGCAGTTTTGTAGATTCGGGTGCTTTCCTGGCTCTCCGCTTTGCTTGCAACAGCCGCGCTGCCGTCCCCTGCTCCGCTCGCCTGCTCCCTCCTCGCCTTGAGCCCCGTGACTTGCAGCCCCGTGACTCCTGCAACCCTGTTCCTTGCCCACATGCGCCAAGATTGCCCCAAAATCAGCCGTGGCATTCAATTTCTTCACTGCTCTGGCCTCGAGCTGGGGTTTCACAACCTTTGGAGGTTGCAGGAAGGGATCGGCGATAGCAAATTCTTGTGCTTTAGGCCTTCCACCAGCCTCTTACAGATACCGTGGAGAAAAGGCTTTTCCCCTGCAGGGTGTGATTGCCACCTCTGGCTGGGGTGGCCTGTCCACAGCTTTTAAGAGGACACCAACTTAAAACGAACCGAAGAGCTGAAACCCCTGAGGTTAGTGGGCAGACAGAGGTTTGTGCAAAGGAAAAGACCATTTTTTCTTCCAGACGGAAATGAGTTTGATGGCAGGGTGACTCAGAGCGGTGGAGGAGGTCTCCCAGCGGTGGGACAAGGCTGCTGCAAAGGATTTGGGCTCTGCACGGGGGGGGGGGTGTGCGGGAGGGGGCACAGCACCTGGGGACCGGGCACGTGAGCGCACAGCCCTCAAAAGACGCTCCAGCCTGGCGAGGAACCGCAAGATAAAAAACTGTGCAAACAGCTCGAGGCAGGAATGCGCTTTTGGCCAGGGCTGGTGCCCGGCCTGCCAGGAAAAACGACATTGTCCCCCGGGGAAAAGCCGCGTTCTGTGTAATTAGCTCATTTCCCAGCGGGCGCGAGAAGCAGCCAGTTTCGGTGCAAATGAAGTGTGCAGAGCGGGACCTGCCAAGCAGCCCTAGGCTGTGCGTGCTGCCGGGGCYGGGCGGCGCGGGGCGCCCGCTCAGCGCAGCCCCCTCGGGGCTTCCCGTCTGCCCGCGGGGCCACCGGCGTCCCCCGCTCTCCCGGCCGGCCCGCGGCGCTCAGTGCGGCACCGGTGAGCAGGTGCAGGGATGGAGGCAGGAAGCTCTTTATAGGGCTTAGGAAAAGCTGAGGTTTCTGGCAGATTCTTGAGACGTTAGGTTTGGCCCCGGGCTCAGCTGTATAAATTGTGGGATTAGAGTCAAACATGAAACCGGAGCAATAGTCCAAAGGCAGAGCTGGCAGCTGGCTGGAGGTATTTTTTTCTCTGTGCAAGTATGTCCAAGCCAGGCCCTTGGAAGAGAGAAGGATGAGGAAGAGGGAAAAGAAAAGAAGGGGAGCCCAGTGAAATGGGGGTGGAAATAGCAACGCCCTCTGTCCGAGGGAAGCTCATCTGCCAGCTCTGCTAGGTTAGAAAATAGAGCTAGGTCTTGAAATTAGCTCCGGCTCAAGGTCTCAAGGCCATCAGTGTCCCTCAGCTTGTTTCACCACCATCGCTGAAGTCCCAAGGTGCCAAACTCTCACCAATGGCGCACAGACCCCCTGGTCTCCTGGACCTTCTTGCAGGTGCAAAAGCTTGTGGCACCTCAAGCAGGAGGGCTGGGGTGAGAAGAGAGGGGAGACCTGGACGAGGAGACTGCAAAACGGGAAGCGTCCACCAAGCGGGGCGGCCAGGAGGGGCCTCGTGGTGGAAGTGCTGGGAGAAACCAAAGCCTCCCCAGGGACCAGGCAGCTCGTGCCACCACCTCTGCCGTCCCGACACCACATCCCCCACGAGATCAGGCACTCGCCTRTGGCCCCAGCTCCGCCGCCTCGCGCATGGGAGATGCTTCTCCRCTGGGGACTGATGGGCACGGGGATTATTACTGCTTTTGTTGAGAGGCGTTTTGCTTTTCAAGATCCCRGTCTTGCACTGGGTTGACCTCCTGCGTTTTATTGCCATTTGGTTCGGATTAGCTGACTCATTGYTTATGGCGGTGTTTCAGGGCCATTTGGTGGGGCTGAGACAAAAAAATCATCCGTGCTGGGCACGCAGGGAGATTTTGTCCGTAGAGCATTGATGCACTGTAAGATAGGCAAAAAAGCAGTATTTTACTGGGAGTCTCGGAGAAACCTGTAAATTTTCATAGAGAATTTCCTCCTGGGTGCAGAGAGCCCCCAAGACTGAGCTGACAAATAGTTTTCCAGTATCAGAAATCTTATTTCCGTCCTCACAAACTTTGTTTTCTCTAACCAACCCTACCGATGTGCTAGGGATAGAAGTCAGATGTGGTCTGAACAGACACGAAGAATTCAAGCAGGGAAAGTCATACTCATGTATACAAAGCATGAATTTGAGAGCAGAGCCRCTTAATACCAATATTGCATCCTTATTTTTGCGGTTATTAGTAACAACGCCATGCTTTAATCAAGCTCTCACTGAGCTCGGGGGTGAGGGGTCTGCTCCACTGTCCCGTAAGGAGAGGCATAAACCTCCAATCTGCTTTTCCATGTCAGATCGCCCATTTTGGTAAACGTCCGTCAGGCAGCTAGGGAAGGGGACTGGGATCTCACCGCGTTCGAAATACAACCGGCAAATGGTGATGAAAGGTCTCGCAGCTTTAGCTGTCACCTTCCATTTCKCTGGATAACGTTACAGCTGGGATGAGAGGGTGGGGGAAGGTGTTGGATTACCTCTCATGACTCCGGAGGGAAAGGAATTAAATTCATTAATTTCATCGTTTCCTCCAGAGGCTCTCTGCAAGGCGAAGCGAAGCGTCGAGCCTCACTTTTGGTGATGCTGTTGCTCTGCGGGTGAGCGGATACAGCGAAACGTGCCACCGTCAGGTGCGGCTGCTCTCCGTGCTGCCGTGTGAACAGCAGCACCGAAGCGGCCTTGGCTTCATGTTCTCTGATGGCCACGTTGGGCGCCGCACAGCCCCGCTGGCAGTCCTCCCCGGCGCGGGCACAGCCACGCCAACAGCTTTGGTCAGCTCACTTTATATCGTCCAGGCTCCTCGTGGTTGTGCCTGCAATGGCAAATGCTCTTCCGGTGCCGTCGTGCCTTGGGATCGGGGAGGTTTTCCGTGAAGGAGCCGTGCTGCTCATCCTGCTCCTTGGCTGCTGCTGCCAGGACAGCCACGGCCGCAAGAACGTTTGGGGCTAGTTTGTCCCTCGCAGAGTACATGATTGCAGCGGTGGCTAATTAGTGGAGAGGAGTTCAGCTCCATGTTGAGATGTCCATAGAGATGTCCTCCTGGCAGATTCCTCCCGGTCCCAATCCCAACCCTGCTGGAGTTCATGGGAGGTTTTCCATTGACTTCACTGTGCTCTGGGTCCGACTCGGAGAAGACCAAGGCCCGGCTCCCCCGGGACCCAGGGTTTCTAGCAAATCGCATCCCTGCTTATACTCCATAAAAATGCAACCCAAGCAGAGCTGTCCCCGGCTTTTCGGGCCCCAAGGCGGGTTTCAGCCCCTTGGCCGCACGCACCMGGCTCCCCCTCCGCTACGTCTACTYGTGTGCGAGCACACGACAACAAATGCTAGTGTTCTCCGTGCATGAATACTGACATTTACTGAGTGCCAGCGCTCGGCGCCGGGGCTGCCAGAGCTTGGACAGCTAGCGAAGGCTCACATCGGCGCTTCCGTGATCAAACCCACTTTGCGGAGACGGGGTGTAGCTCGCTCAGATACACTTTCCCCTGGCTGAGATTTGGCTCCAGGGGAGGACTTCAGCAGTGCTTCCTCCTTCTGGTCCTGCCTGAGGTTTGACTCCCAAAAGCTGGCGATAAAAATGGCATCCATGTGTACCCCTTGCCCCAGATGAAAACTCGCTCCGTTCACGAGTCGAGAGGTTGTTTTTCTAACCTCCCAGGCCTGCAGACTCAGCCCGAGAGTTGGCAGCAGAGCTGGGCTCTTTCGTCCTCTTTCATCACCAGCAGCAGCGATTCTGCAAGGGACTTGCAAGAGTTGGGTGTGAGCTGTAAAAGTCAGGCATAAATACCAGTCCAGGTTTGGAGGCTCTCCTAGCTCTGAGGCTGTCTCGCTCCAGGGTTTGGGTTCAGGTCATGGCAGAAACAAGGGCAAAGTGACAAAATTCAGATCGGACCCRTGTTTTGGGGGGAAGTGCAATGTGTACTCTGTGTGCGTAGCTACTGCGTTAGGTCTTGCGAGGCTTTGCTAGTTCATCCGTGCGCTCGGCAGTGTGTCAATGCAAGGTGCGCTGGAATYTAAGCATAGCGCAGAGCGTCAGTGAGCACAAGCGAAAGCCGCTTGTGTCGCCTTTACGTTCGTGACCTGGGTGCCACCACTCCACGCGGCTATAAGCTGCGCTGCGTTCCTGCCAGACAATGTCCCATTGATGGCGCCAGCGGCGAATGCCAGTGGACGGGGCGGCAGTGACGCTCTGCAGCGTCGCCGCGTCCCGATACGCCGTCGGAAATGTCTCGCACAATGCACAGACTGTGTACGTCGGCGCATCGTAGCACCGACACCGTGTCGCTGGAGGCCTGATGGTCAGCAGCACAAAAAGGGTCTTATAGCGCAGGGGCACAGACGTTCCTTTCTCAGGGCGGTGAATGTCAGTGATTTGTACCCCTTTTTTTTTTACTGGGAACAAAATGTCCTTTAAAATAAATCAAAAGAGCTGAGCTGGCCTTGCCTTCAGTCTGAATACTGCTAATCCCCCCCGCTCCCCCTCTCACCCCGTTGCAGACCCGGAGCGCAGCACGGCACGGCTGGAAGGTCTCCGCTCTGCAGACGGCAGTGAGCGTTGCAGGGCAGGGCTGCGGTTGCGCAGAGGGCGCGCGGACGGGTGGGATGCGGGGCTCGCGTGCGTGAGCCGAGCAGCGGCGCCGCGGTCGGAGGGGGCTCGTGGGGCGGCGCGGGGCGGCGAGCCCTCGCGCTGCCCGCAGGAAGGAGGTGGGCGACGGG
>NW_020449752.1:2626153-2670222 GCF_003343035.1 Apteryx rowi
TGTTCCCGCTATGATATATGCTGTCTCGTGTTGGTTACACTCACTTAAGGGGTAGGGCCTATGCAAGGACACTGTTGTTGGTCCATGGTGGGATTTACTTGGCGTTCCTTGCGCTGATATAAAGGAAGTAGACACCTTGGCCCCAGGG
Organism: Apteryx rowi; assembly: GCF_003343035.1. Lineage (NCBI taxonomy): Eukaryota > Metazoa > Chordata > Aves > Apterygiformes > Apterygidae > Apteryx > Apteryx rowi. The sequence goes on from NW_020449752.1 coordinate 2,626,302, forward strand.
ATACAGGATCCAGTGGGCAAAGTGTCCATCTCGCCCGTCCTGCCCCCGCCGGCTCACGGCCCCCTTTGAGGAGGGCGTCAATGAAAAGAAAACACTTTGGTTTGGCAAACAAACATTCCCCTGCCTGCGCAGATAACCCCAGCCTCACGCTGGCGCGGGCCCCCAAGGAGAAGGGAAGTCGCACCTCATATTTCTAACATGAAAGTCCGGAGCAGAACCCGGCCGGCCGACATCCAGGCTGCTCGTCCGGCTTTGGCAGTCGCGGCCCAAAGCAAACGCCCCAGGCCTAGCTCTGCCCTTGCCCAAATTCCTTTCGCCGTGCGCCGGCCGCCCCGCGTGGACCGTGGCGTTGCGTCGGATCCCTTCGAGGCGTCTGCCTTGATCGGCTTCGCCCCCAAACCTGCCTCCTCCCGGGAGCGGTGCTGGGAGCTGGCRTTAGCGGGGGGTGAAGGGTGTTCAGCGGGGCGTTACGCGGCCGTGCGTTAGCAGGGACAAGCCGGCGGGGACGTTGCGAGTGGCTCGGTCACTTAGACACGGCAGGAAGGCTTGTGCTGGAGGTTACCTTCGCACGCTGCTCCTGAGACGCCTGCGCGGAGGTCTGCCGGCGGTGCTGCCTACCCCGGGAGACCCCAGCGAGGAGGAGCTTTCCTGCCCTGCGAGGTTTGGGAGACGCCAACCGTTTTCTCGCTCCCCGCTGGACRAAGAGCTTTTCCGAGAGAAGCCGGGCGAGGATTTGCCCTAGCACAGCACGCAGCCCGGCGGCTGCGAGGTGACCCCATCCAAGCCAGACCCCAACCGCTCACTCCCATGTTGACCAGAGCTCAGGACGCCTTCGCACAGAAAATTTCAGCACGTTGCTATTTTCCAGTAGGGTCAGGGGGAAAGGCTTGAAGCAGAAAGCTTCTGGCCAACTGTACTCGTTGCGCGGCRGGGTGGGGACCGGGCCTTGTAAAAGGCGCAGTGAAATGCTGAGGAGAGCTCAAATAACAACATAAACTCTGCTGGCCATGAAACGCGTGTGGAGGCTCCAGCRGCCTGGCTCCTGTTGGGTTCTCCATCGTCCAGCGCCGTCCCCGGGGTCGTGGAGAGACTTTGTTCTTCCCAGCTGCCTGCGCTCCGAGCAGAGCAGCCTTCGCGTTGGGCTTGTGGGGGTTTTTTTTCGTTGATTTTTTTTAATCCTTAATACCACGTTATTTTTATATAAGCCTCTTTCCAAGACAGGACCTATAAAATGTTCAAGCGATAACAAAGCAAACAGACCTTCTGTCCCCTCTCCCTGCCCCTTCCTCCCCGAGTAAATATTTTTAGCTCTCGTAAACACAAGCTATGAAGCACTTGAGAGCAGAAACCAGCGCTCTGCATCGAGGGGGAGGCACCGCCGCAGGGGCAGCAGGGAGGCGGCAGCCCCCGTCGCTCGCTTGCCCCAGCAAAATCCCAAATTGCGCCCTTCCTTTCTCACCCCCCCAGCCGGACCCCACGGCGCGGGTTCGCGCCCCACCGCGTGCTCAGCCCCTGCCTTCCCTCCTGCCCGCGCGGCCCAGCGCCTCGKCCTCCTGCGGGGCGGAGAGGGGCGAAGAAACTGGATGTCCGGGACTCGCCGGAGTCGGCAGGATGACGGACTCGTACCCTGCCGTGGATGAAAATCTCTTCCCCCTACCCCGAAGGGCAGGGAGYGGTGGCTCCGCATCTGCACCTTCTCAGGCTTTGCGCTGAGGACTTTCTCCAACCGGGAACACATGGTCTAAACGTTCAGGWCTGTCCTTCGCGGGGAGCCGCGAGGAGGCAAAGCTCCGCAAAGCAGGTGCTGAACTGGGATTTTCGAAGTAAACCAAGGGAACAGGCTGTCCAGATCTCAATGACTTGGAGTTGGCTATCCCCAAATGTCACATACCTTCGAAAACCCTCATCTCCCTTGTTACCGCTCCCCAGCCCTTGGCAAATATTGTGCCGGAGATGCTGTGTGCAGCGGTGCTTGTGACTTTACTGCCTCTTGGATCTCGTAGCGCCTGGATTATATGCTGATGAAGTGCTGTGTTTCAGTTTAGATAGCAGAGGAAAGGGAAAAAAGAAGGTTTATAAGTAAGTCCTCCATTTCTGCCTGCTCGGCTCCTGCTCTCCAAGCACGAGGGCTCAGCTCGCGGCTCCGCAAAGCCCCCCGGCAGAGGGGCACCTCGGCCGAACAGAGGCCCCGGGCCTCGCCGGCTCAGGAATCGGCAGCTGGAAACGGAGACCCCCGTCGAAGCAGCATTTCAACCTGGCCACTGTCAAAAATCGACATCCACATGCTGAATGCGTCAAAATCTGGGTTTGAGACCCGTAAAGGGCCGTGGGCTGGGAGGAGGCATTTACACTGAAAACAAAGAAGTTGCTCCTGCGACTTGGGCCGAGGTCAAAGCAGGCTCGGCGAGACGCTGGCTGCCTTCGGTGCCCAGCTCGCCCGGGTCGCGAGAGCCGAGCTGAGCTGTGACTTTGGCTTCAGCGCGGGCAACACCAAGCTGCCCAGGGTGCTTTGCCGGGTGCTTTGCCTGCTCGGAGGCAGGCTTTGCCTGCTTATCCCGAGCAGAGTAACATTTCTCCRCTGCGTAAGCCCTGTTTTGATCACACAATATAACTGGAATCTTCAACAAATTTTCCCCAAATTCCTGGAAAAAATCATCCTTTTTTTTTCTCTTCTTTTTTCTTTCCTAGTCAAAATATTGACGTTCAGGGAAGCCTGAGCAGCTGCAGCGCTTCTCTGTTCTTTGTTGGAGGCTAGGGCAATGTTTTTATACAAATTACACAACGGACCACAAAGAAGATAAATAACTTGCCCACAAAGATTATCCAGACAACTGAGTAGTGAAGCAAGAAATGCAGTCGAGGAGATGTGAGGTCTCAGGGCTGAACCCAGCTTGCTAGCGATTAGTGGGAGGGCTGGTATTTAACCCGACGAAGCCCTGGTGCCTCCCTCCYGTATCTGTGCTGACCAGTGCAAGACGTCCCCAGCGAGGGGACATCCAGAAGTGGCTGGAGAAAGCCAGCAGCGCTGGGGAAGGAGATTGGGAGAGGCTTTGATGGGAGCAGATACGGCATTCGTTTGAATGCAACAGCCCTTTGAAGAACCAAGGGCCCGAGCGCCCGGACAGAAAGCAGCTTTCTCTGGGTCRCCTGGGCTGCGGGTCGCAGGGGCTGCCGAGCGTCCTCCCGTCCCTTGCGGGAGCCACCCGAGGGAGATCTGGAGCCGCAGGCCTGGGGAAGGGGCTTAGTGGCACGGCTTAATGCAGCAAGACCGGAGCTGGGCACACGTCCAAAGTTCAGGGCCAGGCATGACTTGGGATGAATTTCCCAAGCTATYTGAGCCCCCTGGGTTTGCGAGCTTTGCGGAGTCTCCTGGGATCGGATTCCCATGTTGGATTCCCAGCTCTGGAAGCTAGAAAGCTTCCCAAAGGGGCCAAAATACCATCTGCCGAACAGCCTGGTTCTCAGGCTATTTGGGGTATTTTTATTTCTGAACAGCGCAAAACACGGAGGAATTTATCTCTGCTTTGAGGGTCCTGTTCTCCTTCCTCCTGGGGAGCTCCCTTCCTGCTGCCGTTCCTCCGGCGGTGCTGCGAGTCAGAGGCCACCTCCTCTAGCCGCCCCAGCCGGTGCCTCTTCCCACCATTCCCCCTTCCCCAGAAAGCTTCCTGCCCGGTTCAGCTCTGAAAAAATCCCATTGCCATTGGGCACAATCGCGCAGAAACCCASTCCCTGCTTTCTCCCTCCCTCAAGCATTTATAAGGTTAGCTGGGATGTGATTTGTACAACTTAGGATACGGCATGGTTTTGGCCAATTTCTTGATCTCCCTTAGCTTTAGCTATCCAGCAGCAGCATCTAAAGAAAGGGGATGGCGAGCACCTTCCATAACCTGGCCCCAAAGATGAGCATCTCGTGCATCTGCTTCCTTCTCTATAAAACACCCTGGGATCAGCTTTTCTGTCCCTGCAACGCGAGGRCTGTGCAAACGCTATAGGGACCCGGCAGGTGTTCGGGTTTAGGCAGCGGGATCTGCTGAGAGGCGGGCGAATGTTTCCTCCACGTTCAGCCCACACTTAAACAGTTTGTTCAAGGAGGATTTTTCCTTTGGTTTCCAGCTAATCCCTTGCATTAAGATGTCCAGGGGACAAGYGCTAGTCGAGGTGCCCGTGCCGTCGGTAGGGACATGCATCCCTTTGCTGGGCGCCGTCCGGCAGCTCAGCAGGGTTTGCCGGTCGGGACCCTTGAGGAGCTGTGCGCGTGCTGCCTGCAAGCCGGAGCCCGCGTAGGGAAGGAGCCGCCATCCTGAAATAATGTTATCTTAGCAAATTGTTTTGTTATGGTTGCCGGATTCCTCGAGGAGCGTTGCTTAATCTAGAAAAGCAACGGTTCCCAAAGCAGCGGAAAGCTCTTCATTATCAGCTTTGAGGAGCTCAGAGATGAGAGATTAGTGGGAAAGACCCGCAAATCCACTTGCTTGTGAAAGAAAAATAGGGGATCTCTCTCCAGTAACATGTGCAAAAGCCCTGGAAATAGGCCCTGCGCCCAGACGTGAGCTCAGCTCTCGCCAGGCRGCGTTCCTGCCCCAACCGTCCCAGCTGGTGTCGGCAGGTGAACGGATGGGGGCTGTGAGCAACCATCAGCATTCGTCTAGCTAACAAAATGTAGTGCAGAATATAACGGGGAATATAATTCTCCATTATGCATGTGCAATATTTTGCACATGCAATATTTTGATCAAACCCCAAATATTTCTACTCAGAGAGGCACAGCATTGGCTCACAGGATGCAAAAATGACATGTCATGTTGTTCTAACACCCTTTATGCACCGCAGGTGGCCGGGAGCCCCCAGCCTCCTCCCTGACGGACGCTGTATCACCGTCTGCCTAGTGACTGTGATTTCCAGGGTGTTTGACCGCCCATATAAAAGGCACTGATTTGGCTTTTTTCTATGGCTATCTCAGTGAGCATGAAACAACGAGGATGTGCAACCAGGCCAGAGAAAGTAGAGAAGATATAGTATAAGGATGTTACGAAAGTAGGACTGCAAGAGATTTTGAGCCGTGCATCTTGGGGTGCACCCACCTACATGACTTTTTTTCTTTTGTGCCATGTTACTTTTCCTAATATTTTTGTGCACTGGGATTTTTTTTTTTTTTTTAAGAGGCATCCACAGAAATTGAAGTCAGCTGGGGGAAAAGAGGCAGAGCAGCAGGCTGGAGGACTAAAGCAGYGAACACAAGAGGTACATGTGTTCTCTGCAGTTTACAGTCACTCTTGGCTAGACRCTGATCCAGCAAAGCAATGTGATTTCTTCCCCTCACATGCTTGGCTTGTACCAAGACTCGAGAACGCTCATTTCTGTAGTGCAAAATGCCTTGCGTATCTCTTCCTAGCCCTTGGCTCACCGTCCAAACCAGAGCCCTAAAACCGCTCGGCCGGGTTTGGTGTCAGGCCTGCTGCTGCCTCCTGTTAGTCACTCCTGCAGGGGCACCGAAGGCTCCCGTGCGGGAATCCGACTGAATTTTGTCCTGGTGCCGCCTCCGCAGCCTGGATTTGAGCAAGAGCTGTCCATTGCTTCTAKCCTCAGAGGTCACTTGGCACAACACCACGCAGCACACAAGAGAAGAAAAGGCATATGKGTAGGCGAACCGCTTTCAAAGAGCAGCAGAAACAGAAATAAAAGAGCCATCCAGGAGAGACAGAAAGGTGCCGGGCATGAAAGCGTGGAGGAATCAAAATAGCAGCCTGTGGGAAGCTAGGTCCTTTACGAGGGCTCGTAAATCACTGAACAGTCCCCCAGAGCAAGGCTGTTCTGCAAGGCAAGGTGGTTTCTCTCCATCACACAGATATGTGCACKGAGGGCATTTGCTGCACGCACTTGTGATACCTGTGACAACATTGCTGCAGGTCGAGTGCACATTTTTTCCAATGGAAAAGCAGCAACGTCCACTTTAAAGAAGTTTCCCATTACTCCCAGTACTTCCATTGCAAAAGGAGTCAGGGAGACCCCAAAGCAAGGCCACAAACCCTGCTCCGACTGCGGGCTGCACACATCCAGAATTTAAAAAAAAGAAGGTCCAGGCTCAAAGGAGTAGTTTAATCTCAAAGTGAGCAAACAGAGGCATCGCCTCCCAGGCTCGCCAGCCTCGGCTCCCTCCAGAGTCAGCGCTTAGACACTTTTTGAAAAGGTCTTCCCAAATCACGTGCCTCCAAGGGGACGGATGGACGGTGGCCTCGGAGCTCCTGCACTGTCCATGGCCTCTGAAAGGAGCCAAGAGCTTGCGTTAGGGTTGGGGTTGGGKTTAGGGTTAGGGTTAGGGTTGGGGTTAGGGTTAGGACCAGAGGAATCAGCAGGATGGAAGCAGCAGAGTAGGAGGGACGGAGKGGGAGAGMGYTGTGTCCCAGGCCCCAAAATGTCTCACCGTCACCCTGTTAAAGATTTATCCCAGAGGAGTTCRGCTCGCTGTCCCAGACGGGTAGGATTTCAGGCCCTTTCCTAGACGACTGGCGTGCTGGCGTCCCTCCCGGCCAGCAGCGCAGCGCTGGCACCCGCCACCGAAGCCCCCCGCACCCGTCCGTCCCTCCCGTCGCGTTGTTGGTTTCTCGGCRTTTTCAGCCTCTACGCTCTCCGCCGCGAGGGGAATGTTGTCGGGTTTTTATCTCCTTTCCGCTCCAGGTTTATCAGTTATTTATGTATTTAGGTTTATTGCTTTCCTTGTTCATTTTGTCRTTTGGTTTCCTCAGTCCCCAAGGCTGCTGAAATGAGGCACCGAAAAAAAAAAAGTACAAATTATCATTATTATTTGTATGTTCTCTGGAACAAGCCAAGAAAGAGCGTCTCTGGGGAAAGGGTGGGATTCGCCTCTGTTTGTTTCTTCAGAGACAGTATTAAAAAGCAGAAATGTGGAAAGGCCGGTGGAATAGTTAACCCTTGCCGGAGCTGCGTCTTCAAACCGACGGCGGGAGCGCGTGGCAGGCTGCCTGCGCCGGGGCTTGRAGAAGCTCGGAGGGTTCAGGGACGGGGCGAAGTGAAAAAGGAAAGAGCAGATGCTTTCGGTGGCTTTGCAGGAGGCAAATTCAGGGGCTTCGTAAGGACCCGGCTTTGCTCTCCGGGAAGCGATTCTGCGCCTGCCCGGCTGAGCGGCAAGAGGCAGCTTGTAGCGGAGGGCCAGCGGGACTGGCAGCCGCCTTGCCGGCTAGGAAAACCTGCCTTTCCTCCGCAGTCTCACCTTTGCTCAGAAAAGCCCTTCTTTCTCAGCTGCTTCTCCTCTGCTCAGCAGTGCCAGCTTGCACCGTTTTATCTAAACCTCGTGTTTTTTTTCCTCTGTCACCTCACGCTCCGGAGCCCGGAGATCTGCGACTAGGAGGCAGCTCAGCTTTTGCCACAGAAAAGGTTTTCTTGCTCCAGCTTCCAAAAACGCCTGAAAACATGACCTGAATGCAACCTGGCGCTCTGAGCCCGAGAGGCAAATAAAAAGAAGCCCACGTTTATTATTTGTAAAGAAAACTCGTTATTTTTAAGGCCGACCTCACCATTTTTGGCACCTGGTTTATGGTTTTAAGTGTTTTGGGCTGGCAATGCAGTGGTCTCTCTAGGAGAAATACCTGGCTCTGGCACAGCCGATTTCCACCCCGAGCAGCAAAGCAAACCTCTCCGCTGGTGTGACCCCTGCCATGCCAGAGGGACAGCCAGACCTGCRAGCCCCCTGATTGCAAAAAAGCTACTGAAACAGGTGAAGCAATATCCATTGAGCCCGATAAAATGAGGAACATGCAGGAGACTGTTAAAAAATCCGTAAAGCCTTTTATAATTGCCTCGGCACTGGAACTGGGAGGAAGGAAGGATGCATGGAACGATGCAGTATCATTTATACCGAAGGTTGTCTTTTATATATATATATAAAAAAGGGCTTTAGACAACAATGCCTTAAAATTTTGTGCTTCACGTCTTCATCAAGATTTCAGATCCTTGCTCTTGAGGAGCTAGCGATAGTCATAAGAGCCAGGAGGAGAATTCAKCCCTTCTCTCACCTCTTCCCTTTTTCCTCCTCACAAGCAGAAAAGTAAGTTCAAAGGGAATAAGCCCAAGATGCCCTTTTCAAAAAGACACACATTTCAAGCAGTTTCAGACAACTGAAAAAAAAAAAAAAGCCACATTGCAAGCAACATAAAAGTGTTTTTCCTTGCCTCCCCCGTCCCTTCTTGACAAGCTCTCACGCAAACGTGTTTTGCCTGCGCCCCCGGGGACTGTGTAGCACAGCAGGCCACAAGCACGGAGGGTCTCCGGCTGCTCTGCGATGCCCTGGAGATGCGGAGAAGCCAAAAACTGGGATTCAGGTGGGATAACAGCTGCTTTGCATTAGCAGCGCTAGGCAGCAGGAGTCCACGAGTGCATCTCCCTCTCGAGGTTTCCCTTGTTTTCACTCTTTCGCCGTGTTTCCTTTTCCCTCCCCGCACTCCCTTTTTCCTGCCTTTGTGATAGAAAACACAGCCCAGGTTCTCTCCGTCTTTCAGTGCCCATTTTCCTTCRTGTTTGTTTTTCTGCCTAACATATCCTTACCTCGAGGTAAGGAAATGCTGGAGCCAGGGGGTTAATGGGAAACTTGGGAAAACTGTGATCAAGCCCATCCCTCGCCACGGCCATCCTGCGTGACCCTGAGCAAGACCCAGCTCTCGTTTCCCCTTAAGTGCTTAAGTTAGCTAAAGAGGGAGGAAGATGTGGCCTTTAGCTTCTCTAAGCTCAGTTAACGGATAGCGTGGGGATATGGGCGCTTCCCAGACTCCCCGGGATGCCGCAAGACGCCCAGATGCTCTGACAGACAAGGCCATAGAGGTAGCTTAAGTAGACTCCTTTCCGTCTGCCCTTTTCTCATCATCTCGCTCCACCTTTCCCTCCATCCTCGGTCCAGATGTCCTTCCCGTACCTCTCAAGCCTGTGTTTATAAAACATATGGGGCTGTCTCTGGACAACATATGTCATCGAGAACATAGAGAGCCTTAATTGTCTCTGTCATGATGATGTGGTCCCTGTAGTGACTATAATTTTGTTAACATGTGTTTCTGCTATTCAGACCCTGCGTGTTGCACTTTGAAAATATTGCGAACGATATATACTTGACTAAAAGACTGAAGCAGTATATTAACAAGAAAAAGGGTCTGTTCGGTGACGTGGGGAGGGACATATTTAGTATATTCCCTGAGTTCTGTGCACCACAAAGGCTTTGATTCAACCTCGGTGGAAACTTCAAGCATGTGTGTTAAGTTGCTTTGCTTAAAGGCTGTACTGAGCTGGGAAGTGCTGAAGTGCCTGCTCAAAATTAAGAACATGCTTAAGGSTGAGGAAAAAACGTGCGGCATTTAAGAATTAATAGCAATTAAGCACCAAAACGTGTCGCTAAGTGCCGCGGTGGCAAAGGGACAGAATGTATCGGTGGGTGAAATTTGGGATTAAACAGCTGTGCTGGAGATCAGAGGCTTCGAGTCCAGCCAGCGCCAACCAGGCTAGTGTTGACTTTTGCACCTTCTGCTGCAACGCTGCTTCTGCTCGGTTGGACACACGGGGACGGTTTGCTCCGGACGGGTTAGGGGTGCGCTCCCACCTCGATTACCTTATTATCCCTTCATAATCCCAATACATTTCATTCTCACCCCTCTCCTTTGCAGGAAAGAGACGCTATGCCAAAGGAGAAACCCAAGCAATATTGCTCGTGTCCAAAGGCAGAACCAGAAGGGGACCGCGACCTGGCTTAAGCTGACGTTTACAGACAGAACATTTAGAAACAGCGTTTCTAAACAGTGTGACCTGGACTTGATGCTCACAGCCACCTGAAAGGGTGCAAAATGCTCTGTCTAAACCCTGCAGTCTCTAAGCAATATCTATTTTTTTAATTTGGAGCAACAGCAGCTGTTACTGTCACTGCGGCTTCGCTGCTGCAAATTATTGCCTTTACGCATGGATTACATATATTGTTGTTACCTACAGGACTCCAAAACAGTTTTCCCTGAGGGCTTATATTTCCAGAGCTGTCAATCCAACACCTTTCACCAGTGCTAAATTCATTTACAAGGAGAAAAAAAAAAACGCTTTAAAAAGTAAATAATCAAGCCACATTAAATAACCATTTGGGAGACCATCAGCCTCCCAGACTCGCYTGGCTGAACTTGATATTAATTATGCTAAATCCAAAAGCAGCACCTTCCCCAGGAGTCCACTGGAAAGCTCTCGCTGTTCCCCCCCGTGGCTGCAGCTTCCAAGGGTTTTACCTAATGGAGGGTTGTAATCTTTAACAGCTGCCGGATTCGCTCGGCTCGTTCCCTCGCCTTCGTCAGGAGCGCGGTCCCTCTGCCTCTGCCACCGCTTCTTTGAGGAGTATGCCCTTATAGGAGCAGACGCGTGGGATGGAGAGCTCGAGCCGCTCTAGAGAAGCTCTCGCTGCTGCCACCGGCGAGCCGGAGGTGAGAGGCCGCTTGCCGTAGATCCGTGGGGCCCTGCTTGCCAGATCGGAGTTGGCCGGACGATTTTGGCACCGACCTTGTTGTATAATTGGGCGTCTCTTTTAAARAAAAAAAAAAAAAAAGGCTTGTGGGAACGTGTCAGTTTGCTGGCTGGGGCGGATGATGGATCCTCGAGGAAGTTTAGTCTGCGTTACTCCACGACTGACCCGCTGCCCGTTTCGGTGGGCTCCCGAGCCCCGAGTTTCCTGCAAACGCGGGACTCGGGGTCGCGACGGGTGGCACGTCGTCAGAGCCGCCTTSGTGGGGAAGAGGCCTTTTCCGCGTCGAGAGCAGGCTTTCCTGCCCGAGGTGGAAGGAGGTGGCTGGAGCCAGCGCAGTCTGTCCTGTGAAATCAGCCCCGCGGCCGCGCTGCCCCTGCGAGGGGTCGCGGCGGAGCCCCAGCTTGGGGGTCCCTCCTCCGCCCGGATGAGGACGAGGTGCCTCTTCCCAGGGATTTGCTGCCGTTTCCCGCGCTGGCGGGTGACGCCGGGCGCCCCGACACCCCACCGCCACCGGCGTAAAGCCCCGGGCGAGCCTCGGTGTCGGCGTCTCCGGAGCTGAGCACTGCTCTGGAGCCACCTAGTGACACCTCACGCCGTGGTCCTTCCCCCGCGCGGGGTGGCGGGGATCCCACGCGCCCCGCGAAACCTCTGCCGCCACCGGCCAGCCCGGCCCGCTCGGCGCCTTCTGGCTGCCCTGGCACCGGGCGCCCGTTTCGGACACGGGCACGTCCACCCCGAACAGCCCCTGGCTCTTCCTCGACGGAGCGAAAGGGGTCGAGCCGCCCGAGGAGGCACGTCGCCGCCGCCGCCGCCGGAGCGAAAGCGCGGCCGTGCCGTGCTCCCTGCAGCGGGCGCAGCACCAGGTAATTCATCTCGGCCGCTCCGTTTCAAGCTGCGATTAAAAAAGAAATAATCACGGCAGTCGCGGGAGATGGGTGTCGTGCCGAAAGCAAATCAGGTGCTTGCAGCAGCCCCGGCGTTCGGTGCACGAGCCCGGTGCGCTCGGCGTAGGGAGAAATCGGTCATCCTGCCAGGCAGAGTCTAAGTCGGGGGGGGTTGTCTCCTCTCCACTGCCCTGCTCCACGTTGCCGTCTCGTTTCACGTCGCTGACCTCGCATGAATATCCRTGTTTTCTTTCTGCGATGCTAGGCAAGGCCAGAGCTCTGCTTTGCCCTTCACAGTTTGTTTCCCCCCGGGAATCGTGTTCTGCACGACATGTGTTACCAATTAGGTCCATTTGTTCAGCCTACGTCTGGTTTTGCTTTTGTCTCCTGGCAAAATAATAATAATAATAATAATAATAATAATAATAGTAATGATAATAAAAAGGCAGGATCCCAGCCTTGGAGAGCTGAGCTGCAGCCACTTCTCAGTCGGAACGAGGAACTCTTGACCAAAAGGAAACATGAGGCGCGATTCCTGACCTTGCCAGGGATGGTTTTTCTCCCTGACATTACACTTCAGGTAACCCCTGKTTTTTTTTTCAAGCTTCTCAAGTTTCAGCTTAGAACAAATTAAAACAAGCAGAATTCCAGGCAGTCCCAGATGCAGGATCAGATTTTAATTTCAAAAAGGCACTTAGTATGCACTGACCAAGCCATCTTCAATCCTTGGACTCAGCTAGCAATACACCAGGGATATATTTGGAGCGAAACACTCAGTGGTTTGGCTAGTAAGCACCAGAGGACCCTCGTTCTCAGCAAATCCCTTTGTGTATTAAATCATTTAGAGAGTTTAGCACTTGTTATATGTGTTACTGTAAGAGCTTAAGAGGCTAAAGGTCTCTGTGTGTCACATCACGCATACCAGCTGTGTCTCATGCTGCTATGCCGTGGAGGTAGCTTCAATTTTCATGCCATTTTTACTCCTTAAAAACAGAGGAGCGGCTGTACTGGATCAGATCAGCAGTCTGGCTAGTCCAGCGTGCTTTCTCCAAGAGTGGCCAAAAGCAGATGCCAAAGGAAGCAGTTAAGAACAGGGCAAATGTGCAGTGCAAAGAGTGGATGGGAGCCTAAAACAACCAGGGGAGCTGCCATGCCCTCGCTCGGTAAAGGACTTTGGCGAGTCTTCAAAAGTCGCTGTCCTCACCACATGGGCTTGTTGGGTTTAGGTTTGTTTGTGGTCCTTTGTTTTTCCACTCAAACCCCGCAGTATTCTCCGTGTGCCAAAGCCGGAGAACAGAAAATAAAACGCTAACAGAGGAACGTTTCAGAAATACTCTCCGTGTCCAAGGCTGGTCCAGCAAGCCCGTGTTCAACACMTGCTTACGCCTGCCAGCATGGGCTGCCCAGGCTGGGCCGTACCACGGGGAAAAGGCTGCTTTCCCTCTGCTGGCGGCCGTGCCGAATGCCGCCGAGCCCGGGCACGGACTCGAGGTGTAAATACGGCGCCTGCGGTGTAAATGACTCCCRGCTTTGCCCTTCTCCAGACAACACACTTGCTGGGAACTTGAAGGGAATTCCTGGGCTGGTCTTCTGGAAAGCAAACCAACAACGTAGACCTCGGACCGGGGCCATGCCGGGCAAGGTGCCCCCTCTCCGCTCGCCGCAGCAGACCTTCCTAGGCTTTCGGGAAAGAAGGTGGCCTTCTGGTGCTGTAATTGCAGCAAGTGATTCCTGCTGGGTGTCTTCCCAGAGCTGAGTGGGCTCTTTGTGCAACCGGCTGCCTCGAAAAGCAAACAGGCGGCCGGGCGGTGCGGGCAGCCGCTGCGCTCTCAGCCGTGCCAAGTGTTTCGTAGCTGCCTTGCCACCTCCAGCGGCTGGGATGCCGGGCCCGGAGCTGGCAGGCGCCCCCGGCCGAGAGGAAAGCCCGGCAGAGTTCATTTAAAGCACAGCCAGCAAGGAAGCGTTTGGCCGGGCTGTGCAACCGCTTCCCAGCTTCCCGGCGAAACGAAGCCTCGAGGTTGCCCCAACCTTGGCAAGGCACAATGCAAGGGGCTTTATATATATATATACATATATATATATATATATATATATATATATGAATACGCTTTTCATCTATAGAGATTAGCAACCTTGCCAGAGAGGGAGGTGGGAATCCCTTCGGCGGGTGGGAAGGAAGCGGAGAACAATGTCCCGAGCAACGGCCCCGAGCAGAAACGGCAGCAGGCGCTGAATATCCCTGCTGCGCCAGGCCCCCGCTCCGCTCCTGCATCCTGTCCTGCGCTTCGCGGTCTGCTCGGGATGCCACTGTTATTCCTGCCTGCGGCTCCCCAGGGATCCTTTTCCCGGCCGTTCCCGGCACAGGGCTGCTTTGCTGGCCGGAGGTGGTGCCCGCATGCACCGCCAGGACAGCTGCAGCCACCGAGGAGGCTGCAGCCGCACCCATTGCAATTTTTAGCCTCTTTCCCTCCGGAAATGAGTCTTATGCCTGTCAATCTGTCAGCCCGCCTGCTTCTCCTCCCTACCGGTAAGCTCTGAATCCCTGGCCAGTTTTAACCAAATTTGACAGCAAGGCCAAGGTTTCAGAGTTACGGATTTCCTTCACCATTGGTGGAGCTGGAGGAAGAAGACGAAGATGTATTTGTGTCCCCTGAAGGGAAAAGTAGCCAGCTCAGCCCTTTATTAGACATCAGGGAATCCACACCAGGGCCAGCACATGGACTCCAGGCGTCACCAGTGGTGCAAGGGCTTGTTTTGCTCCCCTGCTCCCGGGCGAGGTCTAACGCCYGCCGGGTTTGGTCGAAGCCCAGGAGCCGGGGGGTCAGCTGGACGCGGCGGGCAGGGCATGACTAACACGGACCGGAAACGGCCACACCGTCCTCCAGCCGGGAAGCCGGCCCGGCCCGGTCCTGAATCACAGCAGGCCAGTGCCGGGCTACTCCCAGCCTGYGGCTTTTGGGGACCCAGGTCGGCACAGGGTTCTTGCTGGGAAAAGCTACTCCTTCCCCTGCCTGGGCATAGCACTGCTTTCCCGGTATCGGTTATCTTYTGCCAGGTCCCGTTCTTGCACTTGAAGCCTGATACGGTTGTGGCATGTCACCTGCGTCACTCGCTCGTGCCAGGTGTCAGTGTTTGCCTCCAACACAWTCGGTCATTGCCGGCTTTCCTCCGCCAATATTCCCTGAGCAAACAGACCGCAACTTGCCTAAACACGAACCTGCCCTTTGAGCGGCCGTTTCTGACACGAACACTTCGTTTCTCCCTGTCTTACCAAGCAAATCATGTATTTCACCCAAGTTTTTGTCTCTCTCTCTGATTTTCAAGGACGCACGACTGGAAGTGTGGCCGTCGCCCGCTCCCAGAGGCACGAGGTCTAGCTGAGGTTCCTGCTCCTGCGCAGACACGCGAGGGAAAAGCCACGGCAGGGGCCGCTCGGCGGGCGCGGGGGAGAAGCAAGCGGGACACGCGCTCTGCGGCATCCCCAAACGCAGCGGTGAGTGGCACCGGTCCTCCGGCGTTCGCTGCGCCGCGCGGTCGGGGCCGGGAGCCACCCTCGCCGGGCTTCACCAGCCGCACGCGGGCTAAGCCATTACACGCGCGTGCRTTTTTTGCTGGTGGTATCATAGCGATCGAACGGTTGTAATGAGGAGCCCTCAGCTCCTCCGGCTCTGCAAATAAATGTCTCCGCTTTTCCCTGGGTGTTTCTCTGGGAGCACGAGGCACGTGGCCCGTGAAACCAGCCCCGGCTGGACCTCCAGCCCCTGCGAACGCGCACCAGTTCCTCACTGTCCGGAAAGCTACACTTGCTCGCACCGGGTGGAAATCTCGCTGTCTGTTCTTAATAAAGCTGTGTGCAGCTGGAGCCTTTGCAGCGTGCGAGATATTTGTGCTGAAACTCGACTTTCTTGGGGGGAGAGGACCAAGCGATCAATCATTTTCCTGCGGGAGCCGGCGAGGGGGGAAGGTGGCGGGGCCTGTTCTGCTTGTTTCTTTCTGGTAATGAAAAACGTGCTCTGCCTTATGCAAAACAAGCTCGTGCCCCCTCCAAACGCTTCGGCGGGCCTTCGGTTTGCCAGCTCGTTACAGCATAACGAGCGAGAAAAAAAATCGCGTCTGTTGGCGGAAAGGAAAGAGCAGGCAAGCTGTCCCCGTGGAGCACGGGGGGCAGGCGGGTGACATCGGGCACCTCTGAGCAGACCTGCCCCGTTAAGAGGAAGGGCCTTATCTCACAGCTGGCCCCGCGGTGACTGAAGGAGCGGGCTCTGACTCACGAGGGGCGTGCTGGGAATCTTTCGGCAAGCAGCGCCGTGAGCGCATACTGTTTTCGCAGCACCTAGCAACACGGCGAACGCGCCAGATCGGCTCGCACTAAAAACCACTGTAAATCTCAAGTCGCTTTTCCTGGACCATCTGAAGGTGATGTGCAAAGCGCTGTTAGCTTAGGGTTTGTCCGCATATGGAATGAATGACTCCGGAATAGCRGCTCAGGAGCGGAGCGTCCTGAACAATGGTATGCGCGGACACGGTTGTTCCAGGATGTGAGAGCACCGTTCCAGCTTACATTAACCCGTTTAACTCTATACGCGCAAGTGTTGCTGCTACTCTGACAAAACGGTATCCGTCTCCCCCGCGAAAGCAAGCGAGCCTCACGCCACGTCGTCGGTGCACTTAACTTGCAGGTGCAGRCAAGCCCTCGGGCTTATATAAACTAATCCACTGCCAGGCTCCATCACACTGTTTTTGCCAATAACAAATCTTAGAGCAGAAGTGAGGCAAATTGTTGTCATATTCAGAATAAACCTGTTAGGCCTGCAATCTTTTCTTGACCAATTAATGAGTTAAGGCTTCGAWGGAGCTCTGAACACAGCCTCTGAGAAACGACGGGTCGTGCTCTGAAGCCACCAACCCGACCGCATAGGCACAAACACGTATCCCCCAGGGAACCAGATGGAACTTTAAATACAGTTTTATTTCAGGTTTGCTATTGATGCACAAACAGCAGAGATCGATGTTTAGTATACATGGTATACACAAAGCAGCCAGTACGATCGGCATTTCCGTCCTTCTGCTGTACACTTTGCAAAAGAACCACACACCAGAAATCCCTCCCGCCCCATCTTTTCCCCCTTGAACAAGGATGACAGTTTCTCGGTGGCTTGGAAACCATCTGTTTGGCGGAAAGACACAAAACGGGCAGCTCCTCAGAACTCTGTCCCCAAACAAAAGCCCTGTAGGCTCGGCAGAAAATGGATGATACATTCATGGGAATGTAGACCTGGAAGGGATTTCCCAGAACACGAAATCCAGTCCTGTGCTGTGCAAAGCAACCACAACATCTGCTCCTGGCCATATCAAGCATTGTGGAGACCAAAAGCATTACTGCGTTCAAAAAGGCATTGCATAAATTCATGGAGGATGGGTCCACAGACATTATCATCAAGAATTCACTAAGCTAGTGGAAAGGTCTGTCAAGAGAAGGGTTGTGCTTCAGCTGTCTGGTTTCCTGAAATCTTTCCCACCGTACTCACCGCTGACCGCTGCCAGAGACAGGATAGGGTGCTTGATAAACCTTTGGTCTGAGCCAGCGTGATAGTTCCTCTGTTATTATCTTAAAACTAGGAATGTTGTTTGTTGTTGCTATTTGCATTGGAAAGCTGCTCCAGACCTCGCTAGGGCCCTTTCCCCCGTGCATGCACCCCCATGGAGTAACACGGACATTGAAGGAGAAAAAGAGGGTCAACTTGATGTGACGCTACATAGTCCAGTGTAGTCACCCAGGAGGCAACATGCTGATTGGGAGACCTTTTGGTGCTGGTTAAAGGACACAAGGAGTTTCCAGTGACCTTCATCTTTATACACTGGAAGAACAAAGAGCGAAATGATCCCTGATGATACGATCTGAGCCAGACCGGGGGGAAAAAGAACCATTAAGGGTTCACTGCGAGGAGGGCGTTGCATGAGGTAAGACACAGCCTCCGAACAGAACAAGCACGATGCTACATAGCCGGTAGAGGTCCGTAATAAACCCTTGCACAAAAGCACCTGGACAGGACCCTGAGGGGAAAAGGCTGGTCATAGATGCTCTGCAGCAGCAACAGGTTCACCCTGCCCCTCTTCCCCCGTGCACCTAAACCCTTCTGGTCCCATTTCCCCTCTCAGAAGAGGCCAAGGTCCTGAATTCCTCTTCCACTCTTGCCACTCAAAAGCAATGCCATGAAAGTTGCCACAGCTCAGGGCAGGGAAGTAGTGGAAGAATTTGCACCTACCTCTGTTAGATTTYAACTCAGAACGTCTCTAAGGGTTTAATGCAGGGAAAAAAAAAACAACCTGACCCAAAGTTTGGAGGGAAGAGGGCAATAGGATGCCTGGGCACAACCTGTTGGTCCTGTTGGGCAGCAAGCACCATTTTCATAGCAAAGTCAAGTAGCAGCAACTTGCCAGGCTATTTCTGGTCCCATATGCTGGGGCACCATGCTGTGATACTACAGTACAGTTGCTTATTGCCATCTGGAATTAAAGCCCAAGTCTCACTTCTATAATGATCCCTTTAAGTCCCACAGGACCTTAGGCGGGCAGTTTACACCCTGCCCTGGACTGGGGTGTAAATGAGCATTCGGCTGTGAACTGCATGCCCAGTTAGCCAAGTTATGTTGTCAGTCCCCAGCCTCCCTACACCCTCTTCCCGAAGCACCGTAGGAAAACCCTGGCCTTATGAGAGGGCCCACTGGGAATAACACCATCCCCTCCACACAAGGTTTACATCCAGGAGGAGGGAGGAGGTCAAAAATACAGAGTTAAGCACCATAAAATCTACACGGTTCAGATCATAAACATGAGGAGAAAACAAAAATAAAGCCACCACCTTGCAGCCCGGTACCGAGATGCTGCTGAGGTTCTCTGGATAGCAGCGACGGTGCATCCAGGCTGCGAAGTCGCTGCCAGCAAGCCCTGAAGGCGTCAGTTCCCGCAATCCCCAGCACCTTGTTGCACTGGTAGTTAGACAGTATAGTTTGCCATCATTGCATTGGTAATTCCTTTTGGTCCCATTTAGCGCGAGTGTTCGGGGGGACAGGGAAGGGGGGAGGAGGGAGGTAGCCTTAGCCCTGGGAAGACCAGCGGGAGGCTTGATCTGTGCAATATAGGGACATCCTCTGCGTGTCCTTGGATCGATCCTGAGCAGCGATCACCAGAGACCGCTCCGGCCCGCGTTTCTGTCTGTCCCCCCGACTCTCAGTGTCCCCTGGTCGGCGGCGGGTTTCCACGTAGTTCGGCAGCTTCGAGGTAGATGTTTATTCCCGCTCCGTCTCCGAGCAACCTGCTCTATAAAAACCGCGCCGAGGCCCTCTCGCCTGGGCACGCCGGGTTGCCGTCACGCGGGCGCGCGCTCTTCCCACGCACAGGTCCTTTGTCCAGTTGATATGTGCTATGTAACAGACCCCTCGCCCTCGGACATCTCCCCCTCTCCCAACCCCTGGCTGCTGTTCCACCTTCAGCCACGCATCTCCAGCCAGAGAGACACCATGCCTTCTTCGGCAAYGCTCCCAGCCCGCTCAGCACGGCCGCAAGGTGCAAAAGTCCAGCTCCTGAGGCTTCCTCCTAAAATTGCAACTATCCCGGGGCAGAAGTTGCCCAGCCGGGGTCGTGCATTTCAGCATGCGCCTCTTGAAGCCCCGGCCACACGTCTTGGAGCAGGGAGCCCAGGGACCCACTTCCCACGTGGGGCAGGGGTCTCCACATATCCTGACGTCGGCAGGCCGCTGGGCTGCGTCGCACTCAGAGGCCAGCTGGCCGTAGGAGTCACGGCAGGCCACCGCACGCTTCTGCAGCCCATTGCCGCAGGTGACGGAGCAAGCCTCCCAGCCTCCTGCCGCCCACTTGTAGGAGGGACGCTTGTAATTCGGCCTGCCCATGTCCAAGCGGTTGGATAGGCTCAGGACGCTGTTGTTGAGGTCCGGAGGGCTTTTCCCCTCTTTCTTGTACGAGGACTTGTCCTCCTTGCTCTCCTTGGGCAGGTAGAAAGAGTAACGCACCCGGGGAGGAGTCATCTTCCCCACGGACAGCACCTCCAAAGTCAGGGGCTCCTGGATGGGCTTGAAGGCCTGGAGGCTCTCGACGGCGGTGCCGGTGCCACTGTACCGCAGCACGCTGCCTTTCACCATCAGGTCCCTCTCCACGGCCGAGACGATGAAGTGCCCGTTGAGCAGGTACTTGCCTTGCCCATTCTTCAGCGCCAGGTAGTTGTCATCGCTGATGAGCCCCTTATAACCCCGCTGCCTGATGTCGATGTTGGAGGCTCCCGCTGGGATGACCACCACAAAGTTATAACCATGCCTGGAAGAGAGGAACAGGTGAGCCATCAGGCAGGAAGCTGGCGGGATGCCCCATCCCGCTGGGAACAGGCCTTGCAAGCCCTGACYGCTAGTGCTTGTGGAGCAGAGCTTGTTGCCTGCAGAGGAGGCACGTGCTGCGCTTCTCCCTCCACACTTCTGCCCATTGCAACCCCCTGCCAGCCCATGCTGTTTTGCAGAGCACTTCCTTGCACTCCWGATATCCCAGCTCTTACCCCACTATAACTTCACCTCAGCCTGAAGCTATGTGGTGACCGCCCTGAGATTTTTCCCACCCTCAAAGCTGTCTCTTTTTTCTGATAAGGGGAGCTGGAAGATCATTTTAAATCTCTTCTCTATGATGAGTTTCACCCAGACTAAAGTGACAACTGAGGTCACCTAGATATGAGAAGAGACTTCAGCTCTTCTGGCTCAATAATATAGATGTACAAAGATAACTCAGGCAGCAGAAGCAGCACAACCCCTTTAGCACATTGAATGTATCCTGCTGCTCTTTTGAAGCTAGCTTGGGTCTCTACACAGTGACGGAGCCTGCAACCTGGATAGTTTGCTCAGGATGGGCTTAACCTCCATTGCCAGATCCACAGCCTTCCTTGTACCCATACCARAAGGCGGAGCTAGGAGACAGCAAAGCCCGGGAGGTCACTTCACACTTACATGGGTTTGGTGAATAAGCCCGAGACCTTCTTGCAGCTCTTGTTGTCTCCTCCACACACACTGCATTTGTCGAATTTCTTCTTGGAGCCCAGCTTCCCGTCACACCCCGCTTTGATGCATTTGCCCTGGACACACACTGAGGTGGAGTCTGGGGAACAAGGGGTGCCGTCCACAACCTGCATGATGTACCCCAGGACGAGAGGTGAGCAAAACAAGGCACTGCATTCCCCTGTGCTCACCCTGCAGATGCCCCAGCACTTGGCCATCCATAGCTCAGGCTGGGACTCCCCGAATCCAGCACACTGGTCCTGAAGGGGCATTAGCAGGCACCGTAGCACACTTCCCTCATGCTCTGCTTTGCAGTCAGGCCTTTTTGGGTCTCTGAAAAATCTATATGGTACTAAATCCCTTATCTGCTACACCTACATCATCTTCTGTCCTTCCTTTGCACTGGTGTAGGGGGAACCCAGGGAATTGGCCTTGAGAAACTGGCTGCTTTGGAAAGACAGCTCATGCTAGTCCACTCAGTCCTGCGTCTGGCCGCCTGCCTGGGCTGGCACGCGAGTGTCACTTCCTCTAGTGCACTRCCTAATTATCATCCTTTCTTCCAGCTTCTCATCAGGGGACATATCCTAGACACTGCTTAACAACCCAGAGTAAGACCAAATCCATCCCCGTAGTAAATAAGCCGATACAAACACCTTGATTTATACCAACCCAGGATGTGCTTGGTGGATCCTCCCCAAACCTCCTGCACACTTCCCACTCCACATACCCAAGCAACGGCCAGTGTTTTCCAGGTGCGATAGCCAGAGCTTCCCAGACAGAAAATCCAAAATACCAACTGCCCACCACACAAGGAAAATGTTGCCTTATTCATTTCCAGGTGCACTGGAGTCCTTCTGTGGCTCTGACACTGACCCCGGCTATGGTCATGGTCTCCCACTCTCACAAACCTTGGGTGCCAGCACGTAGAAGTAGCCCGTGCCGTTGGCCCGGCAGATGAGCTTGCATTTGTCCCGAGGCGAGACTCCAGAGTACTTGGGGACCCAGGAGATGGAGGCGGTGAGGCGGTTGGTGCTGTGGCTGTAGCCGTTGAAAGCCTCACATTGCTCTTCTCGGAAGCTCTTCCCCGGCACTGGAAGAAACGAGGCATGCAGGGGATCAGGACCAGGGCAGATGCTTCGAGCTAGCGCATGCTGCCACACACAGTGGTGCTAGGGGACAGCCTGGCTCTCCAGCATGGATTTATTGGGTTATTACGGGGTAGCACACGCTGCAGCAGCTGTGCAATCCCCTCTGCYGAGGGTCAGCGTCTGCAGCCTCAGCACAGCGAGGGCACTACGTCTGGGGCTTTTTACACCTCGCTGTGCAGCGAGATTACCCATGGATGCAGAGCACAASAGTAGCGTAGTGCAAGTGGCAGGGTCACCTTTGACATTTTGGGGCATATTTTTGGGCATGTTTCCACCAGCKCACTCTGAAACAGTCAAAGAATTTGACATTTTGAGAACAGCTTTCCTCCCACCCCACGCAAAAAGGCCACTGCATTTTTTTGACTTGTTCCAAGCTCAGCCCCACTGCGGGGGGGTCAAATTCATAAATTCAGCCACTCGCTCTGGAGATGTGAGCGGTGCCTCTGCTCCCAGATGAGTAGAGTAYTCCCCACTGCTATAATGAGCTTGCCACTGCTCAGCTCAGGGGGTGCCATCTGCCTACCATCAACCCACACAACAAGCTGGGTTTCGATGGTCCTCTCTCAGCTTAGTGGGAAGGGCAGGAGGGTACATTAATGACAGCAAGTATGAGCAAGCTGAGCTAGACAGGAGGACACGAACAGCCCATCAGCARTTCCCCACAAGTCACCCCGAACATAGCCTCTGGCTGAAAGATTTGGAGCCCTTTACCTCAGTTTTGGTAGAAGTAGGAACTCTCTCTAAGTCTGACTGCTTCCCCAGCTGCTTCTTGCCATCTCTCAAGGTTGACGCTCACCTCACATTGACTTTATGGGGCCTCCTGCCTGGCTTCTTGCTGTCCCCCAAAAGCTTGCTATCTCCCTCCCAGACACCCTCAGGCAGTTGATGAGCACCCAAAATGCCTTCTCTGAGACCACACAGGACATTCAGTGCAGGTGACCTGCCCTGTCTTTCAACACTTGCCCTTACAAAGCTGCTCCGGAGCAGGTTGGCCTCCCAGCCCTTACCTGCAGCGGAACAGGGGTCCAGGTTGCAGGAGCGGTACTTGACACGGACACCCTCGCAGTACTTCCCCCCGTTGACAGGCACCGGGTCGTTGCACTCCCGCTTGGCCAGCTGAACCCCACCACCGCACGTCCGTGAGCACTGGCCATAGGGCGCCCACTTCCCCCAGTTGCCATCCACCTGGTGGGAGACAGCATGGTGAGAAGCAGCATCTCCCCGCTCTGTCCCGCTAGAGACACTTTCCCCGCCTCTGTTTGCTTTTTTCCCCCTCTGCTTGCTTTTGCACAGAGCTTGCCACATCCCCCGTGGGGACGTGCCTTGGAAGTCCCTAACAGGAGGAGGCCAGGCACTGCTCAGCTGGCGTCCGGGCRAAAGCCACCACGAGCGCAGGGCGATGCACGGGGGTGTTTCCGGGCTTCCYGGCAGCGCCGTCTTGCCCAGCGCGCGGCACGCAGGTACTCACCCTGTACTTACTGATGTTATGCCTCTCAACGCAGGCGCCCTTCAGGCAGAACCTCCCCTCGCCGCAGCTCGTGCCGTCCGCCCACGGGAAGTGGCGGGTCTGGCAGACGATCTGGCCCCGGGCCTTGCCCGTGCACCACAGCTTGGCGCAGTACTGCATGTAGGGGCAGGGCTTGGAGCCGACGCCGAAGGCCAGCTCGCACTGCTGGTTCAGGCTGTAGCTGGCTCCCGGCAGGTCTTCGGGCAGCGAGATGGGCTTGGAGGGCTGGTCCAGCAAGCAGTCTCCTGCGGGAGCGGGGAGAGGGATAGCTAAGGAAGGGGGCCTCGCACGACGGAGAGGATTGCTGCGGGAAAACAGGAGCTCGCCTCCCCTTGCATTCCCATACGTACAGGCTGCCAGAGATTCGGGACAGGGAGAGACAAGTCAGCCCAGCGCTCCCCCCTTGCCCTGCCACCAGGACCTGCTCCTACCCTGCTTGGGGCCTCCCAGCCAGCCTGCTTGTTACGGATACAAAATTTGTCCAAAAACAAAAAAAAAGAGGCCCCGAATGACTCCTTCTCTTGGTCTTGCCAGGTAGAGCTGGGCTGGCAGTCACCGAGCAGATGTCACTGCTAGTGACACCTCGGCACCAAGCAAGCCTGGCTGAAGCTGAAACGCTGTCAAACTCACTACTTCCTTCAAGTTTTGTTTGGAGAGGAGGAAGAAAAGTTGTCCTACAGCCCRTCATCGTAACGGCTGTCCTCCACCAACAGCCCTGGGATTTCCCCACGTGCGGGAGCAGATCTCGCTCTCCCTGCCCTGCGCCCTGAGCCACGGGGCCAGGGAAGGAGGGGGACGAAGGCAGAAATGGGACAGGCTGTCCCCAGGMAGTGGGTCTCCAGCCTTCCTCGCCACCTTCTTCCCTGCTGGGAAACGCTCCCCCGAGTCTCCTTCGTCTCCCCCTCTGCCACAGTGGCACCTGCGTGGGGCATGTGGGGCTCCCGCATGTCCCTTGCTAAGTGCCACCGTGGCCTCACCGTGGCCGCTGTCGAGGAAGTCAGTGATGATGGCAGCACTGCAGGCCGACCAGGGGTTGGCGCGGTCGATCTGGATGAGGGTGGGTGACATCATGTGGTTGGTCTTCAGCTGGCCAAAGACCTCCTCGCAGGCCTTCACGTTGTCATGGGGCATGTTGAAGACATGGCCTAGGGGAGGGCGGCAGCATGAGCAACGCGGGCCTGGCACCAGGGTGGGCAGGGCAGGCCTCCTTGGTCTGCAAAGGGGGAAACTGAGGCACAGAGCGAGGGAGTCTCTTGCAGGGATTCATCTTGCAGACAGAGACGCATTTTTCCTCCAAAGAGGGAGCCAGGATAAGGGCTGCTGGCTTGCTTTGACGTGATATGTCATGGCTATGTTGTGCCAGTGTACCCATGCCTCAGTTTCCCCTTTAGTGCTTTGAGCCCGGAGGAACCCAGCCGGTGTAGGGCTGCCCAGAGGAACCAGGGACAGCCGCAAGGTCCAAGGGAGCCCCAGTCTCCCCCCGCACCTTACCCAGCTCGTGGGCCGTGGTGAAAGCAGACGGCAGCCCGTCGTCCTCGATGACGGAGCAGCTGCGCTTGGGGTCGCACATGGTGCCCACATCGGCCATGCCCAGCGTGTCGCACGTGGTGGCACCGCACAGGTCCTGCGAGGCAGAGAGGCAAGGACTTAGTGTTGGGCCAGATGTCCCAGCCCCTGTCCCCCCTCAGCCCTGTTCCCCTGGGATGTCAGCCTGCCGGGGCCAGCACGCAGACCGGCCTTGGGAAAAAAAAGCTGGAGGAGGCAGAGGGATGGCGAGTGCCCGGCCCCGCGGCCAGGCTGCGCCGGCAGGAAGCCTCACCCTGCCCGGCCCGCGCTGAAATGGCATGGTTGCATTTAACCCTGGCACTGGGGCTGCTTTTTATATATAGCATCCTCCAGCGGCCTCGGTGACAGTAACTCCCCTCTGAAGGCTCCTCCGGCCAGGGTGGAGCCCGGTTTGAGCACGGAGGAGCCAGCCTGGCTCCGGTCTTCAGCCAGCTCAAGGGCCAGACCCGGAACTCTCCAAATTCAATGGAAATACACCTGGCCTTGGCTCACAGCTGACCCATTTCTCAACTTCTTCCTTGGAATAAGAAGCCCCTGGACCAGGTCCAGAGGTTACCAAGGGAAAGGGAAAGGCTCCTGTRTCTCCAGCATGCTTTGCAAGCCCAGCTGAGTTAATCAGGCGTTAGCCCAGCCTTTTACCCCAAACTCGGCAGAGCCCAGCTTCTCCAGGGCCTGGAGAAGGCATCAGAAGACTTCTCCTGCCTCACCTCCTGCACCATCTGAGCCTCAGAGGCAGCAGGCAGTGTCAGATGACAGCAGGCTGCCAAAACCCTTGGGAGAAGCTTCACAGTGCTGGAATTCTGCCCGAGGAAAACATGGACTCTCTGAAGCAGAGCTCGAGGTTTGCAATGGTTCACTTCCAAAACCAAAGCAAGAACAGTCACGGTCACAAGCCTCTGAGACTGTTACCCCCAAGGCAAACCCAGCGTGGGAGGCGGACACGCTGTGTACGAAGAGCAAGGGCCAGAAGAGTTGTGAACAGGCCCAAAGGGTTTCAGCATGCATGCAGGGGGGCTGAAGACCCTGGGACCACGGGACCCCAAGCAGAGAGGGCAGGAGGGGCTGGGGACGTGGCGTTGGGATGGCTGCAGAGCTGCGGGTAGGCTCTTTGCTCGGGACACGTGTTTGAGCCTGGCACCTGTGTACAGCGGAGCTGCTGAGATGGAGAGACTGCAGGAATGATCGAGCAGGTGAGCGGGAGCAGGTTTACACCCAGCGCTGAGGAAAGCAATACGGTGGTCTCTCTAAACCCAAATCAGCCTGTCCCAGGGGAGTCTTCTGGCTTGATGAAGTGCAGCTGAAAGACCCCCAAGTTTCTGTGGGAAGCCAGTGTGGAAACCGTGYGTGCATGACACTGCTTAGATGCCCTGCTGGCACCTCACAGGAGACTTCTGTCTCCCTGCTAGAAACGTCAAGGGTAACTAATTCCTCTTCATCGGAGCTTTTTCCCCTCCTGCCGCCTGCCTGAAGGCACAAACCCAGGCAGATTTCTGGCCCTGTCTTTCCCTCCTGTTCCCCTGGGGCTGAACGACCCCCACGAAAGCAGGAATAGGATCAGCACCYGGGTCGCAAGGAAGGTCTGCGTCACAGGTCAGAAGAGACACTTCTGCGCAGAGCTATGTCAGCCAAGACTAGAGGACACTCGCACACTTCGTCCAGCGGAGGAACCCCACCAGAGCCCACGGGGGTTTTCCCAGCAGTTTAAGAGGGAACAGGACAGGGTCTCAATGGCTGTAAAGCTCCCAAGGATTAACAGTCTTTGRACATCTGGGATCAGTTTCTGGGTTTGCGCCAGCTCTCTGCATGGCTTTGGGCAACTCTCCGTAGCCTGACATGGTTTCTTATCCGTAGTATAGAGCTGGTCTTTTCTTTCTCTCCTCTCTTGCCTCTCCTGTCCTTCTTGGCTGGGAGCCTATCAAAGCAGGGACTTTCTGGCATATATGCATGTGTGCATATGCCCTTCTCTCCAGATCCAAAGGTGCTAGCGCAAAGGATAAGGGCAGAGGAAAATCACTGCTTGAAGACACGCTGCTGCGGCAGCCTAGGAGCAGTAGCCTTGTCCTCAGATGCCCCCTTCCCTCCGCTCCACTCTCCTGAGGACAACACGCCAGCTCCRCTGGCAGCCCTCCCTGCGCTGGGCTCGTTCAAAGCCTGCCCTCGGCCTCCCGTGTGCTTTTCTCCTGAGCAAGCAACGCTGCGCTTGCTTCTCCCTTTGCAATCGCCTCCCTTGCAGACCTCCCCCCAGGCCCCGTGGGAGTGTGGTGAGATGAAGAGCTCCCTGCAATTTTCCTGCTGGCCTTTCGCAGTGGCTGGAGCATCGGTCCCCGTCCCTCACTGCCGTCTCCGACCAGGCTGCGAGGTGCATGGGGGGGGCYGCCCGTGGGGCAGGGAGCTGCCACGGCTTTCCATGTGAAAAGAAACGTAAGGSACTCGCCGGGGCGCTCCCCTACTATAAATAAAAGTGATTCATGCTCAACTCTGGTCCAGCCAAAGTGCCTGGGTTGCTAGAAATCTCGCATGAGCGGCTCTGCCAGCATTTCCAGGGAGGTTTCCAAGCTGAAGACATTCCCGAGCAGTCAGGTTCAGCTATCGGTAAATAACAGTGCCGACAATCTCAGAGAGCCCTGGCCAGATCTGAGATGGCTTTAGCAGGAGACCTGTGGCTACAGAGTCGGGAGGCACAGCTGAGACCTTAATCTATAGAGAGGCAGAGCAAAGAAACACCCGGCTCTGGGCTGGGACCAGCCCAGGCTACTCTCTAGACCCAGCAGCCTCGCGGGGCAATTTCTTTGCTCTCCCAGCATCACGCTTTGGTTTGAGGGCTGGCACTTCTCTCCCCCGCTCCAGGCGGCCCAGGGCTAATCCGTCAAGCCCCAGAGAGCTTGACCATCTCTGTGCACACCTGCAAGGAGCTGGTTGCTTGTGAAAACAGCGTTTGCCCCCTCTGCCCTCCGAGGAGAGCCAGCCATGYGGCAAGGTCTGGAGAGCTTTCAAAGAGCCTAGAGTAAATGGTGTCACGAGCCAAGACACCACCTCCGCTAGCGGCGGTGACTGCCCTGGTGGAAAAACCTGTGTTCAACTGGGTTCAATCCTCTGCTCTGCAACAGGTTTCCCTTAAAGCCAGGGCCTGCCCGTCCATGCCACCGCGTCCTTGCTCTCAGGCCCCGTCACGGTGTGCGGCAGCCCGACCCACTGCACAAGGAGGGTGGCAGGACCTCAGCTATCGAGTGCAAGGGGCCAAGAGAGAGCCCCGGGGAAACATGGGCTGGGCTAGATTTGGGCGTCCAGCTGTGCCACGTGGGAGCAAGCACATTGCAGCCCTGCAGCCCTGCCTGCACTGCCATCGCCGGCAGGCGCAGGGCAACTCGGAGTGGGGCTGGCACCTCCGAGCGATGGGGCCCCTGCTCCAAAATACCAGCAAGGGCCATTGCCAGCTGCACGCAGCAACACCGAGCTAAGCCTGGGCTAAGCCCAAGCCCCTCGTGCCCAGGTCCTGCTCTTGCAGGGGCACCCACCTGAGCCCACCCTGCAGCTGCTGGGACTGGGGTGATGGGCTGGGGTGGGAAGCGGGGGGGAAAGCGCCGCCGGGATGCAGGCAAGAGGCCGGCTGCTCGCTTCTCGCTGCTCATTGCTCTTTTAAGAGTTCCTGTTTCCTAGCTGGCGCCGAGAGCTCTTGGCTCGCAGCCTAACACCTGCACTGACACACTGACCCACTTCTCACTCTGAACCTTGTCTGCTGACTGCAGGGATAGATTAACAAGCAGCTCCTAATGGGCCCTCGCTAACCCCCGGGCCTGGGTTCAAATCCCAACTGCAGCCTCCTAGGGGCAGCCCGCTTTGAAAGGCCRGGCAGCAGCTCTCTGCTCTAATGAGGGGGTCCTGACCCCCCAAGAATGGCTCTTTCAGCCTTGCCGGCGGTCCAGCCTGCTCAGGGAGGTCAGCAGAGCAAGGCAACTGTGCAAGGAGCCAGAGAAACCAGAGAAGGGCCTGGGCAGGAGCTCGCCGAGGAACGATGCCCAGGAGTGGGGAGAGGGACCAGAGCTATAGAGGGGAGGAGAGAGAAACGCAAGAGGGCTGAGGTGGGCAAGGGCAGGGATTGGCTTGCAAAGGGCCAGCGCTCTCTGTGCCGTATGTTCACCATCGTGGATATCCGCTGCTGCCAGCACAAGTGAAGGGAATAAAGGCTGTGAGCCCTTCTCCGAACTCCCCAACACTCAGGGCCAGGGATGCTCAAGCCTAGGACCTGGATACAAAGCACAGTGTGAAGCCCAGGAGAGTGTTGCTTTGATAGGGACCGGGAAGAGTCTATCATTCATGAACATCCAATATTTGGACTCCAGCTGTTTCACAGACAGGACCTCTGAAGAACGGAGAGGCAAAGGGAGCAGAGAGCCCGACTCCATGACTGAGCAAGGCCGGGAACACAGGTATCCAGGCACTAACAGCTAACCCAACCTCTGAGAGGGGATGGCCAAACATTAAGCCAGAACAAAACACAGAGACAACTCACAAGGCAACAGCAGAGACAGTCCCTTTGCCAGCAGGCTCCGTCATCCCTATGACACTCCGCTCTTTCCCTAGCATCATGCTGCAGGGTTGGAAGCATTGGAGATTTCCTGCATTGGAGATTTCTCCTGCAAATAGGAGATTTCTCCTGCCAGGCTTAGCTTCATTTTTGAGCACTTTCCAAATGTTTTTCTTCATTCCCTTGCAAACATCTCTCTGCCAGCCGTGGGGAACCTTACATTAGTTTGCATACTCAYAGGACAGGTCACCTCTTCTCCACAAACATTCCCACAACTGTTGAGGCTTCCCACTAGCAGCCACATGTGTGCAAAGCAGCCCCCAAAATCTAAGCTTCCCAGCCTTGAATTACAGAGCGTGGGTTTCCAAACTCCCTCCCGATGTCTGCAGCATCGGAGGCCAGAGCAACGTGCTCCTTGGTGCAATGTTCCTTCAGTCTTATGGCAGCCCAACGGCATTCAGCAATCCTTCGTGTTTATGGCTAGCAGACATCGAGCTGGACAAAGCCATGGAGCATCAGGTTCAGGACGGGTGGGAAGCACAGCCAAGACGTTAGCCGCAGCCTGGGAAGCTATTTCCACGCTGCACAGGTGCTGCACRAGAGGCAAAGTGCTCTGTGCTCCTCCAGCAAGCGCCGGCTAAGGTAGGAAGGTGAAAGTCCCTCGTCCGTGGTTGCTGGCAGATCCACGCTGACCAGCTGAGCGGGACCGAGCTCTCCGAAGACAAATCCGCAGTCCAGCAAAACTGACATCACCGGGAGCAGGAGCACCCAGTGCCAGAGCGAGAGGACAGCCCCATTCATCAGCAAGCTGTTGACACAACTGGAAACTGCCTATCAATTAGACTTGAAATGAAATTAAAGTTGGGGGCTTATGTAACAGCTTTTTGGCAGGGAGATAAACTCTGGGGTATCAGGAGACCACAGATGGATGCATTCAAGGAAGGCAGATGTCTCCTTGAGTGTATGCCTCTGCACTGAGCTTGCCTTGGGATTTCAGGAATGGACGGTTTAGCAATGTGTAAAAAATGTAGCCTAGCCATGATTTGCACTTCAGCATAGAGCAGCTTTCACATCCCCGGGACCAGATTTGTCCCACGTGTAACTCCGGTGACCTCACCAAGGTTTCCACCAGAGATGGAGCTGGCTCGTCCCAGCAGTGGTGTCAACAGACTTCCTCTTTTTTTGCAAACACCCAATCCAGACAGGACCTGCTCCAGCAGGCTGGGATTGAATYCCTGCCTGTGCTCCTGCAAGATTTATACCCAGCCAGAGGACACAGCCCCTGCCTGCAGTGGGACAGGGAGAACGGCGGGGCTGAGCTCTCACACGTCTTGCACAGCATCATTACTGCTGCGGGACCACATGCTAGCGATGGCTGAACAGAGCTGGAATCAGTATCTTTCCCTCCTGTAAGCGCTTGGCTTGGAAAGAAGTTTTGGGAGTGGCCTCACTGCTTTCAAAAGGGGAGTTCCCGACCTGCCCCTAGTCCACCAAGCAAGGACATCTGGGCAGTGACGGTGGAAAGAGAGGATGAAAGTTGTCATTGCTGGCAAAACCTGTTGTACTTCCTTCTCTGCTCCCATCACTGATTTCCATGATAAAATATGACTTGTCCCCTTCAAACTGGGCTCTTCCTTCTTCCATCCCATTAGCAGTTTGGGGATCCAAGGCTGTAATATCCCAGCTCAGCACCACATGGATGTCAGCCCTGAGACAGAACCAGTCCTCCTTCCCAGGGAAAACCCTCSTGATCCGAAGAGGAAAAATACTTCATCTGACCCAGGTAGATATCGAGGGGAGTAGTGAAAACACAATCCAAGCTGCTCTGCTTTGGTGTTGCCCAGTTATCCTTATCCTGCTGTAGCAATCACACTGTGCCCGACATAACCTGGAGAAGGCTCCAGAGCCCTTGCAAACACACCAGCCAACAGCAAAAAAAGGCAAAAGCAACTGCAAAGACCCCAAGTGATGCCTGCTGGCTGACACAGGGCCCAGGGACTGAGCCTGCCGGGTGCAAGGCAGAGCAGCACCAGCACGAAGAGACCAATGGGCTCAGGGAAGCCCTCATCTTCCCCCTTCTGGCTGATGTCTGCACCCCTGCAGGGACTCAGCCAGCCCCTAGAAGTGGGGGATGCTGTTCCCCAGGGCTGTGAGTGCTGGATATGCCTCTCCAACCTCTGGCGCTTTTCTTCCAGCACTGACTTTGGTCCATGCAAAGCGGCCAGCATGGATCGGAGAGCTCCAGGCTCCCAGGAGGACCCTGCGCGTGAGTCAGAGGAAGTGGGGAGAGGTTCTC
This sequence comes from Apteryx rowi, assembly GCF_003343035.1. NCBI lineage: Eukaryota > Metazoa > Chordata > Aves > Apterygiformes > Apterygidae > Apteryx > Apteryx rowi. Next base: position 2,657,776 of record NW_020449752.1, read on the forward strand.
TTGGCAGGTGGCATTGCAAGCTGCTCTGGGCGAGCTCGTCCCAGGCAAGGGGGAAGCGGGGCCGTGCTCAGCCGGCCACACTCCTCCTCTTCTGGGCTCAGACCCCGCATTTCTGGGTGGCTGCTGCTTTGTGCCAGAGCTGCTGCCAGCAGGGTGGGGGTGTCTCCCTGCTCTTTGGGGAAGGATGGGCTGGTTTCTGCGCATGGTGACAACCTGGCTTTACCCACCTCCTGGCCTCACTAAGCCCCTGGCAGGGCTTTCTCTGGGCTGCTGGTCAAAGCCTGCTTGGAGAACAGCACCAGCCTAGCTCAGCAGCTTGGTCCACACCTTCACTCCCTCCCACAGCCTGCATCCAAGCCCTTGAGGAAGTCTGACCTGGACAGCATGGGTGGAGGGCTTGCTATTCCTTGGGAAATGGGGATCAGGCCAGCAGAGACACACATAGTGGCACCTCCTCCAGCCACAACATGCACTGGAGATGGGATGCGCGGGGCTGCAGCCAGCAGGACCAGGGACAGCCAGGAGGTATAGCATGATGCTGGGCTATTGGAGTCAGGGCAGCCCTGCTGGGTCATCCCCCCACCCCAGAGCCTGCACCCACCTGCTTGGTGAAGAGGATGGCAGTGTCCCAGTACTCGGGGTGCTTGTCGCTGACTTTGTTCCACTTCTTCTGCCAGGCACAGAAGTTGCGCAGGGTGAGGGCAGCGTTGCCGGTGACTTTGGGCCCTTTGTCGTCTTGCCCGATGATGAGGAACTTGACGACGGCGATGTTGATGGGGTTGCGGATGCTGGGGTGCTTGTAGAGCCGGGCGGCCGTGGCCATGAGGGTGAGCAGGTAGTGCTGGAGGTCGTCGCCGTGGAACTTCACCATCGACTCGTCGGCCACCACCAAGGTCTCCACGTAGCGGGGGACGGAGACGAAGCGCTTGGCCCGCCTGCCCTTCCCGGGGGGCCTGGCCTCCTCTGGCGGCTCGTGGGCCCGGTACTTGTCCAGCGCCTGGAGGATGCCGGGGTTGAGGCCGGAGCCCACGGCACAGCGCGATGCAGCGGCCCCAGCACGGCGGCGTTGCAGGAGGTGGGCGCCGTCGGGGCCGCCGCTCGCCAGCGGGCTGATAACATACTCGGCGCCGCGGTAGCCGAAAGCGCCGCGGAGCCCCCCGCAGAGGCTGAGGGCGGCGAAGGAGTCGCGGTCGCCGTTGACGGCCCCCGAGTAGAAGCAGTGGCGGAGGCCGGGGCGGCGGAGGCGGGCGGCGGCGGGCGCAGCGCCCAGGTAGTGCGCGGCGAAGGCGGGCGCGATGAAGTGGGCGTCCGGGGCGAGGTGCAGGTAAAAGTCCTCGCCGAAAGCCGACAGCTGGAAAACCACCGCCTGGCCGCGGCGCGGCTCGGCGGGGCCGCGCCTGAAGTACGGCCGCCCGTTGATGTCGGGGTCCAGGCGCAGCGGGGTCACCACCGCCGTCTCCGCGGGGGACCCCGGCGAGGGCAGGCTCCGCGCGGGGCCCGGCAGCAGCAGCAGCGGCAGCAGCAGCAGCGGCAGCAGCGGCAGCAGCAGCGGCAGCGGCTGCGGCATGGCCCCGGCAGGCTCAGACCGGCGGCCAGGCGGGCTCGGGCATGGGGAGAAAGCAGAAGGAAAAGACTCCCCCCCACCCCACCCCACACTCCCTCCCTTCCAAAAATTAAACAAGAGACCGAAAGGGAACTGTGCGGCGCAGCGGTGCGAGCGCGGTGCGAGCCGCCTGCCCCGCCGCTACCTGCCTTGTGGGGCGCATCGGGTTTATATACGGCGGGGCCGGGGGGGAGCGGGGCGCGGCTTGGCCCCGCCGCAGCCACTCCGGTGCGGGGGGCCGGGAGCGCCGGCGGCTCCCGGAGCGGCGCCGGACAGCGCCGGGAGCGGGGCCGGAGCAGCGCCGGGAACTCCGGGAGCGGGGCCGGAGCAGCGCCGGGAGCGGGGCCGGGATCTCCGGGAGCGGGACCGGCGCCGCCGCGCTCCCCGGCGCTGCGGGGCAGCTCCGCGGGGGATGGAGCAGGGCAGCACCTCGGGGACCTCCCTCGAAAAGAAAAACCTTCTTCCCTACTAAAAACCTCCGCCTTGCAGCAGAGCCGGGGTTACTCAGCTTCCTCCTCCGCGCCCCGGGAGCTCGGGACCCTCCAGCGCCCAGGGACGCTCCGGGGTCCCGAGCTCCTCGCCCCGGCGTCCCCCCGCTTGATCCTGCTCTAAGCTCAGGGGCAAGGACGAGACTCCGTGGCTCCGGGGTGAATCCAGTCTTGCCCACAAAGCTGGTGGTGGTGCGTGTGGCTCTGGCTGAGGCAGGGGGGCGCAGTGGAGGGGGGGGAGAAAGGGTCCTCTGCTCTGTGCTGGTATTTGGGCAGGGTCATGTTCGCAGGGTGGGAGCCTGCATGCTGCTTGCTGTCTGAGCATTGTGCTCTTGCACTTGTTCAGGAAGATGTTAGTGTGATTTGCACAGCCCAGGTGAGCCTAGCTGGGGCTCTGAGGTCTGGACTGTGTCCCACGACCTGGCAGAGACGTGCCGTCAGACCTGTCTGCCAACTGGGCGAAACGCTGCCCTGATGGCCCAGTGTTTTGTGCCTCCCCATGCTCCTCTCCCCAGGGAACCGACTTCTGGCTTTATCGCATCCCTCGTTACCCTTTCCCAGGCCCATCCAGCTGCTCTAACCAGAGATTTCCACTTCTCAGAGACAGCTCAGCCTTCCCGCACCCCCATGGCCACCAAAGGGAGCGCTCAATATGCCCGGTGTAAAGACCCATCTTGTCCTCTCCCCTGAGACCCCAGGACACGCTGAGGAGTGTATGGGCAGAGGGAGTCTCCCCCTCCAGTCCTGTGCCCACCAAACACGCTGTGATTGTCAGGGCAGCATTTGGGACCAGGAAGAGTTGATGATGTTGGGAGGTAGAAAGACCGCATCGTGGGCAGGACAGCTAAAAGGAGAAAAATGAAGAGGCCTCAGCAACTGTCTGTGACTAAGAAATAGATTTATTGGCTGTGATAAGCGCACAGACATCCCAAGCAGTCGTGTTGGAGGAACAGACTAGCCCCTGGGTGATTCATGGCGCACATGGCAGCGGTCCCACGGACAGGCAGTGCAGGGCACTGCGGAGGGGTGCCTGCCTGCCCTGGCAGCTGGCGTTTGCTCTCCTTTCCAACAGTCTGCATTGGTTTAAGGGTAAATTAAGGCTTTCTTGTAGACATGCTGATTCTGATGTGATTTCAAGCCTTGGCAAAGATTGCAAGTGCAGCATATGAATTTGTGCGTAAATTAAATATAAACCAAAAGTGCCGCTTAAGACGCAGAGCCTGCAGCCTGCAGCCTGGCCTGTTCCAGTGCCAGCCTGCTCTGTGGCTTGCCTCCAGTTTGCTTGATGGCGTGCCTTGAAGCTGAAATTGTGACCCCAAAAATCACCCAACTTTACTGGGCTCAGTGAATCAGGGTGGGTTGTCCACTGGCCAAAATGCAACGTCTCCAGGGCTCTGTGTGGCCTACTGATAAGATCGCAAAGGTGAAAACAGCAGCACAGTGAGTGGATTCACAAGGGACTGGACGCGAGCTTGAACAGCTCAAGCTACCAGAAGGGACCTGTCCTTGGCCCAGCAGTCCAGCTCCCAAAGCCCTGAGGACCCAGGCGCTCTGCACTGCCCTCCAGGACATCTCGGGTGGATGTTGGATGCAGTGAAAGGAGCCAGCCTGAGCCCTGCTCACTGCATCGCCTCCCTTTAGCCCCAGATGCCCATGGCTCGCCCAGCACTCGGGGCCCGGAGGAAGGGATCAAGGGAGGCAGCAGTCCACACAACCTTTTCCTTAGCTTGGCCTTGTCCCTCTGCTCTGCTTTCCCACTGCCTGGTCTTGGCTGGCTCCCAAATCCACTTTTCCAGCCAGGGACCAAGGTGCTGGAGACCCTGCAGGCAGAAAGCCCTGCCTGAGCACCGTGATCCCAAGCGGAGCAATGCTTTTTTTTTTTTTTTTTTTTCTTGGACACATGTTGGGTTCCTGGGGGGGGGTCAGGGAGGCTGTTTTGCTTCCTCTTCTCTCTGCCTCCACTCTGTTTGTTCTTTGTGGCTGCCTGTTTAAAGACAACAAAATGTCTTTGCTCTCACACGCAACGCGCAGGCAGCAGTGGTTTCGCGACCGCTCGCTGGGGGCCAGGCAGCGCCTGGGGTGCAGCACAGGGGGGGAGTCGCAGCACGGCCCCCACAACCTGGCACATGCAATAACCTGCAAGGAGCTCGTGGGGGGTCTCTTTCCCGCAGGTGGGAAAGGGAACAAAAACGTCCCTGTGTGCACCAGGATAGCACCTTCCTTCCAGGTACCCCGGCCCAGCAGTCATCAAGCCAGGGTTAATCATCGCTGTCCTGGGAGCCAGGACTGATCATCGCTGCCCCTCCGCCTGATAGATCTTCTCCAGCCGCGGAGAGTGAGTCAAACCAAACTGGCAGGCCTTTATCTCCAGCTTGGAGAACATCTGATTGCATCCTGATGGGGAAAGACATGCAGACAAGCCGCGTGTTTCAGATCTGCCTGCGCTGAGACCAGCTCCGTCCCACGAGACGCTGGGCTTGCTCTATCCCAGGAGGTTAACTGCGTAACAGTGTCTTTGGGGTTGAAGTCGAGCGAAGCAGATCAGTTCTCTGCTCTCTCTCACAGCCTCTCCTGTCCTCGCTCCCTCTCCGACGTGGGAGAGCCACCTACCCAAAGCGAGAGCTTGCTTTGCAAGCCAAAGTGCTTGCTGCCTCCTTCTGTCTCCTGCCTGCAGTGAGCTGGAAAGCTGATGAGTGTACAGACTATATGGAGCATATACTGCCTCTAGATCTCAGTGCTCATCCTTCACACCCAGCTCCAGGGGCTACCGGCATGTCTCAGAGCACTCGAGACAAGAAGGGAGGCATTASTGAGTCTTACTTTTTTTTCTAATTGAAGGACATAACGTGATTTTCTCTCACACTAGAGGCGACCCAGACAAAACCCTTGCGCAGGGCCGCTGGGAAGCAGAGTCTGCTCAGGGAGCCTCTCCAGGGTATGCTCCTCTCCAACCCACAGCGGTCAGAGGGGAAATATCTCTGTTATGTCTCCTCCCGACACAAAGGGCCAGATTACAGAAACCAGCCCAGAAAGAACGGGGCCAAGGCTGAGAGAGCGCGGGCAGGTCCCTTCTTTCCATCCATAGCACGGGACCTCCTCGCGGTTGCAAGTACACCATCGCCCTCTGTGAAGGAACTGGCACAAGATAACAGTTYGGTCCCACTCCATGTGTCTTTTCAGGCATTTTATCTGGTTGCTTTTCACCTCCTGCAGCTTGTCTGTATTTAATGGAATTGGGCTGGATATAGCTGGCCTAAGGGAGAGCTCCTGGTAATTAAGGAACAGAGACAGAAGATGCCTTTTGACCCCACATTGCTTCAAGAACAGCTACTGATACACGGCATCGTTTAGCTGACTTCTGGCTCCGACTCTCTGTTTTCCCTAGAACCCACTTTAAAACAAATCCCATCTCAGCCAGGCCTAATCCATAGCCCACCCTAGTCTGGAAACACCAGTGTGAGCTGGCTTGTGGTCTGGAGCCAGGGTTGCCTCCTTCTCCACCTTCCTCTCACTTCCTCTCAAGTGCCTCAGGAAAGCAATGACAAGTTTGTTGTTGGGTGGTTTTTTTTTTTTTTTTTCATCAACTTTCCAATGCCAAGTTTGCAAAGTTTGAAACAAAAAGAAGAGCAAAAACCTCACGTATCTCCTGGATGTTCCAGTTCACAAAAGAAATAGTTTAAAATAGACCATCAGAGAGCTCCAAGCCAAAGATAGAGTGGAAAGGTTTTAGCCAGGGAAAAGCTGGCTTTGCTAGCAGTTCACTTGTCTTCAGTTGAAAGGTTGGCAGATCCGAGGCCTGGGCTCTCACCCAAAAGTTCAGGCTGTGCTCTCCCAACTCCCCACCACATGAGCAGGAAGGAGGATCCTCTCCAGGGACTGAAGATGAGTCAAAGCAAGTTGTTAGGCGGCTTTCCAGGAAAGAAAGGCTTGGAGAAAATCTGGCTGTGTCTAGATAGGGTCATTGAGGGAGAGATACTCGAGAAACCTGAGCACGTGGAGGTCTTTGTAACCTAAACCCAGCTCCATCCTCGGTCCAGGGAGACGCTGAATTTAACTAGATTTATTCTGGCCCAGATAATGGTGACTCAGGAGGGGCAGGATGTTTTACCATGGGTTTCCCATGCAGCCCTTTCAGTTCTTCTACGAAACAGGGATGACGGCAGCACTTCACCTGCAATGGGAGAGGAGAGGATCTATGCTTTAAACATCTTCAGGCGCACTAGCATTGCACACCACGAGCTTTGCTGATGGGGCAAGGCTGCAGGTAGGTATAGAGATGGGTTTGGAGAGCAATTCAGTGCACACAGACCAAAAGGGGGAGGTAGGTGTGAGTGTTACGGGCCTGGCGTCAGTCTCTTTCCCCTCATTAAAACCATGAGCTGGGTGGGAGCTGGCAGAACGTCACTGTTTAAGTGAGAGTGGATGGGTGATCAGGACTGGGTCCTCCATCTGATTTGCTCTCACAAACATAGCCTTTTAGGAAGGTACATTTATCCGCCTTTATAACCGCCGTGCACAGCCTCTGGGCCTCATTGAGACACTCTATGTGTTGCATCCATTTCTTCCGATGCCAGCGGTGAGATTTTCCTACCTCTCTTCTCCTTCACCCTCAATCTCCTCTTTTCATCCATAGTTCTTTGGAGGAGACAGTCCCTTACAGCACAAAAACACAAAGACAAACCCACACAACAAAAATCAAAGCAACCCACTCCCACCTCTGCCTAGCAGACACACCATGGCAAAYGGCTGTGATTCACTGTTTGCCACGAGCTCAGCAAATACCTGCTCTGCCCCGTGCAGAGCCTGATGCTGGAGCAGGATCACCTATTCCCTGTCTCCTTGCACCAGCTCCTGCCATGTTCCCGGAGCAGGGAGACTCATTCCTACCAGCTTCTCATGCGGGCCAGGCACATACATGTCACCTCTGGCATCTGGCGGGGGCTGGATGTGGAAATATTGAGGTATGTTAAAAAGATCAGCGGGCTTGTTTCTGCCTGATTTCCAGCCAGTATTGCAGGTCCAGGGGTTGTTGATGGTTCATTTATCAGATAAGCATCCAAACTTCCCCTCTGCATTCCCACCCCCTGGGATTCAAGGCTCCCTCCTGTTTAAAGGAAGATAGATGCTTTCACTGACCGTGGAAGAAGCAAATTTTTCCAGGATGCTATAAAATAGTAAGGGGAAATTTAGAGGAGATAGAAGATGGTGCAGTTCAGAGGTTTTGTAACTGTATTTGACTTTGAACTCCAAAGAATTTGCCAGCAGAGCTGGAACCCACTCCTGGGCAAACCGAAGCCGTATTGCTAATGGACTCGGCTTTCTCAGTCAGGAGTTTTCTCGCTCCTTAGATGTAGTCCCTCAAAGACATTCCCATGTGGCCCCCAAAAACCAGTATCCCACGTTTATTATCATTTGTATACGCACCTGATGGGCTCCACAGCCCAGCCTGAGGATTTATGACCCAGGACTACGCAGCCCTATGTGGTACACACCTGCCTGAGATGGGGTCAATTCTCGATTCACTAGTCATATGCAAGGTTGCCTCTTGCAGATGTACATGCAGAACGACGCTCATGCTATAAATACATAAACCATATATRCATAAACACACCACACTCACAAAATTGCCAAGCTACAGCTCTGGGTAAGCCTGAAGGGTTGTCTAAATTTTGCACATCTGGAATTAGGCTGTGATGATGGTGATGCACAATCCAGCTGTTGAGGATGGTCATCACTCAGGCAAACGATTATGAAGTTTGTTCATTTTCATCAGCCCATAAACCATGCAGCAGTGGAATAGGGAGGAGAAGGACTTCACTGGCTTTTTTTTTCTGGAGAAGAGTCTTCTCATTATAACTTGCCATATTTATTTAGCACTGAGGCTAGGCTTCTTTTGTGTGGTCAAAGCGTGGGAGAAGAATGAATACGTTTCTCCATTTTTAAGCTGGGGAATGGAAATGTGATTTTGAGCGGCTGTGATTGCCACATGGAGCGGGGAATGAAGACAAGGTCTCCTCTGGGACCTTCGCCACCTTTCCTCTCTGCTGTACATCGGTTATTCCGCTCTCTTGTTCGTTACTGCCCTGTTCCCACTCGCACAGTCAGCCGTGATGGGCTGGTTCATAGCAGGAGCAGCCCTGGGGCAGGCTTGGAGGTCACTGCAGCTGCTGGACTCTTTCACCCATCACCTATAAGGACTACGGCACTCCAGAAGGCTGTGAAATTTTGGGGGGATTTTAATCCCAGGTCAGACGGACACCTGTCAAAAAACAGCTTTGCAAAACCAGGGGAAGGACCAGGACTCTTCTTGCAGATGCCCCGGTCTCTGGGCACTTTGCAAGCCAGGACGCGGGGCCCCCACCAGCTCTGCAAGGAGCGCCAGGCCCGGGCTGAGGCCGGAGTGCTGCAGATATGATTTAGCCCTCGGTTTTGGAAAGCCATAAACCTGTGTCTCGTACAGCACACCCAGCCACACCTGCATGCAGCAGACACTGCAGAAACACGCTGCAGCAAGGCTGCCCTCTGGTGACACCTCTTTTTTTTTCCCCCCCTCTGGAAAGCAATGCAACTGTGCGCAAGAAATAAAAATGCAACCATTCACAAAAAATAAAAGCAGACAATACAGAAGTAGGTGCTGTAAGCTGGCTTAGAAATCTGAAGCTGAATCCTTTCCCAGGTATCAGCTGCATCACAGCCATGGCCCTTTTCTCCCCCAGTGCACGGCTTACGCTGTGCCTAGAGCACCGCGAGCTTCAGGAGGTGTTACCAGCYGATAGACCGAGGCCCTGCCTGGCAGGCCTTATGTTAGTCATCTGGATACTTAACTCCGGCCTTTGCACACTGAGATGCTGGGTAGAAATCGTGGTTCTCGCCGGTGTAGCTCTCACAGCCGCTGAACGCAACAACCCCTCTCGCACCATCGGTGCACGGTCCCCGGGGAAGGGCTGCTGCAAAGGGGGAGTCAGATACCCCACTCAGGGGAAGGGAAAACAGCTTTTTACACTGTCTTGCAGGTTTTGAGGTATTAAATGCTAACTGAGCAACACTTGTAAGTCACGGGAGCCCTCTTGTGGCTGAGTTCACGCCGCTGGGTGTTCAATAGCGCCGTTGCGAGTTTACATGAGGACAACGTATTTTGCCGCTCAGTTCACTCACCCGTCTGCTAAGGCACCCCTGAGCCCCACGCCACATCAAGTCCAAAGCTTTTTCTCATGCAAATTTGCGGCAAGCTGAACACCCCCATCAAGCTGCAAGCATCTACCTGAATCTGAATTTCCAGCCTTTGCAGCTAAGACATTTTCACTGAACATCCTAGGGGATGATTTGGCAGGCCGCAAGCCCAGTGCCCTGATGTAGAGCCCAGATGTTTTTCTGAGAGACATTTGTTGCTGCCTGCTGGTTTTAGTTTAAAAGGAAAACTAATCAAATTGCTTATTTCAACCACAAAAATAAATATATGTTGTGCCAACTTCTGCTCTATGCTTCCGTGATTTGGCCTCACTGAAGCAGAGGGATTATATATTACTTCCYTGGGGTTTACACCAGCAGGGACAAGCACAGAGCCTGGCTCCTCCTGCGCCAGGCAAGAGGGGGTTTTGCTCATGAATTTTGCTGCTAATGGTGGTTATGAATGAAGGGACAACTTGAACRGCAGCAACTTCTGATAACTTGAGCGAAGTGCCCGGATGCAGGATTTGCACCGGGCATGCTGTTCACGCTGTAGGCGCAGARAGCTGTTGCCAGCTTGTTCATGGAAACCGCCAGGACGACCCGGCAGAGTTTTGCAGCGGGAGTAGGAAATCGGTCCCTGGAGGCATCCGCGGTGCTTGGTTTTGAACTCATGAACATTTCCACCTCCCCTTGCCAGAGCAATACCTGCTCTGCAGGAGCAAACCCACAGGGACCCACTTATTGATACGCACGGCTCAGCGTAAGGCAGCACTGACATCTAGTGGCAATTTTTGTAAGTGGCTGGGTTTGTAGCTGGTTTGTTCGTCTCTCAAACATTTCCCTCAAATGTTTGCCCTAGGCAGGAGAAGGACCGAGAGCAAAGCGAGCAGSATAGTGCCAGGATAAACCACCAGCCTGGGCCAGCACTGCGGGTGGGGAGCGGGCCCATCTCCAAAGCGAGCAGGGCGCACCAAAGCATCCCAGAGACACCCAAAATCGGGTGATCTCACGGGAACAGCAAATGCAATGTGCATCTCATCCTGGCAGCCAAACCTCCCCAGGGAGACGGGTGCCTGCGCGTGGGGTTCAGCCTCCCAGGAGGGATGGGGAAGGGGGCTGGCTGCCGCGTGGCTTTGCAGGAAGGAAGAGGGGAAGAAGTTTGCAAACTGGTTGATCAAAGGCTCTTTAAATCACAGTGACTGCCGAGTTAATGGCTTTCACATGCTCAGAGAGCCCCGCAGGAGTGAGCGTGGCAGCCCTGCGCAGCTGTCAAGGTGAGTTTTGGCATTGGCGTGAAAGACCCTGGTGTCCTGCACCACGGTCCTCTAAGGAGTCAAGAAGAAAATACCCAGAAAAGTCTCCGAGTGTCTTGTCCTCGGCTGCATTGCCTGGGAAGAGCTGGTGCTGGTGCGGAGCGGGGGCCAGGTGTGGTTTTGCTGTCTCCAAGCGTGCCTCCGAGCTCGTTCGCAATGAGCCCRGCGAGGCTTGTATCGGCTGCGAGAAATTCCAGCTACCGTTTGCAGAAAGTGCCGCTAATGAAAACCAGYGCTGCCTCGGAGCTAAGACGCAGGCACGTCCTCTGAGATCAAAGATGCAGCTATGAAAATGGATAGCCGGGAACAAATTGCATCCTGTTTGGGAGACGCACTCCGCGGCCCACGCAGCGTTACCTGCCCCAGTTCAGCGCAGGGGCAGCGTGTGTGCGTGCCTGCCCTCCCGCGCTCTGCAGCGAGCACAGCCCTGGCCGAGCACATTGGCGGGGTTTGGGACAGAGAAGAGGGGGCAGAGCCGGGGCTCAGGGCTGCTTTCAGGTCCCAGCCCTGCTCTCTGGTCTCCCTTTGATTTTCGACCTGGCAGAGTGAAGCCCCGCTCTGTCCCGCCTGGAGCCGGCTGCAGGCGGGTGGTGGAGGAGAGCAGCCAAGGCAGCATTTGCTGTGGGAGCGCATTTGATACGCAGCCCTGGAGAGGTGTCCCAGAAGGAACTACACCGCGCCTGGGGGAAGTTCCCCCCCCCCCAAAAAAAAAACCGCACTTTAAAAAGACAAGCAGTAATTAGAGCCTTGACCCCCGGGTAACTTGCTGCTATTTCCAGTCACTGCTCTGTGTTTACTATATAGGTAGGGATGTGGCTTTTAAGTAGAGATAATAATAGAGAGGCAGATGTAAATACATCTCCACGTAAAGGGAGAGCAGTCTTTAACCCTCTGCCTTGCTGCTCAGTCTTGGCTGGGACTCTGATTTCCCAGGTCCCRGAAAGCAGGTATCTCGATGCCAAATGCTGCTTTATCCTTTCGAGCCTATGTGCTATTCCCTGCGAAAGGTTTAGAAAAAGAGGACACAAAGCAGGATAGGACCCACCGCTGCTGGACTGCAGCAAGAACATCCTGGGATACTTCAGTGCTGCACAAAGGGGGATCCAGAGACCAGGAATCTCATGAGCTAACAGGCAAGGAGGGCTCAGGAGGAAAGACACACATAGACGGGGCAGTTTCCCTTGCTCCATTTCAGCAGTTGTTCCTGGTGCTAAGCAGGTTCCCAGCCGGGGACAGGGAGTTTCTGCCTGCCCCCCCCGTGTCTGCTGCTTTGATGAAGTTGCACCACACGCTGCCCCCAAAAAGGCACGGGAAAAGCTGGCGGGATTGTTTTATTTGCATAGATATTTTCCAGAAATCTGATTTAGCTAGTGAAGCCCACTGCCTTATTTCAGCATCAGGAAAGCCCATGTGGACCCAGCTGTTCATGGAAACCTCCTTGTATCTGTCACTGTCGGAGTTTTCCCTGAGGCCCAACGCGCTCTGTCCTGGCTCGCAAAGGACATGGGAACCGCCGAGTAAAACGTCCCGGGGCACCTCCCGCCTCGCACGCTGAAATGAGATGCTSTCCAGATGGCAAAGGCCTGATGGCTGCGGGCACTGTCCCCAGGAGCGGTGAAGTGACCCCAGACAAAACAAGGGACGAGTCAGCCCCCCCGCCCAGGGGCATTTCCTTGGGTGCCGGGGGGAAAGCGGGCGGAAGCGGGAGGATCCCAGCCCCTCGGGCTCTGCTCCTGGCCTCGGCCCAGCCGCTGCGGCAGGATCGGGCCCCGGCGCGGGGCGGGAGCAGCCCGGGCTGAAGGGGTTAATGCTGGGAGAGTAACAGGCTGGAGTTGACACTTGGAGGCAGGCGGGGCTCCCGGCTCCTGATTGG
>NW_020449752.1:2671463-2692773 GCF_003343035.1 Apteryx rowi
CCCTCTGCTGCTCCGCTCCCTCCTTCCCCTCTGCTGCTCCGCTCCCTCCTTCCCCTCTGCTGCTCCGCTCCCTCTGTCCCCGCCGCTGCTCCGCTCCCTCGCTTCTCTGTGCCCCTCTGTCCCCTCTGCTGCTCCGTTCCCTTGCTTCTCCGCTCTCTCCATGCCCTCTGCTTCTCTGTTCCTTCGCTTCTCTATGTCCTCATGCCCTCCATTTCTCCATCCTTCGCTTCTCTGTGACCCCCATGCCCTCTGCTCCTCCGTTCCCACTTTTCTCCATCCCCTCTGCTGCTCCATTCCCTCGCTTCTCTGTGCCCCTGCTCCATCCACTTGTCCGTTCCCTCACTTCTCCATGCCCTCCATTTCTCCATTCCTCACTTCTTCGTGCCCTTATGCTCTCCATTTCTCTATCCCTCGCTTCTCCATGACCCCCATGCCCTCTGTTCCTCTGTTCCCACTTTTCTCCATCCCCTCTGCTTCTCCATTCCCTCACTTCTCTGTGCCCCCTGTCCCCTCCGCTTTTCCATTCCCTCGCTTCTCCACACCCTCATGCCCTCGGTTTCTCCATCCCTCACTTCTCCACACCCCCATGCCCTCTGCTCCTCCATCCCTCTCTTCTCTGTGCCCCCATCCCCTCCATCCCCCATTCCCTCTTTCTCCGTTCCCTCCTTTCTCCATGGCCCCCATTCCCTCTTTCTCCATCCTCTCTGTTTCCCCTATCTGTCCACTCCCCCCCATTTTCTCTATTTGCCCCCCAGTCTCCCCATTTCCCCTCCCCAGCCCAGCTCTGTGCCCCCAGCCTGCCCGCGCCTCTGCACGCCGGCACCTCGGCTCCTGCCGTCCCCAGGGTCCCTGCCGTGTCCGGTGCCCTCTGCCCATCCCGGCCCTGGTGCCATCCATCCCCACCTCGTGCCTTGCCCGGGGGCGGCAGCGCCGGCTCGGTGGGGGGCTGCTGCCACGAAGGCACCGAGGTGTGCGGTGCAGCGGGGGGGCAGGGCTCCCGGACCCCCCCCCCCCGGCACCCCCAGGGCTTCGCGCAGGCCTTGGGGATGCAGCGGAGCCGGTACGGGGTTGCCTCCTCTCGCCCTGGAGCCGGGCTGCACCCCGGCGACACAGACACCCCGGGGAGCCTGCCGAGGAGGGCACGGGGAGCGCCTCGGGCCGAGCGAGAGGGCTGGGGGGCGCTGGGGACGGGCACCCTGGCAGTGTCCCCCCCCTTTCTTGCCACGGCAGAGCCGGGAGGTTGCCCCGTGGCTGCAGTCAGTGCGTGGGGACCCTCTGCACACCTGGTGTCCRGCCCAGAGAGCCGGTGTTGGGGAGGACCGCGGTGTCCCGCGTCCTCCAGATGCAGAGAGGGTTAACATCTGGATGGCTGCAGGGGGAGAGCCCGGTGCCGGGCTTCACTCCCTTCCGGGTGGGAGGCCCAGCCAGCTAGCGAGGAGAAGCAGGGGCTGAGCAACGCGCTGTCCTGTCCCGTCCTGTCCATAGCCACCTGCTAGCAGCCGCGCGGCGAGCGGAGGTGCGCAACGCTGCCCGCTGGCAGCCCCGTCCCCTGCCTCCGCCTCCAGAAATGCTCCCCCTTCTCGCCTAGCCCCCTGCCGCTGGGACCCTGCCGGTGGCCGGGCTTCGGGGAGGCTCCGGGACCGAGAGCCTGGCCCCGCTCTCGCCCACCCGCTCCGGGAGGGCTCCCGCCGAGCACGTCCGCCCCTGGGGCTGTTGAGCCGGCTTCTTCCCAGGCACCCGATTATTTGTGATTATTTCCCCCCCCCGGAAACCCCGCAGAAGCGCTAGTGCAATAACGACGGGGCTAATCCCTCCTTTTGGGTAAGCGCTTTTTGCCTCCTGGTGGTTTGCAGTGCAGAGCAGCGGCAGCATCCCTGACTTTGCAGCTAGGGAAACCGAGGCACCGGGAAGGAGGTGCTGCATGCCTGCCAGGCGGGGATGCTTCTCAGCCTAATCCCGCACCGTTCCCCGCTTGCCAGGGCTGGTGGCACTGCTCCGGTGCCGCCAGGGGTATGGGGTAGTTGGAGAGGCGCTTACAGAGGAAGGCAGAGCTCAGCACGCAGCGGTCGGCAGGCTCAAACCGGGGGCTACGTTTCGGCAGAGCGGACTCGCYGCTTTTGCCTGCTTTGCCCTTGCCCTGGGGGCCCCATCCGGCTTCTTGGAGGGGGAAACAGCCGAGGGGAGCTGCGCCGGCRCTGGAGGAGACCAGCTCTCCCCCTGTGACCAGTGTGGTGGAGGTACAGGACCTCGGCGCGGAGACTAGGAAAACCCCTGGGACAAGCAGGCTCCTAGGAAAGCCGTGCACCAGATAGCAGGGGGCTTCCCCATTCATTTTCAGAGAGTTTCCAGTCTCCTGCACTCATTTCCCCTCTTACCGACATCTTCTCTCGGTCCCAAAGAGAAATACTCGTGTGTCACCTCTCAGGGTATTTCTTGATGGCAAGGAGCATAAGAGCTCTCTGGGTGAACAGTGCGATGGCATATTTAAGTGCTTGGGGGAAAATCTCAACCAGCTCTCATGGCAACTTCTCTAACTTGGGGGTGGTTTTCTTCCAAGCCCAGCAGTAAAAAGATGCTCTATTTCTGCATCTTTTATCCTCAGCAGCAAAAAYGCGGGCAGAATCGCAGTTGCAGGTAGCTCCGGAGACCAAATAATAGTCTTCTCGCTTTCCCCAYGGTAGTTAAGCTTGGTGGGCTGCAAAACCGTGACGGCTTGCTTATGTTGGTGAGATCTGCACATCTGACTGGGAGAGATGCACAGGGAGCAGAAACGTTGAGTCAGAAGAAACCGTATTTATATAGTGACTTCTCTTCCYGTAACCACGCTCTAATTACCAAATATTTATTGAAGGCCACAGGCACTGTTTGTTGTCCAAGTTATTTTCTTGCATAAGCTGTAACAGATCAAGCAAAAGATAATCACCATCCGATGCATTTGAGCATCGCAAATTATAACCAGTTTCATGCTGTTATTAGGGAAATTCTATCAGTGATTTATTTTTAATCGATCCAGGCCATGGACTGAGCCATTACAGCTCAGCTGTTAACCTAATTAAGGTAACAGAGCTTAATTCTACTTCCATTAACACTCATGTAAACGAGGAGGAATTATTGAGTTGGTGAGGGAAGGCAGAGCAGAGCCAGGCCTGAAATTTTGGGGGGGTTTTGTCATTCTTCGGGGTTGATTTCAGGAGACGGCGTTTGGGGGCATTAGCAGGGCCGTGTTGAGCGGTAATACCTGTGCGCACCCAGCAGGTCGCCAAGGACTCGGCAGTGATTACAAAGTGCCTCCGTGTATAGCGGTGGGTGCGAAGCCCCGAGATGGATACGCAAGAGTTATCCCTTGCGTTTTTCCTGCAAAGGACCCAAAATGCCTTAGAAAGGAGGGCGAGCATCCCTAACGTGACCGAGCGGGTTTCTTGAGTGCGGAAAAGCGAGGCAGGAGGCAATGTTAATTCTTCTGATGTGCCGAAGCATGTGCATTTGGGCTGAGCGCCTGCAATCCAAGCTGCATTCGAAGACGTCCCCCGAAATGCTTCGGGTATATTCGACAAGCCACCTCAAGCGATGGGCAGGTATGACAACTGGCCACGGCATCCTCCGCCAGCTGGCGGCAGGACCGGATTCCTGCGGTAGCCTTTCATTAGGGATTTCTCTAGTCTTTTGATAAATAAGCTTCCAAGCCTTCCTCCGCAAAGACGATGGCTAGGATCCCGCCCTTCCTTTCCTTTCCCCTCGCTCATGCGAACGGGGAATGGGTAATCCCGGACTGCAGGCCTGGCACTTGAAGGAGATGCCTGAAGACCGCAGCAATCCCAGCTCGGTCCCGTTAAGCTGGGATTCCTCCCCTGGCTGCTGCGGCTTTTCCAGGGAGATTTATGAGGTCTCGTGAGCGCTGTTGCAATCCGGTGCCTCTCCAGCCAGCTTATCCCGGGGCGGGATAAGCGGGGCGCTCAGCACAGCGAGGGGCACCCGCGCTGCCGTCCGCCGGCGTTGCTCGCCTTCGTCTGCGTGGCCGTCTTTGCTCTTGGAGACTTCAGCGACCGGAGCACCAGCCTGCGCCCACTTCGGTGCAACAGGTTGGAGGAGGCTGCGCGGGGCGGGTGCAGCGGCCGGGGGCCGGCACCGAGGCATTGCTTTGGGGAAGAGCGAGGCAGGCCGAGACGTGTTGTGGGTTTTTTTTCTTTACCAGTTGTTTTTAAGGTTGGGCAGCCCTCGCATGTGACCCCGTGTTTTCTTCCTCCCATCTGTTTGTGCTCCAGAAATCTCAGYGCTTGTTTTTCCCCTGCAGAAATGCTGGCTTCTTGGGAGAAAGGAAAAAAATAATATAAAAAAAAAATATATATATATATATATATACCACAAACAAGCCCAGCTAGCAAACCTGCAGTCCTAGGTCCGGTCGAGCAAAGCGGCTCCCCAGTCATTAATCTCGGCGTGCGTTTTCCCGCGGCCCCTCTGCGCGCTCAGGGAGCGCGTACAGGGGAGAGCCGGTCGCTCCGGGTCCCGGGTGCTACGCAGCTCCCTGCCACCCTTCTGCCGTGGGTGGATCCTGAGCACCAGCCCGACGATATTAGATCATTGTGTGCATACCACAGTAATAGTTAGTGTCTGTCGGTGCAATTTCTCTCTCATTGCGAAAAAGAAAGAAACAAACAACGGTTTGGGGCTCTCTGCACCRTTCAGCTTCCAAGTGGTTCCCATGAAGAAGAATGTAAGTAGAGATTTTGCAAGAATCTTTATCAGAAAGTGAAGTCCTTCAACACTGTCGAGTTCAAAGCAATCGCTATAGTTCTCTGTGCTCCGATTTCCCCTCCCTGCCCCTTCCTAACCCTCTTCACCACGTGTGCTGTTTGCTACTGGCGGTCTCGTGAGCATCAGGCCGCTGCGTGGTTAGAGGCTGTGTTGTCTCCCCCAGGAACGAGCCCCAGAGCAGGCCTGGAGAAAGAGTTTTCTCCTCGCAGAGTCCGTTTGCTTTGTAGATCACCTAAGCGGGGCTTCTTCATCCTCCCCAAGCACAGGAATAGGAGCAACGCTGGTGATACCTGTGTATTTGTGGCACGCCTCACTTGGGGATCTCCCAAGGACTTGGTAAGGACCTGTGATGCCATGGTAGGAGAGCAGTTTAGGTTTGTACAATGAGATATCAGAGCTGCTATAAAGACAGCTGTATTGGGGCAAAAGGCATCCTTTATCCCGTAATAGTTGTGCGGTTATGGATAAGGAAACCTTGGAGGCTGCTGCAGAGCCAGCAATGTCTTGGACGAGGTTAACTTTGACTTTGTGGCTTTTAGGGAGAAGGACGTGCATGGGGCATCAGGACAGCGCTGCGGGYTTGGGGCAGGCTGGGAGGGAGGGTCACTGCCGGGAGCTCCCTGGCCTGGACCACCAGGAAGGGAAACCCCAGGAAACTCCACGCCAGGAGAAGCCACGTTCCCGCTGGACATCTCCTCATGCCGGAGCCTCCTTGGGAAGGGAAGGGCAGGAGACGAGCAGGGTTTAACTCATCCCCGTTCAGTCAAGGGCTAGCAGAGCATGGCCGGCCTCTCCGGAGCCCGGGGGATGCCGCAGGACCCGGCTCCCAACCCTTGGCCAAGCCAGTGTGGTGCAGGTGGATCGCGTCTCCCCCCGGAGCYGCCAGGCTCCCGCGACGAGGCAGCCGAGCCATCCGAAACGGAGCAAGCCCCCGCGTGGTGCAAGGACGGGTATAAATGTCCACCAGATGGTGGAACAAGTGAATTCGACCTTTTCGTCTGCACTAAATAGCTGGGTTTGTTCGGTTCGCTTTCCGTCTCGGCTTCCCAGTTCTCTTGGCGCTTTGCAGCTCTGGGGAAGGAATAAGGATGTTCTCCGAGTGCCTCCGTTCCTGCCGCTGGGCCGGCCCCCCTGAGGTTCGGCGTCGCAGGGCCTTTGCAGCAGGGTCCGAGCGCTCCCAGGGGGATGTGGCAGAATAACTCCAATAACCCGGCGTGCCGTGCGGAAATGCCGCGGTTGGTGCTGGCCCCCGCGGCCCGGCTCGTGTTTCCAAGGAGGCACTGCGCTTGCCGGCTCCGTTCCCGCGATGCGAAGTGGCRCTTTTCCCCCGCCGGCTTCCCGAGSRAACCTCCTTCGGGGACGTTATGGTCCATGGCTCTTCATCCGTCACCTCCCAGGCAGGTTTCGGCTTTGGGTTCGCAGCCGCCGGCCCCGCTCCCCTCCTGCGTGTGGCTCTTTGCTCGGGCGCAGCAAATCCCCCGTAGCTTTTGGAGGACGGGATGCAAGGCACCGATTTATCCGCGTTTTCTAAGCAAACGGCGTTTCGGCGTCCTCCGTGCAAATCGCTGCACCAGCCCGGTCGCGGTCATTAGTCTCGCTGAAACCCGGAGCAGCCCCGGGAAGTTCAGGCAGAGCCGAGAGGGCGGCGTCCGGCGCCTCGGCCTGGCGTCGCCTCCTTCCCGTTTAATTCGATGATGGCGCTAAGGCCACTCGAGCGAGACCGCAAAGTGCAGCTTGTCTGGGACGGGAGAAGCCGCTTTCCCCTCCCCGGTGCTGGCGCGCTCGGGTAATAACTGCATTTCTTTCCCGTGACGCCGAGCGCGTGAACGGGSGCCAAGCCGAAAAGGAATTTCGATGCTCCGATAAGATGTTTACATCAGCCTAAACATCGCCGGAGCGTCTGACATATTAAGTAATCCCCGGTTCTCCCAGTCGCCGGAGCGGAGGACGCTGCCGGGCGAAGGCTTGGCAGCGTGGCCCGGCGGCGCAGGAGCAAACCCCATTCCGCGGTGGGGAATGGCACCTCCGCGAGCTCGCCGGCGGCGACACGGCCCTTCCCCGCGCTGCACCAGCCTCCTCGGACGCCCGGCCGCCGCGGAGCAGAGGAGAGCAGAGCGCCTGCAAAGAGGAGTATTTGCAGCTGCGCGCCACGGCCGGGGGATGCCTGGCCAGATGCAAACTGGGGTCGCTAAGGACAGGTCCCCAGCCGGCAAAAAGTGGCCTTGCTTTACGGGTGGCCGGTGATCCACATGGATCTGCTGTAGTTGAGTCTGGCCCTGGGTGTTCGTGCAGCGATCGGCCTCGTGCACCCCGCCAAGGTCACTTTACCGTGCGAAACGGAGCCACCTGCTAGTCATAAAAGCCCTTTGGCCGCGTTTTGTCGCCGAGGACATTGGGTTCAAACCCTGCCGATCGGCGCCGGCAGGAATGCGGCAGCTATGGGAGGGCGAATTTGCATCAGCGGCGGTCAGGAGCGAGGTGCACGAGGTTGTCTGCCCCGGGGGGACGGAGGGAGGGTTAATGCTCCAGGAACATGCAGGAACACGCGTGAGGACACGCGAGGTTTTCCCGAAGGGCGTCTGGGTGCAAAGGGTTCGCTGCAGCTGGAGGCAGAGGAGCAAAGGTGGCTGCAAGCAGACGAGGGCACGGCCGCGGCGTGGGGATCTCCTCTGTAATCCAGCCTGTTGAAGGGTGGTGGGCTTTGTGGAAGAGGTTTGGTTTCTTCTTTCCCAGCAAAGAGCCACCAGCGACTCTGCCATGCCCGGCTCCCTGAGGTCCGCCGGAGACCCTGGCATGGCTCCTGCGTTGCCCATCCCTCCCTCTCTCCTTCCAGAATCACGTCCTGACGCTGATGGCCATGGCGGCCCGCATCTACAAGCATCCCAGCCTGAAGAACGCCGTCAACCTGGTGGTGGTGAAGGTGCTGATCGTGGACGACGAGGCGGCGGGGCCCGAGGTGTCCGACAACGGCGGCCTCACCCTGCGCAACTTCTGCAACTGGCAGCAGCGGTTCAACCCGCCGAGCGACCGGCACCCCGAGCATTACGACACCGCCATCCTGCTGACGAGACAGGTCCGAAGGGACGGGGGGGAGAGACGCGTCAGGGCTGTCCCCTGCCTGCTCTTCATCCCTACTGGAGGAAGAGGAGGGATCGCCGTGGCTCGCTCGGTGGAGGACGGTGCTCGCAGCTGGCGTAGGCAGAGGGGGGAGGTATCACTGGGGCACAGGGGGAGGCAGTGATTTGCGCGGAGGAGCGCGGCGAGGCTCCGACGTCCTTCTGCCCCGTGAGACGTTTTCTGTCTGGTCCGTCACCAGCTGCCCAGCAAGAACATCGTTAAAGACGGGGAGGGGGGTGAGACCGGGACGAACCACGGCAGGGAGCCTCAGACAGGCCAGAAAGCGGGCGAAAGCTCGGAAATGGGAGGCCCCCCGGGGCGCCGTGTCCCCCCCGCCCGCCCCGCTCAGCCCCCTTTGGCACTGCTTCCAAACAGGACTTCTGCGGGCACCAGAGCTGCGACACACTGGGGGTGGCGGACATCGGCACCATGTGCGACCGGAACAAGAGCTGCTCGGTGATCGAGGACGAGGGCCTGCAGGCAGCCTACACGCTGGCTCACGAGCTGGGTAACACCCGCGAAGGCCGCGGCGGCCCCGGGGGGGCCCCCCCCGCAAGCTGGTTGATGCAGGCAGGGGCGATGAGCTTAGAAGTGCCTCAATTAGGATAAATCGGCGCATTTGTCTGATGCCCCTAAACTGTGATGAGCTAAGGCATGGGACCGGGAACATCTCGCCCCTTTTTGGCTGCTCATAGTGACCTGGTCCCTGGTTTGGGCTGGCTTGTCCAYGTAGCGGGCTGTACTATTGAGGTATGGTGAGCAAGCACCTTTTTTCTTACTGCTTCTGATTTGTCAAAACGACTAGTGTTTGCAGCAGGGGGAAATGCCCGATAAATTATAGAGACCCCCAGCACAACGTGCAGCAGAGCAGGGRCCGGGGGAAAGCGCCAGGTCCGAGCTGGGTATCGAAGCTGAGCTGCCAGCTGGGTGCCTCCATCTCTTGGCACGTTCTCCTCAGTCATATCGCCCAAAGAGCTAGGTTTGGTTCCCGGCGGGGATGAGGGGTGTTTTCCGAAGCCGGAAAACAAGGAGAACGAGGTGCCCGGCTCGCTGACGCCCTCTCCCCACCCAGGGCACGTCCTCAGCATGCCCCACGACGACTCCAAGACCTGCGAGCGGCTCTTYGGGCCCCTCGGCAAGCACCACATGATGGCACCGCTCTTCGTCCAGCTGAACAAGACGCAGCCGTGGTCGCCCTGCAGCGCCATGTACCTCACCGAATTCCTGGACGGAGGGCACGGTAAGGCTCGGCTCCGCGCCGTCACAGCGCCAGCCTTTGCTTTAATTGCTTAGGCTCTTGGCAAGCCCTGGAGCAGCTCGGGGGGTTTGCATTCCCCTGCTCGGGATAACCCGTGCCCCGGTGTCCGGCCCCGACACGTTTCCAGCCTAATTCTTGCATTTTCCGCCCCTGGCTCAGGGGACTGCTTGCTCGATGCCCCGGCCCAAGCCCTGGCCCTGCCCGCCGAGCTGCCCGGCCGGGGGCCCCTGTACAGCCTGGACCGGCAGTGCCAGCAGATTTTCGGCAAGGACTTCCAGCACTGCCCCAACACCACCGAGGAGGACGTCTGCGCGCAGCTGTGGTGCCGGACGGGCGCCGGGGAGCCGCTGTGCCACACCAAGAACGGCAGCCTGCCCTGGGCGGACGGCACCCCCTGCAAGGGCGGCGGGCTGTGCTGGGACGGCGGCTGCCTGCCGCCGGGCGCCCTGCAGCCCCAGGTGACGCGGGAAGGGGAAACTGAGGCTGGGAACCGGGCTATTGGCCAAGGGCAAACTGTAAATTGCGGGCACACGAGGAGAAGTCCCAACTCCCGCTTTGCTCTCGGACGTGAGCCCACCTTGGCTCGTGGGCTGCGTCCGAAGAGGGTGAATCCAACTGTTCACCATTTGCACCCTTTTCCCAAGGAAAATACTCAATCCGTGACCGTGCCACCCAGTCCGGCCACCCAGTTTGCCAGCGTGATCCCTGGTCTCGTGGGGCTGCACTCCCGGGCTGGCAAACCCAGGCACTTGCGTTTCTTAGGATCGGGCGCCCTGGCTCCAGGCGAGCTGTCCCCAGCGCTCCCGTCCACCTCGCCCCGCGGCCAGGAGGACACGTGGTCTTTGAAGGTGCCCAGCCGGTTTCTGGATATCTCCTCGATAGCGCTGTGCCTTTCGCTAATCTTTATTACCGTCCCGTGCCGGCCGAGCCCAACTCTGAGATCAACCGTGGCATGAGTTGTGTCGAGGCTCGGGCTGGTCCAAGCCAAGCCGAGGTGGCTCTGCCGTTAAATCACTGCGCTTCTCCCTGCTGGGGAAGCGAACGGCGATTTCTGAGTCAGTCGGCAAAGCACTTAAACCCAAGCTTAATTTCAAACACATGATCGGACTCACGGCAGCGAATAGTGCTCACAGTGAAGTATGTGCTTAAGTGCTTTGCTGGATCAGGGCCACAGCTGGGGAGCTGGGGGCGGGGGGAGAGGGGGGGGATTTTAGGGCTGCTCCGTTTGCCCACGGCGTTYGGGCGGCGGGGAGCGGGCAGGCTCGGCGCCGCCTCTGCCAGCGCCCGGTGGCCTCTTGCAGCCGGCGGTGGACGGAGCCTGGGGCCCCTGGAGCCCCTGGGGCGCCTGTTCGCGGACGTGCGGCGGCGGCGTGCAGTTCTCCTACCGCCACTGCGACAGCCCCAAGCCCCGGCACGGCGGCCGCTACTGCGAGGGCCAGCGCGCCAAGTACCAGTCGTGCCGCACCGAGGAGTGTCCCCCGGACGGTAAGCCGTGCCTCGCAGGGTGCATCCCCCCCCCTGTTTCTCCCAAACCGGTCGCTGGCGATCGCTCTGCTCTCCCGCGGGGAGCTGTTTTGGCAATAGGGGTTGCGATCGCCTCGGACGTGCACCGAGCGTGCCCGTCGCGCGGCTGCCGCCCGGGCGCTCTCGCTGCCCTTGGCTCACTCCTGCGCCTCTGAGCGCGCGGAGGCAACGGCAGCGATCCCTACGGCTCCTCCGGCCCAGCCCTTCGGGGACCCGTCGCGTCCTATTTTGCCCTTCCTTTCAGGCAAGAGCTTTCGGGAGCAGCAGTGTGAGAAGTACAACAGCTACAACTTCACGGACCTGGACGGCAATCGCCTCGAGTGGGTTCCCAAGTACGCCGGAGTGTCGCCCCGAGATCGGTGCAAGCTCTTCTGCCGAGCCAGAGGCAGGAGCGAATTTAAAGTCTTTGAGGCCAAAGTAAGACATCCCATGATGATAGCTACTAATGTCCTTCCTCATCGGGTTAAAATGCCCACGCAGAGCCGTACCGCGATTGCTTCTCCTCCTGTGCCCTTTCTCAGGTGATCGACGGGACCCTGTGCGGACCGGAGACCCTCTCCATCTGCGTCCACGGCCAGTGCATCAAGGCCGGTTGCGATCATGTCGTTGGGTCCTCCAAGAAGCTGGACAAGTGCGGGGTGTGCGGCGGCAACGGCTCCACTTGCAGGAAAATATCCGGCTCGCTCAACCGATCCAAGTAAGGCCCCGGGGGGAGCAGGTCCGCAGAGATGGGGCGGAGGGGCAGTGCAGAGAGAGAGGGAGACAGCATCAGGCTGTAGGAAGGAAGCAAAGAGACGAATTTGTTCCTCTTGAGGATGTGTTCGGAAAAGCTGCTTTAAGTACCCGGAGATCCTGACCCAGCAACATCTGGCGAGGAGCGTTTGCTCACTCGGTCCCTTGCAGCCAGCCCAGGAATGCCGGACAGATGTTCACAAAAGCCTGGCTTCTGCGTAAGCGTTTCCTACGCTCGCTGCTGAGGAAACACGGTCAAGTCCGGGCTTATCAAAGAGCAGGGACAGCGTTTGCACATCTGGCTGCTAGAGTCCGTGCACGGCTCCTCGGCAGCCCCGGACCTTCCCTGGCACTGCTTTCCATCAGGGCGCCCCTGCGGATTTGGTGCGCTTCCCTGGCTGGAGCAGCGGTCGCTTGGCAGGACAAACCTTCTAGCAGGAGCTCCTGAAGACGTAGGGATGCGGAAGGGTGGATTGGATGGTTGACATCTACGGAGCCTGATTCCAGCAGGGCACTGCTGCCCGCCGTGCAGCCCACCCGGCTTCACGGCCGTGCAAACACGCTCCGCGCTCAGCCAGGCGGCCTCGCGACGGCCTCGTCGCCTCCCCACGCTCCACGGGGCTTACGCGGAGTTTATTTCTGGGCAGCGTTATGTAACCCGAGCAGAGCTTTCCTCCTAAAATAATAGCTGGTGCTGACACCAGCTGCGTGCTCAGGGTGCTGCTGGTTGCAAATGAAGCTGCCGCCCTGAGGAGTTTACAACACAAATTTCTCCCCAGCGCGCTGAGCCCGTTTGACATATATTCAAGGGCTGCCGTGGGATATAAATCGTGCAATAAGTTCTCCCTGGCCCCGAGCTCGGGGGTGCACCGCAGCCCAGGGACACGGGCTTAGAGGCAGCCGCTTCCCTCGCTGCGGATCTCTGTTGCTTTGTCAAAGAGCTGAAGTTAAAGCGTCCCGCGGAGGCTTTTGTTGAGAAGATAGTAACAAAAGCCCGACACATCCAATTCCATGTGGCGAGGTGACTCACRCAGTCAAATTAGATTTCCTAAATGGTTTCCTTCCAGGGAGCCAGATGAATGGAGCTTCCATTCTCCTATGAATTGTTTGTGGTTGACTAAAGAGAGATTAACGTGGTAACTACAGCCAAGAAGAGATCCCATTAAGATCAGGGTTAGGGAGGCCAGGGCGACTGAGAGCAGAGTTTGACCCTAAGGCTTTGTTCCAAAATATTCTAAACGTAATTACCAACCACAGCACCGACCTTGGAAACGCATGCAAAACGCTCCGGCCGGCCGCAGGTCCTGATTCACGCGAGGGTGCAGGATGCCAGGCTGGTGCTGTAGCATAGTTTGGAGTAATTATTACTAGATGTCCGGGGCCGACAAGGCGGCCCACGCTGCGCAGGGCACAAAGACGCAGCCCCCGAGGCGAGCGCCTCGCCGACCCTGGCTCTGATTGAGCTGCCGTCCCGGGGGCCGCGCGCTCCGGCACGGGGCCGTTAGGGACTCTGCAGAGGGACCCTCCTCCGGCACGGGAACTGCGCTCTGCACCCTCCTGCAGCAGCTCTTCGGCATCATTACGGGGCTATGAAAGCCTGCTGAAGAGGAGCCCGGGCTAACCGGTGCAGAGACGCCTGCCTCTGCTCTTGCTGCCTTAGTTCTTGAGTTAACACCCAGCTGGCAGAGCAGATGTCGGGTCTGTTAACTCTTTCACCACTGATCTGTTTTTAGCAGCAACATCCGGCCAATGCACTTTTCCTCCCAGCCTGCGATGCCAGCTGTCCCCTGACTCCATCCCATCTAGCTGTTTGAACCTTCAGCATCGTCAGTGGCAAAGTCGGTGGGCAGAACTAGGCTTTTTAGCAAAAAACACTTCAGCCTTTTCAAAAGAAAAGGGGTAACGGCGGCATAAGAGTAGCTGGAATTTCCTACTGATGGTGGTAACTGTGGGGCTGTTGGTTTGATTGCAGTGCTCCTTTCTGTATGTAAGTCAGCAAAGTCTCCCAGTTTAACACAGCTGCACTATTTCCAGCTCTGGAACGCTCTAGGATCCACAGAGATGGCTTCAGAGCCACGATCCCCTTTGCCCCAGGCAACGTGTTGTCCCRTGCATGGGTTTCTTCTTAGTAAGTTGAGGGAAACAACCATGTCTCTCTGCCCCATGCAGATACGGCTACAATGACATCGTCACGATCCCTGCTGGAGCAACCAACATCGACATCAAGCAGCGCAGCCACCGTGGGGTCCGTCACGATGGGAATTACCTGGCTCTGAGGACTCTGGAGGGCAGGTACCTGCTGAACGGAGACTTTGCCATCTCGGCCATGGAGCAGGACATCCTCATAAAGGGAACCATCCTGAAATACAGCGGCTCCATGACAACTCTGGAGAGGCTCCAGAGCTTCCGGCAGCTCCCTGAACCCCTCACGGTCCAGCTGCTGACCATCGCCAGCGAGGTCTTCCCACCGAAAGTCAAGTACACCTTCTTCATCCCCAAGGACGTCCCCTTCAGCAAGCAGAAGGGCAAAGAGAAGAAGTCAGCCAACGTCATCCGGCCAATGCTGACCTCGCAGTGGGTCCTGGGCGACTGGTCCGAGTGCTCCAAGACGTGTGGCTCCGGCTGGCAGAGACGGACGGTGGACTGCCGGGACGTCGAAGGCCAAGCCTCGTCCACCTGCGACAGAGCCCTGAAGCCCGAGGACATCAAGGCCTGCGGAGACTTCCCCTGCCCGCTGTGGCGCCTGGGCCCGTGGTCCCCGTGCTCCCAAACCTGCGGCGAGGGCGTGCGGACGCGCGACGCCTCCTGCATCGACTACGCGGGGAAGATCGTAGCCCCGGAGAAGTGCGGCCACCCGGCGCCGCCACCGGCCACCGCAGCCTGCGTGCTGCAAGAGTGCTGAGCCGCGGCGGGGACGGCCACGACGGAGACATGTGACGCAGGCAGCGACTCGCTCGGGACGTAGGTGTGACAGCGAACGTGCGCTAACGGACCTGAGCAGGCCGCCCGGCCGCCGACCTGCTTGAAAGACGAACGGACGTGAAAGATCAACCGCTCTCCAGTGGTTCCTCCCCACCCGATAGACATCTACCTCAGAGCGGGGAGTAACAGCRTCCAAGCGGGGAGGAAGCATGTTCTTTCTCGTCCTTTCTTTCTTTCCGACTGGCTGATAGAAGGCAAATCTTAATTTAAGGGGAAAAAGAAGCATATCTAGAGGCTGTTTCAGTGGCGGGCTCGCCGGGAGGCTGCCCAGCCCCGGTGCGCAGCTTGCCTCCTTCAGAAGTTCAATGCGGTCAAAGGATGTGAGTTGAGGTGTCGTTGATCTCCAGTGCTGGACCCAGGCCCGATCCTGCAGCCGTTTTTGGGGCGGACTTGCCGCTTGGTTCGGTAGGAGCTGTGTCTTGGACGGAGACTAAACGTGTCCGGTTCAGTGGGGTTTGTTAACGGGGAGGTGGCTTTTGCCACAAAATGTGGAGCTAGCTTTCCCATCCCTCCGTCCCAGCTGCAGGTCGAGGAGGTCCGGGTTGGGGGATCCGATTCAGGACATGATAAAATTTGGATCTCTCTGCGAAACCCGGGGAACTTGGATCAGCTTGCGGTCCCCTCTGCACAGCAGTGTGGGTGTCTTTGAGTGCGAGGCGGGTTTTATCAGCTGTGGTTTTAGTTTCCGAGATAACTTGCTAATTTGGCTCGCGGCAGGAATGAGCCGAGGGCCGGCTCCTGGCAGGAAGTCGGGCTAGATGACCTTAGTGGTTCCTGCCGGATTTATAGTCTACGATGCTACAAATCGCTGACTCCAAACATCCCCAGATGCTGAAATCCAGGGAGCTGTTTAGGACGGTCCCTATTTTCACTGCGCCAAGCAGGTTCATTGGAAACTCAGGTCAGTCCAGGAAGTTGGCACCAGCCTGGCGTGTACACCTGCAGCCCTGCCCGTCTTCCCGGCTCCCCTTCTCCTTCACGGCCACCGAGGAAAATGAAGAAACCCTCTCCTAAGACGGAGGGTCGGAGCGTGGCACTGCGAATCAGTTATTTCTCAAGTTGCAACCCCACCAGGAATGCTTACGCCCCTTGCCTCAGTTTCCCCAGCTATAAAACCAAGGCTAGTTATACCCCGTCTGGTTTGCAGGGCTGCCATGGGGATTAATTCGAGCTTCTGCAGTGCTTTGACTCTGAAATGCTTGTGGCCTTGGAGAAGTTGTACCCCTGGGGTGGACACTTGGGCGCGCGAGCATTTCCTTTCCCGTAGCTGTCCTCCTTGGCTTCCAGTCCACCGCGTATTTATTTTATCAGCTGTGGTTTTAGTTTTTGAGATAATTTGCTAATTTGGCTTGAAGGGCCGGCTCCTGGCCCGCGTTAGGCAGGAAGTCAGGCTAGATGATCATAGTGGTTCCTGCCGGATTTATCATCTACGATGATACGAAATCTCTCACCATCCCCAGAACTTGCAGATGCCGAGGCAGCCTCTCCTCGGCCCGCGACGTGGCCGGGTGCCTTCGCTTCGGTCTGGCTTCCAGCGCTCGGCATACGTGAAGGTGCTCGGATCTGGGCTTTGGCTCCAGCCCTGCTTGAGCAATCCTGGGCTGGAAGGTCTAAAAGGACGGCTCGCGGGGCTGGAGCTCTTCCTTCCCAGCAGGGAACAGCCAGGCTCCTCTTCCCAGCCCAGACGCTGTCTGGCCCCGGCGCAGATGGCTGCCTAGTCGCTGAATTTCCCCCCTTCGGAGCAATCCCCTCTCGCTGTGCGTGTGCTGGCAGCCGCCCGCGTCTTGGGAGCGGGGATGGAATTTGCAAATGTTTTGTCGGGGATGGCTCTCAAGCCGCACCTCGGAAGTCGCGGCTCCTGGAAAACTTGCCCTTCTCCTCATCCTCGGGAGCAGAGCGCGGCTCGTGCAGCTCCCAGCAGCTGCTCCCGCTGGGGCCGGAGCTTGGCACGGCGGCTCCGGCAGCCACCCAGCTCCAAACCGCCGGCGCCCTCCCAAAGTCTGCGCCCCGAGAAGGTCCCCAGCGGCATCCCCCTATTTCTTTGCCGCCCGCAACATCCTTTTTCTCTTTTCTTTTTTGCCCAGGAGTCGAGCTAAACCCGAGATGTTCAGCCTGTATCRGCAGTGGGTAATCCCTATCGAAACCAAGGGGGATTTATTCCTACTTGGGGGTTAAGTCTTTTCCTGATCCGGAGGGCTCAGGCTACAGGATTTGGCCTTGGCTCTTCTAAAAAAAATAAAAAATAAAGGCCAGCTGCAGAGTTTGGATCCAGCGTCGTTTGGGCTTGGGTTCAGACCTACCTTCAGGCGATGTTCTGTGTCTGCTAATTAATCTCCAGGAATTTAAACCCTCCCGCTCTCACAAATAGCTGCATGCTAAAGTCATGCAGCCTCGCTGTGTTATTTTCTTTTCCCCTTTGAGTCGGAGAGGTTTTTAACTCGGAGGCAAGCATGTGTTTCCTCTCCGGCCTTGTAACTAGCCCCCATTTAGGATGGGTCAGAAATTTCAGCTCGAGACATCCCTGAGACGGTGCCAAGGAAAACGGACGCATTTATCAGGCCCGCGCAGGCATCGTGCAAGCCAGGGGCCGCTTCCAGCGTTTTATATTCACAGTCGCTTAAGCCAGAGCTTCCTACATGCAAAACCTCCCTGCCTGCAGGCAAATCCAACTCGGCGTAATTTCTTTTTCCCGTGGCCCCGGGGAGCTTTTCCTGCTGGCGGAGGCACGGGGCTGGGGGAAAGGGGGCAGCGCTGCCCCAAGGGGCCCGGCGGCGCCCGGCCGAGCTGCGCGGCGCTCTCGGGGAGACGGGTTTTTGGGATTCCCGACCCAGCCTTCCCTTAGGAACATGTAGCCGTTACGCTGGTGTAAGTCAAAGAGGTTATATATTAGGATATATATATGTATATATATGTTTCCCTTCAGTGAAGGATTGTAGCAATGTACTGAGCCTCTTGTGTTAGGTATTTATTATAAATTTCTGTTTTGTTTTGTACAGTAGCTGTCTGGAAAGGAGGAAAAAAAAAGACTGTGTTTTAACATGCTGCTCCCACCCCACATCCCCCCTCCTAAACCTGCAGCGGTGTCGGAGAGGGGAAGTTTTGCTCATCTTTTAACCACTCGGTTACGCGCCTGGTATCTCCCTCCTCTCTGGTGTGCGCGAACCAGGGTGCGATTTCCAATCAGGCTTTGTAAGCATAACAAATCCGGCAGAACTAAGCTTTGGACATGCATTTTAAGGGAAGAAAAAAAAAACCCATGGTTTTCCTATTTTATCCTTTTCTTTGTATTTTGGCGTTTTGTTTTTGACTTTGAAAACAGATAGTCTGTTTGTGACTCTGCCTTTACCTCTTCAATAAAGGACTTCCTGCCTATTACCCGTTTTTTGTATTTGTTTCTATTTGCACTTTTCTCCATTTCCCTCCCAAGAACAATATTTTGGAGCCTCCCTTTTATTTTATTTTATTTTATTTTATTTATTTTATTTTTTTCTGTTTTGGAGTTTCCCTTTTTCTCCCGAGGTGATTTTCGCGACGATAGCTCAGCACCTGGTGCAGCCCGGCCCGGCAGGGCAGCACGCCGCAAAGCAGAGCGGCTTTTCCCATGGTAGCTCTGCGGCTGCCGGTGCCCTGTTACCGGGACCTGGCTCCTCATTACAAGGTAATTAGGACACCTCCAGCCGCAACCGGATAATCCATCCCTTTGCCTCCTGCAAAGCRTGCATTTGAATAGCAGAGCCCCATCTTGAACCTGTCCGTGGTCGTGTCCAAGCCTCCTTAAGCAGCAACAGGCTCCGGAGAAGATGCTACCAGGCTGCAGAAGTAGCAGCTGCTGCTGCAGCTTGGGCTGTCGCCAGACGTCCTCGCCGAAGACACGGCCACAAGTCAAATGAGGGGACTTTCGCCTCTTTTCTGTCTTGCCTCTTCTTCTATTCCCACCCGCATGCCCCCAGCCTGTGGGGCGGTTCACGTGCCCTTTGGGGAAGGTAAAACAAAACTAGCGCATGCAACGCGCGGGAAACAGACACGGCGGCGGGAGGGCGGAGGTGTCCCTGCCGGCCTATTTTTGGGCCCCTCCGAGGACACGGGAAAGGGTTAGCCTGGCAGCGTGGGATGTGTCACGGTGCTAACGGGCACCGAAACGCACGGCGCCCTATTTATAACCACGGGCAGCACGCGTTTTGGATGACTTCCCTCGGCCCCTGTGCAGCTGGGTCCTGTTTTTCAGCTCGTTAAGGAGGCAGCCGGGCCCCTTCCCCCCCCCCCACCTTCCTTTCTTTTTTATTTTGTTGCTGTTGTTGCGTTGGGTTTTGAATTGAATAATTGTCGGTTTGGTGCTGGGGAATTTCAAACAATGCCAAAGATTTCGGAATATGAATGGGTAGGAAAAAGCCACCAATTAATCATAGCAGAGCACCATTGCAATTTGACTTTTAAGAAGTTTGGGGGGAAAAAAAACACAGTGGCGTAAGAAAATGAACCTTATTGGCGCTTTTCTGTCACCTTTTCCATTCGGGCATCTGAGATAGTGGGCAGAGAGATGCATTTCACTTATTTATTAGTGTTTACCTCCCCTCCCATGTATTTATGGACAGAAAAAAAGCAAACAGTAATGAAGGACGGCCGGGTAGCTTAGGAAACCTGAGGCCAATCCGTCAGTAGGTGTAAATCAATACAGCGCCGGCGCTGATTTACTCCGGCAAACAGTGTTGATCCAGGAGCTGCTGCAGGATCCTTTCGGGTATGGCGGGCTGATAAATTCTTGTTAATAAACCAGCCCTCTCCTGCTGCAGCGGGAAGGATTTYGCACCCGGGTCAGTCTGGGAAGGCTTACGCGAAGGGCCTCTGTGGCAGCTGCAAACGCGACAGATTACCCCGGGATGCTGCGGTATTTGCCCCCCGCTATTGCACGAATAACACCACTGTCTTATTCGAGGGGTTTCCGATGATTTATGCTGCCCATTAAAATTACTGCCTTCCYGCACCCCTGCGCCAGCCAATAGCCGGGACGTTGCGCGATGCCCCTGCGACGCTGGGGCCGCGCTTCGCTGCAGCCTTGCACAGCCCCTGGGGCAGCAGGACCTGGCTTTCTGCTGGGGGCGTTCGGCCAAAAAATGAATCAATGACTAGGGGGAAAAAAAAAAGAGAGAGATCCTTTCGCACTGTGCAATTTTACGTCTCGTATCCCAGCTGCGTCTAGCAGGTTTAAAGGCCGCTGGTTTCAGCGCKAGACTTTGAGGATTTCGTTCTTTTTGCCGAAGTGCCCGCGCTGTAAGTCTACGGACTATGCTGAATTTTACTGTCTTTGGGACGTTAGCTGGGACGTTCGGACCCGGGTGCCGCGGGGCTGCCCCCCTTTGCAAAGTGCCCTCCTTCCTTAGAAAAACGCGTTTGTACAGGTGTCACAACCCCCTGCGATTACATAGTAACTCTGCGGCACCAAACTTGCGCTTTATTCGTTAAATTGTTACAACTTGGCGTTTTTAAGTGATCCCACAACGTGCTCCGCCTGCATTTGCGCAAAGCTGGTGCTAAAAGGCAAACGGGGTTCAGTGCCTTCAGGAAACCTCGTTGCCTGCGGGTTGACCAAAACTGTTTGATCTCCCGCAGATTCCAGCGCCCTGGCGCTACGCTTTTTGCAGCAGCATTTTGAGGTAAGGCAGGCCTGGGTCTCCGTTAACCCTCTGTAATTCAGGGCTTTTCGTGGATTGCCGGGACCTGACTCATCCTCGTCTGGCAAACTGCGCCTCGCTGGCCAGCCGTAGAAAGCGGCAGCGACCTGCGCCCGCAAGCAGCGTGCCTAAATCGCTCCCCATTTGCCGGTGCTTTGTGCAAGCTAAGGCAAAAGAATTAGCAAACGGTGGCGCTAATTGAGTTAAATTAAGCCGTGCTTACCCTGAGTGAGCGCAGATTTGGACCAAATTATAGGGGTGGATTAACTCTAGACTCATTAGCTCTGAACTTGATGGGGATGGATGCAAGCTGCAGGACTTGCCTCCGCAGTCGCCTTCGTCTCGGCCGGGGCAATTTGTCAGTCCCTATCGGACGCGCCCCTGCCCATCCTGCCCGCTCTCCGCGGCGAGCCACCGCCTTTCGGCAGCATCCCCTGCCCTGCTGCTGCCGCGGCTCTTTGCCCCGGGGTTTCTGGAGGCGCCACGGGAGCGGGAGCCGGCTGTGCAAGCACAGGGACATGCRTTGCCATCCCAGGGATGCCAGAGGGAAACTTGTGGCTTTTTGAGTTTCAGACGTTAGCAGGTATGTCGAAAGCGAGCTTCCTGCTGTGGAGCTGCGGGGCATTCTCTCAGGGGAAGGCCGGCGTGCAAAAGGGGTTTCTGCTCCTCCCTGTGCCGCCCGCATGGCAGAGGAGCGGCGGCTGSGGAGGACGAGCCGTGGTCATCCCACGGTGTCCCCAGCCCGGGGAACGTGCATGCACCGGAGTGCCCTGTGTGCACCGTCCGGGGCCCTGGGGCACGCTTGCACTCCCACGCTCTGAGTCCGGGGGGGATGCATGCAGGGGGGTGCGCTCTGTGCACCATCCGGGGGGACACATGCACGGGACTGCCCCATGCACACCGCCTCGGGCCCCGGGGGGGGGGAAGCATGCACTGCAGGGCCCTGGACCGAGGGGGGATGCATGCACAGGAGTGCCCTGCGTGCACCACCCTGGGAGCAGGGGCAATGCATGCACTGGGGTGCTCTGGGCCCCGGGGGGACGCATGCAGCAGTGCCCCACGTTCACCGTCCAGGCCCCACTGGAGCGCCCCACGTGCACCACCCCAGATTCGGGGGGGCTGCATGCACCGGAGCGCCCCCAGCTCCGGGGGGACGCGTGCACCAGTGTGCTCCATGTGCGCCGCCCCGGGGTGGGGCATGCACCGGGCAGCCCCGTGTGCACGACTCCGGGGGGATGCATGCACCGGAGCGCCCCACGTGCACCGCCCCGGG
>NW_020449752.1:2693913-2695506 GCF_003343035.1 Apteryx rowi
GTTGCCTGTTGCATTCCCGCGGGAGTTKCGCGGCCCGTTGAACCCCACGCGTGCACCCCTGGAGATGGCCTGCTGCACACCCTTGTGCACGTAGTTTTTTTGGAGGGAGGGGAGGGAAGTCGTATTGTCTGCTGCATCCCAGAGGGCTTCCCGCTGTCTCCTTTCTCCAATACAGGCTTATGGAAGGAGGAGAGGGAATCCCACTAGCTGTTAGGCAAAGCTTGCTGCACCTTGTTTAGTCTTCTTTTCTACACCACCGCCTTCTGCGTATTCTTTACTGCCCATCTGCCAAGGTCTACTGTGTTGCCTCCACCTGCGCCCATGCCCAWGCATGCTGAGGATATTGCAGTGCTCATCTGCCAAGATCTGTTGCATGTTCCCCTCCTCCCCTCCGTGTATTCAGGGTTATTTTGCTTCCAGTCTGCTGTATACAAACATAAACATTGGCACATGCAGACGCTGGGGGGTATATGCTGCTGCTTGCTTGCCAAAGCCCATAGCCTCTTTCCATATATACRTGCACATAGAGCAAGGGGTACCACTGCCTTCCAAAATCTGCTGTACTTGTTTCCATACGCAGGTGTGTGGGGGAATAYCTCCTTGCTTGACCACGGCAGCTTGTTATGTACATACGCACCAGGAGACTTCTTCCTGTCTGCAAAAAGCTGCTAAGTTTTTCCACCCAAATAGGCACGCGCGTATCTTTCATTGAAGTCTAATAGACAACTCTTCCAGCCCATCTCCGGTTTTGCGCTGTGAAGCTTGTTATGCTTACTGAAGGGAGGGGGTATCCCACCGTCTCCAGGACCGCCTATGCACATACACCAGGGTTGTCGTGTTGACTGCCTACCAAATGCTGCTATGTCCTGCGTTGTACTTGCTTGCACGCATCAGGCTGGAAGGYGACAGCAGGCATTTCACCGATAGCCTTTGGGAGGCAGGTATTTCTGCTACGCGCTTCCACGGAGGAGGTTTCCACTGTTGGTCCTTTTGTGTCTTGTATGTTCTCAGCAGGTGCAGAGTGGTAGGTATTCTGTTGCCTGCCGCCAGACCCTAGTACTTCCTTGTTACCTGTGCCAAAGAGACCATCCATTCTGACTCCCTTCTCCCAACCATCACCCTTCTGCCTTGCATATATTGAAAATGACTGTTTTCTTATCTCCTCTCGGCTGTACTTYATGGCTGCCTTTTACATCTTTCGTGACTGAGACTTTCAGCCCTTTTTCTCGATGTGCCCTGGATGATATTCCAGTGAAATACAGTAAGGTTAAGCCCACCTTGATCTTAGCTTTGGCTTTTGTTTGTGTTTTTTTCCTCTTACTCTGGCAGACTGCTCAGCAGTAGTCTGTGGACTTGCTAGGTGTCTGCAGATCCCCWGTTGGAAACCACCGGTCTAAAATCCATTCGATTTCTTTTTTCCAAACATATATTATTTGAAAGTCTCCCCATTTTGTCAGCCTCTTGTTGTTTCTGTGCAGCCCCAAATCCATTCTGCATGTTTCTAGAAGTCTCCTGCTTTTATTATTTTCCTCACACATGAGGTCCTGGGTTTGCCCTACCCACATGGGAAATTTCTCAGCTTTCCAACTTACA
>NW_020449752.1:2695576-2911865 GCF_003343035.1 Apteryx rowi
AAACCGTGGAGTATCTACTATTCTTAGCTTCTATTTAGGTAGAGGTCATCTAGTTCACCCCCTGTGTTGATCCCCAGCTTCTAGCTGCAAGTTTCTGTAGAGTTGGAAACGTGTTRTTTATCATGCGCTGGCATGCCTGTGGCACTGCTTCATGAACCCTGGGAAGTGACACTGAGCAGAAATGGCTTCGGTCCAGGCAGGTCGCAGCCTAGCGTCCAGGAGTCTTTTGGGGTATTTCAAAGGTGATGTGCTTTCCTTCTGAAATTGAGCTCTCTTGTCCCTGCTTGAGGTCTACACGTAATGCAGATCCAAGATGTGATGTACCTAGAGACCTTGCCTGGGTTTAAGTGTGTCTATTTAAGAAGATATAGCTGTACAAGTGTTAACCTGCTACCTTAGATATAGCTCTACTGGTATAAATACCTCATTGATGTAAAGCTGTTTATACCAGAAACCAGTTATAATGCTATAAGTGTGTCTCCCTAGGGGCTACTTCTATTTAAACAGCTGTTTTTAATCTTAGACTTTAATTGGTGCAAAAACTCCAAGCAGTCCCTTTACCCGGGAAGGGAATTTCCAGCCCCACTTTTGTCTCTCTGGGTGGATGTTGCGTGGATAATAACTTGTGCCAAGGGAGTATCACGCTTTCTTTCCCACGCTGAAGGTTTCTCGCTGGTTTTGTTTACAGGGTGAGAGAATTTCTCTTTCTGTGACCATGAGGTTGACGGGGGGGGGGAGTGTCCTTATATATTTCTCCTGTACTATGTAAGAGAAGTAGTTAGTAAGTGAAACTGAATCCATGCCATGTTTGTTGCAACAGGAGGTTAATCATAAACTCTGGCAAGTTTTAAAAGGGCTGGTTTCGTTCTGTGGTGCCTGTAGCAAAGTGTGCGCTGTTATGAGGGTCTGGTCAGCTGTTCGCTAAGAGGATCAAAAGCAAATACAGCTTTCCCTGTGTGTGCAGTTGAACAAGTGTCCAAACATTATTTGTGGTTATATCCTGTGACCCGTTTGAAGGAAGCTTTTTCCTTTTTGTTTACTTCTTGTGAATAGATGTGTGATATCTGTGCTATGAGGTGAAGGGTGACTTCACATGTCACTGATAAAGAGAAGGTCTTGGGCWCTTTGCACCTGTATTGGTTAGTTCATATCTAGCAGTTCACTAACATTATCGGTTACGTTTGACAAACTACACTATTTTTCAGTGATCTTTTGAGAATGTTTGASTTATTCCTATCTGGTGATTTGCATAACTTCAATTTTTTTTTTTAGCATTATAATTTCCGAGTTCTCTTCGGAACCTGCCAGGTGTGTGAGGAATTGTTTGTACAGTCTGTCGTTGTCAGTGTGTTTTGATTTTTTTTTTTTTTTTTTTTTTCCCCCCCCCCCCATCCCTCGTTTGTTCTGCCAAGGAGTGAGGATGTGTTTGTTAAAAGCATTTACACCGCACCCCTTCTTCTCTTCCTGGGCTGTCAGAAAAGGCAAAATGTTTTCTTTGAAAAAGTAGGTGGTATTTGCACAGCAGCCAAATATACAGCCACGTAAAAAAGTTGCTTGCTAACAGCTTCTTCCACTGCTAAGAGGGGCAATGTAAACCACTAGCTTGAACAAGAAAGCTGCACTGTGACAAGGCAGTGATGCTTTTGCTGGTATGTGACGAGGAAGGGAATGTCTCTTAACGTACAGGAGAATGTCTGTTGACATACTTCTGTCTTGCCCAGTTATAAGTAGGTTATCCCTGTTCAAATTATGCAACTGTGCAGACAGCCAGACTTCAGGATTTCTGAATACTTCAATGTGTCAAGTGCTGACTTCTAAATTAAATGCTATGGTTGCAGAGTGCATTCACAGTCTGTCACTTTAAATATGACATCGATCTTGGAATTGTGTGTGGCTGAAAAGGGGCTGCAACTTAATTACTTGTTTCTTTGAAAAAGTATTGTGTTAGATTGCAGGGACAAAACTGGGTGGGAGAGGTGCCTTTACCTGTGATGGCATTTCAGTTCAGAAKTGTCTAGTTGATCAGTATTTCAGCAGTTATAAGCAGAAAAAATAATGAAAACATTGATTTGTTTAAATATACTTTCTGAGCAGAAGTTGAAATGCCTCACTGCCTTGCTGCTTGCTTCTTGCCTTGAAAGAAGCAGTTTTTAGCAAATAGATATAATTAAATAGTTGTGTACTTATTACTAAGTAAACACAGGAGTCCATTACTCTTAACTTGCCTAGGATTTCAAATTGATTCTTCTAATGGTTTCACTGGATGAAGACAAATGTTTAGTACTACTTTGTAGAAGGTGCATAAATGAACTGGTGGCGGGGAACAAACGGCAAACCTGATAAAATGACATTTACAGGTATGGGTGGGAAGAGAGGGATTCTAAAGGTTTGACATTTTCTTTCAAACCCATTTAATCAGTTTAAGGAAGCAACTTAAATTATGAATTATTTTTAATTTATTCAGAGTTAGAGCAGAGCTGGGGAAATAGTATTTTCAAATGAACAGGTTTATCAGAATACATGAATGATGGGGTAATAAGGCCTGCAAAAATGTGTGTTGAGCTCAGTATGTGGTCTGTGACAGTAACCTGAAGTAAATCTTTAGGGGAAAAGTAAAAGAGCATATATAGACAATGTAGTAATTATTCCTCTACCAACAGCAAATGATTTAGAGATGTCCTGAGCCAGAGGATATGTGCAGTCTTGTTTAATAGTGCCCATGGACTTGTCATCTGTGGATTTGTCTAGCCCTTTTTTTGAACTGTGTGTACCTTTAGCTTGTACAATATCCTGTGTGATGAATTCCACAACTTGTGCAAAAATATTCCCTAGTTTTGTTTGCTTTAAACGTGGTGYCTGGTAATTTCATTGAGTGCCTCCTGCTTCTTGTAGTATGAGAAAGAATAAAGAATCTTTTTCCAGTCACCACCTCATTTGCAATTTTATGGATCTTTGGGTTCTCAGTTTTCGCTCTTCTTCCAAGCTGAATTGTCCCAGTCTATTTAGTACATCTGTCTACAGAGGCTGTTCTATATCTCCTTTTTTTCCTTTGAGCTCTGCTATATGCTTTTGAGTTGATTTGACCAGAATGTTCATTTCCTTGCTTTGCCCGAGAAGGCTGAATAAAGGCAGTTTTTTCAGAGCATGAAGAGATGTGTTCTTGTAAATGGACACTTTGTAGCTCATCTGTGATAATAATGTAAGCATTTAGAGTGTGTAATGTTTTACATTCAAAAGTGCAAATGAACATATTAATTGCAAAAGCTATTTTACTGGAAATACAGATACTCAATATTTTAGTTTATAAATTTGGCTATGGATGGTATTTTATATGGCATATTGTGTCTGGATATTACAGAGAGTGTTTTATGGAAAAACAGCAATTATGGTGGGTACTGGCTAGAATTAAATCTTTTGTTTGGTTTTTGGCAGCATTAAGATGTCATGTCCTATAGAGACTCAAGGGCCCTAGAAATTGCTGGTAGGTTAAGGTGCGAGTTGGTCCTCTGTTAGGGACAGGTGGTTAACTGTTAAGAGATTTATGTAGTGTTAGGAGCTTCTGCAGTTTCTTTTCCTTCAGTGGCTTTGTCTGCTTTTTAGTGGATAAATATCCATGTTAAGAAAGACCTACTCTGAGATGTTTCTGGGAAATGTTAGTAAAGAGGCCAGAAGTTTAAAAAGAAAAAAAAAAAAGTCATCTTATTCCCAGTCTGAACCATGGATAGGGTTCTTCTAGTCCAGGGTTTAGTCATACATGGGAAGAAAGTTAGAAAGCTTGCATTGTTACTGTTTGTCTGATACCTGATTTGTGGGTAAATAAAAGGATCTTCAGTTTTCAGGGCCAGGAAGAACTCCTTTTTGGGTATTTAATTTTACCTACATAATTGAGTCATTAGGAAAATAAAGGGTAAAAGGGTGATGACACAACCACATTCCTGCCTTGCTTAAACTTGTTCAGGATTCTTTATAGCCACTTCCGTTTCAAAGGTGGCTGTTTGTTTATATGTCTGTGACACCCTGACTAGCTGGCCATGGTCCATGCTGTCTGGATTAGCGATTCCTTTTTGCCTCTTGAGATTGTACGTGATGAGCAATTTTGCCTTGATCTCTCCTCTTTACTCTTTATGCAGGTTTTCTACGGTGTTGCTTGCCAGTGCAGGCTTCTTGTACTTCTGGCATTAATGTGGCTTGCATGCTTAAGGGAGATTTAAAATTTGCATTGTGCTTCGGAAAAAATCATTTATTTTAGTTAACATGCATTTTATTAATTGAGCGGTAATGCTTGCTAATGTGGAATAAGAGAAGGAAAGGTGTCATTTATTGTAATAAAACTTCAAACAACAAATCAGTTGGCAGGTAAGCTTTGTGTTGAACTAGTAAAACCTAGCACTTAGCCAAATTTGGCTGTCACAAACCTAATGATTGTGATACGCAGTTACAATCATTTGTTTCTGTAAAATGAGGAGACAGGTTTGTCATTTTCAAGTGACACAAGTTAAAGCCTCACGTACAATAAGGTAGGAGGCACTGCTTGGGGGTGATGAGGGGGTGATAGCAAGGGGGCRGCAAGAAGAGGTATTCTTCAGCTACTGAAGTTCTGTTGCTACTGGCAGCTCTTAGGGCATAAGACACCCAATTAGGCCCCGTTCTTGTCGTGGAGGAAATGAAGAAACAACTTATTTTCCAAGCACTGTTTTCACTGTGCCATCAGTTAAAATGGTCTCTGAAATTGAGCCTCTTCTGTCTGAAAACACGAAGCATGTGCCTTTTCCTTTCTTCGAAGACGTGTAGTAATGCTTGGCAGTATTCTGCAAAAGACGTGCGCATGTGTGAGGAAGCACAGAGGTTTTTGTTTTCTTCATGGGTCTTGTGCAGTAGTGCTACTAAAGAAATCTTGAATTATACTAGAATATTTTGGCATGCAGATACACAAAACATGCCATTTTTCTTTAGGTTTCTTTCACATGGTACTTCCAAAAAAAGGACTTGGGGATTTTTGTTTTTGTTAGCAGTTTGGGAGGGAGATTGGCTTGAGTAGTCTTTTTTTTTTATGTATCTTTGTCATGAGTTTGAATTTATTGATATGCTTGAAGAGCTTCTGAAAGTGATGACTGAAATGCTATTGGTAGCCATGGTAAAACCAGAAAAAATAGCTTTCTGGAATTAGTTTAAAATAGGAGGTTGCTTCCATGTGACAAATAAAAGTGCTTTATGGATATTTTTCGGCAATTCATAGTACTTAGATGGATTTAATGTTTAACTTGTATTTTTCCAGCTATTGCATTTGCACATACTATTCTTGCAGGATGGAAGAATTATTTAAACTGGTACTTCCTGACCAACATACTCAAAAGCGTTTGAAATATTTACTACAAAAGTATAAGGTATGTGGGAAGGGAGGGAGTTGTGAGGATACCTGAAGTGTAACAGCTGTAGTACCGGTGGCAAGCTCTCGGCCAGTCATCTCTGTGGTGGTTATTATCATTAGCTGATGCTCGTATAGAATATAAACGCRTGCCAGTTTGGTCTGTGATTCCACAGGAAACTGAACTGACCAAATGACCCTTGCTGTCAGAAGAGGAGAACAACAGAGGTATTTCCCCTTCCTTTGCTTTCTCTGAGCGGTTGGGTCTTGTTAAGTCCCACCTCACCCAATTTTTTGTGTTGGCTCTGGCACTTTTGGGCCTTCTTGTGAGCATCTTCCTTTCAGTGAGGTGACAAGTAGCTCTCGAGTTTTGCGTTGTTAATTTGTACTGCTATTGAAAACCATGGGCAATAAATGTTAGCCTCACTGGTTATTACCCGGAGTGGGAAAAGGTCGTGTAATAGTTTGTCTACATTGAGAAATTTGGGGAAAAAATAATCAAAATTAGCACAGAGAAAGTATTTAGATCACATTAAAATCAYGCATAAACATTATCAACTGGAAATAGTGGTTAAGTTTGCATATGTGCCTCAGGGATGTAACATGCTAGTCCATTCAGTATACTGTTATTTATGTTCTGTGGGGCTTGCCTATATAAGGGTACTAAGAGGAATATGAATTCATTTGTTGCTCTTAACTACTAAAAAAACAGAAACACCTACTTACTCATCTGCTGATGATGCAAACATATCTAACATGCACTTTCCGGGCAAACTGGCAATCTAATAGTTTGGTCATGTGCTTTTTCAGAGTACTGGTGGAAAAGAGGAATTGCAGGGCCATGAGTGATTTGAAATATTACAATATGTTCTATGCGGTGAAATTTGCACATTATTTTTTATTGTGAAAATAAATATAATTCACTATATAATGAGACCTTTTASCAGTTACCGCTCATATTGTTAAATGAACCTCAGTTTTAAGTACTGTCTGAAAATATACTTTTATGGGTTATATGGAATAGTACTGTGAGATTTCTACAATGAAAAGTTCAAAGTGCTAGAGGCAGGGGAAAATGGCATTTATCTAGTTTGCTTTTTCAACCACGTGAAAGCTATATTAGGCACATAAACTTTATACTTTACACTGCAGTTTCAAAAAGGCAACAAGTTAACTCTGGGGTCTTTGAAGCAGTGAATGGTAACATTCTGTTCTCTGAAACAGCTGATTTCAAATAATCAGACCAAAAGTTGGAAAAGTGTCATAGCTAGAGAAAACAAGACCTTAAAAAAA
This sequence comes from Apteryx rowi, assembly GCF_003343035.1. Classification (NCBI taxonomy): domain Eukaryota; kingdom Metazoa; phylum Chordata; class Aves; order Apterygiformes; family Apterygidae; genus Apteryx; species Apteryx rowi. The sequence goes on from NW_020449752.1 coordinate 2,702,235, forward strand.
AAAAAGAGTGCCAGGGTATGAAAATATAGCCAGAATATTTTACTTGATTACTTTCCTGAAGCTTTTTTCACATGCTGCACCAGAATGGTGCAAAGCTACTCTTTTTAAACTCTCACCGGATAAAGTTTTCTAAGCATTCAGCTGGTGTGTCACGCATGGAATTTGTTGGGACCAGCAAACTTTAGTTATGTAGAAAGGCACCGAGTCCACTAAGAAAATGAACTTGCCGTTCTCTATTCATCTCCTTATTTTCACTAATAACTTTGTATGTCGCATTGTTCAGACGTTTTGATGAAGTTCTCATCATACACGGCTTTTCCTTTTTTCTGAAAAAAAACATTATCAAGTTAGACTAACATACTTTACCTTCAATAAACACAGGTGGTGTCCCATTTTCTATTTGTTTTTTTAAATTTTCATTCTTCCTTTTCTTCAGATTGTTTTCATTTGGCCAGATTCCTGCAGTTATGTACAAACACCTCATCGTATATCACTGCTGATCTTTGAGAGATGAAAACATCTCTGTATTTGTAAATAATCAGAGCTTCAGCACTAAATATTTGAGGGATGAAATTAACAGTGTTAATGTTGCCAAGCTTTCTGGCAGGTGTGTACCACAAAATGAGACAATCTTTGAACAGTCTTGCCTCTTTTCCTAGTAAACCTTTTCCTTGAGAATTAAAATACCCATTTGCATGTTTATAATCACAGCAATTTCTCATGGAAACATTCTTTGATTGATTGACTGAAAGGAGTGGTAACATGTTTCACACACCTATAATTTGATCTTTAATCTTCAGGTTTTATCTAGACTAGGAGTTGTAGCTATGCTTTAATCTTCCGGCTGTATTAATCTAGCACACTCAGTGATCACATACAGAGCTCTGTTATCTGTCAGGGGTTCACAAGTTTTTTCAGTTGCCAACYGTTGTCAACTCTCAGTTTCTCCCATCAGTCAGAAGAGTCTGCTGTTGGCCTTGGCCATTTGCAGTGCTGTGCAAACTAATTTTCATTGCCCAGGAGCCAATAGGACCAAAACCATTAGTAACTTAAATTTCACTATGTCACTATGAGTGCATTAAATTCCGGCTCTGTGATGCTTCCACAGTAGCCATTTTCTGATTTATTTGTGAATTGATTATGTGCTGTAGCATTGCCTCATGATAGACTTAATTTGTCAGCTGCAAATACCAAAACTCTCATTTGTCTCTCTACCTGAGACTTAAGTGGCATGCAGTTCCTGCAATAGAAACAAAAATCAAGGTTTACAATAAGATTAAATTCTCTTGCCAGCTTGAGATCGGTCAGAAGAAAATCTTGTAGGCTATTTCCTGTAGGCCATGTATAAGGGATGATAAGGGACAAGAATAAATCCAGAAGTGTCATTTTCATGAGGAAGTGACAAGACAGAGCTGCACGAGAGTCTGTTGCTGGTTTGTGGCTCCTAGTAGGCTTTATGGATGTGGCCTTGGCATCTGTAATCTATTATGTTCAGGCAGATGACTTCTTAATTCTGCCAGATGCAGGGGTTGGAAGAGCTCCTTTCCGAGTCCCAGCACATCTYTGGGGCTTTCAAACAAATACAGTCTGCAAAGGATACAGTGGAAGATGTCAGCCCAAGCTGGTAAGTCCTGTATCTTGTTCCATCACTGGCAGGTTTTCAGAGATTTGTGGAGGCACCGTTACCAGCAGATGTAGCTTGATTTGGGTGCACGTGTCCATCTTCTCTGGTGGGTTCTAATGTAGGCTCCTGTTCAGATTCCAGTATTTGTTCCTGTAAGCCTGTACAATATCTCGTGTCGTGTTCCTGGGGCATGGCTACTGAATTTTTACATCTGACTTCATGAAAACAAACTTACCGTGAGGAGGTGAGAGGGGAAAACTGAGCCACACTGCACTAAACAATTATGTGTAAAAACAGCCATTCCTGAAAAATAATGRTTTACTGCCTCTTCTTTGCTATGACCTCATGTCACAAGAAGAACAACTCTGTGATATGTTTTATGTTATTTTTAATATTCTAAATTACTCTGGATTAAAGTAGTAGACATTTTTCTCTGTTTTTCATTACAGACAACGTTGCTTTTTTCGTGTATCAAGCAAACATCCTGTCTTTATATGCTGAGGCAATTTTGTAGCATGAGGAAGACTTTGGTCCTCTCTAACTCCAGAATCTGTATGTTTTATATAGAGGGCTTCATACTTTAGAACTAGTACAACCTAGGTGTTTAGAAATGAGCAAATATTTCTGGTTTATTCTTGACCTGTATTGCTTTAGCAGCAGGTATGGTACTGTTTGTGTTTAATATTCATGGTGTAAGTTAGTTCTGCAGAACTGAGGAAGGAAGAGAAAAACGTTGCTAAGATATTGCCCATCTTTTGGTGAACGAGGTTGAAATCAGGTAACAGAAATATGTACAGGAGTAAACTTAAAAAAAAGCTTGTCCCCTTCCTGCCTTGCAGARGAGATTTGGTAGTGTGTTACCAAGGTCTCTAACAAGATATTTGGCTTCTCTCACAGGCCCCTTCAGTTTTGTTCAGCTCTGAATCACAACACCCTTGCTAAGCGGACACGTTTCTCAGTCTTCGTGCCCGGAGATCCGTAGCAGTTAAGGGACGGGGCTACTGGAGTTTTGGAAGAATGCTGCCCAGAAGCRTGCTCTGTTCAGTCAAAACTTTGGAAACCACTTCAAGCTGATGAATGAGGATGACAGACGGTTGTGATGAACAGGCCCTAGGCTCATCTTGATAAAAACTGAAGAGAGGGCTGAGATGGTTTTTGATTTTTGTGTTTTGTTTTTATAAGTATTTTTAGGATAAATGATAAATAAGATATGTAGGGTTTTATCCTAAAAATATTTTTATTATTGCTAAATTTTTTTAGATTTAATAAATTTCATAAATAACTGTTAGGATAAATAAAACTTTTCTAGGCAAATTTTTACAGAAGTGTGAGCACTCCCATTTGCCTCATATTCACTGTATATCAGTGTCCTCATCACTGAGTAAACGACGTGCTCCAGGATGTGGAGGGCTTGAGGGGAGCGTTTGTAGCAGCAGTGTTAGTTTCTGATCAGAGCTTACATGCTTGACCCTAGTAATATGAACAGTTAAAACTAAAACTAAAATCCTGAATAAGTGAGTTTTGCTCATCTTTTATGGGAATATACCTCAAAAGTTAGGTAGATTAAAACATGGATTAAAAACAACATCATCAATAAAGGCACAGTTGCCCAAGACAGTACTGGGTTTTAAATGATAAATTGCAGGGTTGATAAATGGCTGGGAGCTATGACATCTTGAAGAGATGGAATATTGGCTCCTTCTAAATTCAAGACCCAGCAGGAGCTGGGAGATATCACCTTGCACAGAGGGTAGCAGCAAACACTGAAACAGTTTTAAGGTTCCGGTCATGCAAACTTGACTAGATAGTCTAGACTYCGCTGTCACAGGTGAAGGGAGAGAAGTCTTTTGTTGTTACTGCAAAAATTGCACTCTCGACCTTCCTTTAAAATGTATATGTAAAACATTGTACATGTTTTCTAATTTTATCCTTCCAGAATTTTTCTGTTGCAGCTGAGCTACCATCTCAATTTACAATAAAACTGTTTTGTAGAATAAATTGCTGTTTTTGGCACCCTGCTAATTGTCTCAATGCTTTCACCAGCTCTGGGAATTAAAATGCATCTACTAGATTTGCATTGTGCAGAGCTCACTTTTCCATCATCAGAGCGATTCTTTTCCTATCCACGTTAAAGGTTAATGCTTTCGATAGCAATATCAGTGTGAGTCAGAGCGCTGTAACTGCCATCTAGGACTTTGCCATGCCCGCACACATCTTTTTGCTCTCTTCTCATGGCATGTTACAGTTGTGGCTTTGCCCCTGTATTATTATAGTATTTAATTTTAGTGAAATTTAGGAATATGAAATAAATATTTTATGGGCCTTCCAGACCATTCTTACTCCTGAGGAGTTGGTTTTGGAAGAGGAACTATCAAATGCTTTTTCTTCCATGTCCTTTACAGATTACTGTTAATTTATGAATATTCCTTGTCTGTCAAAGCCCCRACGATACAGAAATAGTGCGTCCTTTTGCACCTGCCTCTCTGTATCTGGTACTGCAGCGGTTTACCTTGGCTGGTACCAAGCAAGTAGAGTTACCATTGGTGCTGACATGGTGCAGGATTTCCAGATGTGAAAATCTTTTCAGTATTTTTTTGTGAAGAGAAGCAGCCTTGGTACTTAGGCTTAGTAAACCGCAACTGTTGTAGCGCTCATGAGGGATTTGCTTAGATCTTTACAAATTGATTTAAGATCAGTGTGGGGGCTCACTGCTGCAACATGGCTTTCATAAGTGCTAAACAGCTAGGGGCCTGGGAGCTTTGAGTTTCTCTTTCACTCAAAAATTCTCTGGGCTATTTACACAGACCTGGATGAATGTAGCATTTTTTTTGTGCACTTACGCATTTGAACCATACCTGTTGCCTAATAGTGTTTTAGTCTACCTCTAGGAAGCTTCATTCTGGTTCTGGAATACTTCCAGCCACCTCTCTGTACTGGCTTCTGGTGGTGCACGGTGTGTGACTGAAATTTAGGAAGATCTTCTTTTGGATGGCCTCTTTGTCAGGAATTTGAGAGATGAAGAGGTAGCTGCTCGGGAAGCAATTTGCCACCGGAGTGTCCTCAAGATGTATTCTTACAAAAATGCTGAAGTGGGGAATGTAGGTACAAACCAAACATAAATGTAAAGAAGCTAACAAATGCTTTTTASAAACAGAAGTAATAGTAGATGGACTCAATGGCTTCAAAAGCTCTGGTACATGAACTTGTCAAAACTGGTGTACTAAGAACAGGTTTTTACAAAACAAATGGCATTATCTTATCAAATGCAGTACTTCTGGAGAATGTATGAAAAGCAAAACGCACTCTTATCTGCTTTCCACTGTGAAAGGGAATATTACTGTTAACAGTACATAGAAGGATTGCAGTATTTCTCGTCTTCAGCTTGCTACTTGAAATTGCTGTGCCATTAAAGCTCCTGGGGAGAGTTCTCCCGAGTTTCTTATCTCATCATCAGTGATTCTTTCCTATGAAAATGGGATCTGCGTGCAGAGCTCTTCTGCAAGGGCTGTCAAACCTGCAGTTTGAGAGCCCCGGCYGAGAACAAAAGCCCCACGCAAAGCAAACTCCTTAGAACAGAAAAAGCCTGAAACTTGCCCTCCTGTGAGCTGGGAGGCACAGGATACAGATTTTGGTGTCTCAGGGTAGTTAAGTGGGAGTAGTTTGGAGAATGAAAGTCTGGTTCCAGAACTAAGAAGTGTCCAAGGATCACGTCAGCCCCATTATTGAATGCTGTGGTGTTGCAGGACRTAATATCACCTCAGCCTTAGTTTATAGACTGCAGCTCAGCATTTATTTCAGGTTTTAACATAATTGGTGTTTATAAAGTAACTAACTTAACACTAGATCCTTTGTACCCTTATGAGTATGCTATTCTAGAGGAAACTGAACTTCTAAAACACTGCATACTTATCTTGATGGTTCATTTCCCTGGTCCTTTCACCCACTGCAGCTAAAGGTTACAGGTTTGCATTCCAGAGATTCCAGTACACCAAAGTGAATACTGCACTTTGACGTAATACTGAGCAAAGAAACCTTGTTGTGTTTGCCTTTTCTTTCGCTAAGTACCAGCAGGCTTGGCCGTGATGGGATGAGTTCAAACTAGGTTTACTGAACTGACTTAAAATGCTGTTTTAAACAAAGTCTAGCAAATGCTGTTGATTAATTTTAAATGAGAACAGTTTGTCAGTTCCAGCCAACAGTTTTGTCAAATGAAGCAAGGCAAGATTTAGGGGGTGGGGTGGGAGAGAGAGTACCTTTTATTAGGCCARCTGATGAGCACAGTGATGGGATGCTGACAGAGAGATAATGTTCTTCTCTCTTCTCGCTCTCTCTTTCTCCCAGAGTAGCTAGTTGCTATCTGTTGAAGGAATAGTTAGAGATGAGGTGTGTTGTCAAAACTATGTTATCGGACTAATATTCCTGTGTAGAGTGTAGTTGCACATCGATTCTAATTTAGCGGTTTGAGGACTTTCCAGTTCATGCATTTATCTCCACAAAAGATTTCTCTGCCGCTGTGCTGCTACAACTGTTTATGGATGGTGCTGTAAATTGTGTCCAAGAAGGGGTCTAGGTTAAAAATAAATTCCCCAAATGATAACTGTAGTGATACCTTCTACARCATGGCCTCACAGTTGAATGAATGCACTTGTGGGATTAATGAGCATGAGGGTGGGAATTTCCTATGCTTTTGGGGCACTAAAGCCAGCATAGCATTTACATATCTAAAATCTGGGTTTTTTTTAAGTATTCAGAAAAGTTAGTGTTTTTGTGATACTTTGTAGGTGTCTGTGGGTCGGGACATAGAATTTAAAGATAGGGTGATACTTTTGTGATGCTAAAAAAATGATTCAATTCTGTTGTAAAATGATGTGGCTAAGTCAGGAATTGAACCCTAACAGCTGTATGAGTTTGGTCCACTGACTCTTCTAAAGAAAATCCAAGATCCTTATAAGTACCGTGTTTCAAAAACAATGATTTGAGCCATAATGTAAGGCAGGAGGTGAATAAGATGCTAAGTTTGGGGTATATGAAAGTAGATGGGTTACATAAGCAAAAATTTCCAATTCTGGTGTAGTTTCTTTTCTCTTTACAAAGCATAGTATACATTTTCATGTGTTTATCATTTCTAAGCACAGAAACTTGACATAAGTGTTTAATCATTGTTGCAAAACAAGATTAACTCTAGTATATATGAACCAATAACTGTTGCTAAAACTTGTTTTTAATAGCCTTGAAACAGTAAGCATGAGCTAAGTTATTTGAAACTACTTAAAGGTCAGGTCTATATTAATGCTTTTAGGATTAAAAAAAAAAAACTGAACTAGTTTTCCACATAATTTTAAGAAGTCTTTGGTACTGTAACACTTACTTTCAGACTGCTTTCAGCTAATAGTCAGAAAATTCTCCGCACTGAGGTTCTGAAGTGCTCTTGTTTAAATTTTCGCCTTGTTCTGGGATCAGCACTTTGGCAGGGTGGTGAATTCCCACACATTTCCAGTGTGGGAATGCACACTGGAAAAACCATTCTCCCAAACCGTAAGACAAATGTCTGAGGCAAAGTTTGAAGCACAACTCTGATGCACATTTAAGTGTTCTACTGAACACTTTTTAAAACTTCTGAAAATAACTGTTTAAATTTCACTGTGTTTTACTTGAACTTTGAAATACTGTAATGTAGTGTGGGCCAGGGCAAGGGTATAAGTGTGTGTGGGGGGATTGTACATGGAGAGAAGGAGAGACGGTGTCAACAGCTGGGAAGGGGAAGCAAGCCACCATCTCTTTGATGCCAACCCGAGTCCAGGCTCAGGGGATCTGCCGTTGATAGTTCGTGGCTAGAAGATAGCCAGTAACATTTCCAGCTCCAACCCGCTTATCACTGTTCCTGTGCGCATCTTGATCCTTTCCTCTTCCCCTGTGCCATGCAAACACTCCCAGGGTACCATGGACATTTAGTTGTAATTTCTGGTTCTTTAATCACTTCTGAATGTAGTACCCCATGCCTTACGGTATAACAATAGCTGTCACAGTCTATCTAATAACTGGTAATAAGACATGGGAAAATGTCATTTTGAAATGATGATGATTCTAAGAGGATAAGCTGTAGTGTCTCAACCCTCTACTCTCTTTCCTTACTATGACTTACTGCAACTATAGAAGTGCCCTACATCAACAAAAGATTTAAAACAGGAATGGAACCACTTAAAAACCTGAGTTGCTTTAGAATGGCCACCTTTTCATATGGAAAATATCTTCTTATTGCTTAAATTACCTTTTAAAAAATATTTGAAGTTCTTACTACCTTACTAAATGTAAGTAATTGATATTATTTCCCCTTGCTCCGCCAACTTTTCTGAAAATGCCATGCATATGCATGCATCCTTTGTCTACACCGAAGGCTGTTTAGGAGCCACTTGTTTGAATGGTGGTGTGTCAGGGGAATGAGGGGGAAAGTCATTTTATACAAGTGACTTAATGGAGCAACATCCCACATTTGTGACAGGCACTCCGCTTCTGTAACAAATTTAAATCAATGTATTGCACATCACTGGCTTCCGTTATTTTATTTTAAATTCTGTAACCAGATCAAGGTCAAGGAAGTAAAAGATGAAAGGGGAAAGGAAGCCAGAAGAGGGGAGAGGCGGGTGGGAAGAGGGAAACGGGACAAGGAACGGTTCAGAACAGAGTTTGAAGGAGGTGAGCAGAACAGAGCTCTCATACTTTGAGACTGGAGGGATGAGAATTACTCATTCAAATGAATATAGAAGGAAAACAGTGGTTAGTCTTCTGGGCTTTCCAAAGAATTGGGAATATTGCTTGCTTAGATTTTTCTTCTTGTTTATACTTGTGTATCAGTACTGTTTCTAAATACCGTGYATATATTCTATATTAAGGCTATTGGCAGTCCTTGCATATGTATTAATATTTTTGCATCCATTTACTGAAGAAGAGTAGTTCTAGACTTCTGAGGTACCAAGGAATTGCTGTAGTTAATGGCAGTTCAGAAGGAAGGGTATCCCGAGGCCATTTTAGAATGTGCTGCTATGAGATTTTACTGCAGTGTTTTGGTCTGAGATCAATTAAATATGCTTTTCGTTTGATTCATGCTGGAGAACAAACAGTCTGGATCTTCAGATGCCTCTTGAGGTCAATATGTTTTCTTTCACTGAAGATGAGGGTTTTGCCTGTGCTTAACTTCTTCCTCTATAGTGGTGTGAAATTTTATTTTAAATCCAAATGGCCATCATAGTTTGACTCAGACTTTTTGTATATTGTTAGATGTTAAGTTACTCCATTCTGTACAATAGATATATTTTTCCTGTGTCTGAAAGAGATTGCAGTATGAAAAGTGAAATCATAGGAACAAGAAAATGCCCAGTATAAACATCTGTAGAACAGGGTAGGCTCTGACAGCTGTCATTTAAATATGTACTAAGACTTGTGGGATTTGTTGTAAGTTGTTCCAGATTTGCAGTGCTGCTTGTGTCTGCAAAGCTCCACATGAGCAATTTGCAGGAGTGGTACGTTTTTGCATCCATGGCAAGGAAGGGAGAAGGGTAATGTGAAGAAGCTGGCTGACTGCAGGCAGTAGTCAGATCCAATTCTCTTGTTGGTGCTTAATCACAAGGTGATGGTATTTCTGTATTTTGTAAATTGTGTGAAGCATATAGAGCACAGAAGTCTTTACATCGAAGCCTGGGATTCTTAAAAAGGTATAAAATTGTAGCTTTTTTTTTTCTTAACAAAGAAATAATTCAGAAATAATTTGAGCAGTCTTATAAGCTACGTTTCCTTGTTTGGAGATGCTGTGCCCTCCTCTGCTAGTAGAGGGGGTTTGGTGGCAGCAGAAGCRTTGGGGTTCCATTGCAGGGGATTTCTAGGCATAGCACCTAGCTTGGCAGAGTGTCTTTCCCCACTGTATTGCAGAGGGATTGAATGATGGATCAGCCTCCTCCTCCGTCAAATCGAAGGCATTCAGTTTTCAGGTACTGCTGCAGCCTTAAAGCTGCCAGACGGTGTGGGGCATCCTGTCCCTCCTAGTCCTTCAGGACCTTGCACAAAACCCACACGTTTGCGCCTACCACATAGAAGAGAATTGGTCCCCAAGGAAATAGTTTGTATTTTTTATGTGAAGAAAGAAGTTACACTCCTGCTACTATTTATCATACATAAAATCAATTTGTGTCTATTTGACTTAAATCAGAACTTTACTTTGAGGTTTATAATCCATTGTGTTTTTGAAGGAATTTTCAATAACCCCTCATCCTAGTCCAAAATTTTTTATGAAAAGCAGCTTTAGGCGATTGGTACCTGCATTACAGCAGCAAAACGGAGCTATTGTGAACTGTTATTTTATGTTTACTAGCTTGAACTCCCTCCTCTGAAAATTTGTGCTATAATTTCTCTGAAGCTCTTTTAGTATTAAATACCTTCTCTGAGAGGTTTGCTTGCTCCTGCACATTTGGAAGCAGACCCAAGCAAATGTCTTCTTAACTTAAAAGAATCATTCAACAAAGTCCCTAGTGTTTAAAAACCATGAGCAATAGATTCCTGAGCCCAGAAAATAAAAAAAAACAGGTTTCTTACACAGATGATAGTTTCAAAATACTTTCTTTTTAGTGTTACAGACATTTGTTTTTCCCAAAACTGTGCTGGGAATTTGCTTTGAGTTCACAATAGCAGAAATGTAGAAGATTGTATTAATGATGGATTGCAAATAATTTGTTTTGCATTTTCGCAAATTACAAGTAAGTAAGTGCGTTGCTGTAGAGTTAATCCATGATGTCAYGGTCTGGATCCTAAAAAAATGTGAAAACGTGACCCCAGAGTATTCTGCTGTAGTGGAATAATTTTCTTCCTACAGAGCCTTATAATCACGAATTCACTTACCTTTTGCTTTCGGAGATGAAATGTACTTTAATGTAAGTGACAGAGTCTTTTTTGTTCTTTTAGGATACCTGTGATCTCTTGCATGTGGAAAGAACGCTAGCAGAAAGGTGAAAAGATGGGTGTAAAAACATTTACTCATAATTCCCCTGCTCATAGCCAGGAGATGCTTGGAAAGCTAAACATGCTTCGCAATGATGGACATTTCTGTGACATCACCATTCGTGTCCAGGACAAAATCTTCAGGGCGCACAAGGTGGTTTTGGCAGCCTGCAGTGACTTCTTCCGTTCCAAACTCGTTGGCCAAGCAGAAGATGAGAGCAAGAGTGTATTAGACTTGCACCATGTGACAGTGACTGGCTTTATACCTCTTCTGGAATATGCTTACACAGCAACACTATCTATTAATACAGAAAATATTATTGATGTGTTGGCTGCAGCCAGCTATATGCAAATGTTCAGTGTTGCTAGCACATGCTCCGAATTCATGAAGTCAAGCATTTTATGGAATACGCCCAACAGCCAGCAAGAGAAGGTGCTAGATGCAGGACAGGAAAGCAGTGCAAACTGCAATTTTACTTCTCGAGACGGCAGCCTTTCTCCAGTTTCTTCTGAATGCAGCGTAGTGGAAAGAACCATTCCTGTTTGCCGAGAGTCACGAAGAAAGCGCAAAAGCTACATCGTTATGTCTCCTGAGAGCCCTCTTAAGTGTAACACACAAACAAGCTCCCCCCAAGTGCTGAATCCTTCAACTTCTTACCCAGAGTCCAGAAATCAGCCTGTAGACTCCTCCTTAGCTTTCCCCTGGACTTTTCCTTTTGGAATCGATCGAAGACTTCAGTCTGAGAAGGTGAAGCAGGTGGAGAATTCTAGGACTTTGGAAATGCCTGGGCCCTCCGAGGCAAACAGAAGAATTACTGATTATGTGACTTGTGAGAGCACAAAAGCCAGTTCACCCCTTGTGATTGAAGAAGACGTGCGTGTCAAAGTGGAAAGGTTAAGTGATGAGGAAGTTCATGAGGAAGTATCACAGCCTGTTAGCGCATCCCAGAGTTCTCTGAGTGATCAACAGACAGTCCCYGGAAGCGAGCAAGTTCAGGAAGATCTCCTGATCAGCCCACAATCTTCCTCTATAGGTATGACCATTTCTGGGGTTAGATATGTGTACAAATAGATACGTTTGCACTTGTGGTTTTATTGGAGGAAATCTGCTTAATTTTTTTTTAATATTTAGATAGCTTTAGTTTCAAGAAATTGCTTTTTTTCCCCTGTTTTATGAAATGTTACATAGAAACCCTGCTGGAGGGATGGGACTTAGAGMTCTTCAAATAAGTTTGCAAAAGTCAGCTAAGAAAAGTAAGCCTGTTAGTAGGCCTCCCTATTCAAAAGAGGTTGATAACCACTGTTTACCTCTGGTTGCTTAACTGGGCGATGTAATTTTGTTTTCAGTAGTGTCGAAAGCATGATCTGACTTCAGTCATAACAGCAAATTTGAAAGACTTGTGGCTGTAGCCACAGAGGGATGGAAGGGTACTTTGCCTCAAACATAAAACCTTGTRTAATCATGACAGAAAGCCTTTGTAGTAAGATTTGCAAAATAAATGGTCTAACACTGTCATCTTAATGTCCCAGACAAAAACAAAACCACCCAGTCATAATATTGAGAATCTTTCCATTTCTGTGGGATTTGCTTCTCAAGTTGCTTCTCAAATRCTGCCAAATGCTGAGAGAAACCTTTTTTCCATGAAAGACAATTTGAAGCCAGTTTTGGGTTCTTCTAGCAGGCTGTTGTTTATTAATAGCTAATATTTAAAGATTGTTACTGTAACAATCCATTTTTTCTCCTTGCTCAGAGTGCACTGAATGGCTTTAGTAAGTCAGAAGACAGACATTTTACAATATTTGTAGTTTAATTACCAAAATTTTGCATAGGTCAGCTATTTTGCTTTGAATTGAGTGGCTTGACCTGTGCTCAGTAGAGGGTTTGTTTACTGAAGGATTTTTAATAAAGCCTGTTTTACTTGAGAACCATAAGGATGGAGAATGCACTGGTCTGCCTCATTCGAATAATGTATATGTGAAATGCTACTTCAGTTAATAAAATAAATAGAATAAAACAAAATAAACAAATGTAGCCTTGTAGGCTACGTTATTGGTTTTTTTCTGGTCAGTGTAACGCTGTGCCTTCTCTGCAGAAAGTGAATGTTCAATCAATCTGACCATGCTGGGAATGCAGCATATAACCAATGTTGTTAAAATATCTCATGTAAAACTCACTAAAAAGAAATGGAAATATTGTCCTTTTACCCCATCCTTGAATACTTTCTATACTGTTCATTTTTGTTCATCAGTTTGTATAGCTCCTGTGTTGACATTTTAGATCAGTAATGCTTTATTTACTGCAGASAATGATATTTGCCTTTTCTGAGAAGCAGGTTTAATATCTGTTTAAGCATCTCTAAATCTTCAGATGTAGTTTRTCAAAATAGTGCATGGATTAAAAACTTAAAGAAAGAGTTAGTTTGCTGGGTAGTCTCCAGGGAAAAAGATGCTGGTTCAAGAACAGGTAGTTTAACTCAGCTTTTAACTCATTACAGTAGGAACTCACAAAAGACGTTGTCAGGGCCGTGCRATCGGAGATGCAAATCATTGCATCAGCAGACATTACTGTCACAGACAAATAGAGCGAGTAGAAGTAACAATTAGGGAAAGCTAAAATAGCATATCTAGTGAAAGGAGGGAGTTTTACCACCTAAAAACATCAGATCCAAGCAGGCTAAAAGAACAAACTTGGTTTAAACTCTGGATTACAAAGTAGTGGCGTACTCTCTGCGAAAGTTCTTGGAGGGCATCTCTTGGAGTTAGCAGTATCAGAAAAGCAGCATAGTYCTAAGTGGCTTGAATGAATAGGGACATAAGAATATGAGACTAGGAGTGAATTGTAGAAGGAGAGGTGTCACTGAGTGCTGTAAAGGCTSCTTTTCTAAGAGAGTTGTGGCGTTATTGTTAAACAAAAAATCCTTTGAAATGTACCCTACTAGGCAGGCACCTTACTGAATCCTGCTCTCACGATAAAGCTTGCTTTAGCCAATTTCCTCATCTGTGCAATGATTTCTGTTGACAGCAGCTTTGCACATCCTGCCTCGGACGGTGTCTGCTGAAGTTCTGAAGCCGCGTGACATTTGCTAGAAAGTTTTCCGTTCTCCGTTTCCTGTTCTAGGTTTTGTAGTGCTAAGGTTGTGTGCCTGACCATTTGTACACCGCTGAGCAGTGGATCTCAGGCCTTAGTAATCATAATGCTCAAACTTAAATGCCTCTTATTGAGGATGTTAATACAGCATGTTCTTCCTTAAAAAGGCTACAGAGAGAAAAAAGTATGCTAGCCCCAAATCTTCGAAGTGCTAGTCTATTCTGTGTCTTTGAATAAGTTTGAGTTATTATTTAGTGGTCTTTGCKTAGCATTATTAACTGTCTTGATCTTAGTTTTTAGTCACATTTTGCCATAAAGGGAAATAAAGCTCTTGTTTTTTAGTACAATTCACGTGTACCAAATATATGATAAGGCACACTTTGCAGCTCAGAAAGCACTTCTTACCTCCCAAAGAAATATTTCCTCATACAGTAATGTAAGAACAGTAAATGGAGCCAGAGAGGTATGTTGAAGTATGGCTTTCTCTTCCCTGAACGTATTTTCTTTGTATAATTGCATATATTTATCTCAGTGTTTTACAGTGCATTTATAAAAGCGTTCCTGCCTCTCTTTTTGATATTACAGAGAGCTCTCATTCACTCTTTGGGCAATTTCAAGAATTGCTCATTTGCAATTTATTATATTTGGAAGCACTTTATAATATGGAGGGAGACGTGAAGCAGAGCCTTCATAAATAAGTCATTGTGGTAACAACAATAACTATGTTTGAGAAGATTTTCCTAACTCATTAACAGTGATTCCATTTGAGAGGTGAAGGCTTAGAAATAAAATTAAAAGCAATTGGCTTTATTTTTTAGTCGACTTTCAGTTAAGTATTTCAAGAGAAAGAAGGATAAATCAAAATGGGATTAACGTTTGTAATTTTACAGATTGCACACTTGCTGAATTTCCCAACCATAGTTTGTCAGTCAGCTCATATCAAAATTATAAATTTTGGTGCTGCTAGAGTTATTTTCAAATACTTGCTAGAGATAAAAGTTCCCTCCCATCACTGGCCCTGTAATATGGGGTCACGCTAAGACCAGTAATCTTTTACTTCAGTTGGGTTTTGTAGAACACTCTGTTCTTTATAGGGACAGCCTTTTTTGGAGGCAGGACTCTCTAATTGTGTCTTCTTTCGATAAAATAAGCATGTTTTCCCCCGCCCTCTTTCCATCTCTTTGTTCCTTCTCTTTGGTTTTCCATTTTATCTGATATTTGTCGTCTTAGACCTAAGGATACTCCATTTTTCTAGAGTATTTTAGAGAAGGTTTCCCAAATTTAGATTGCTCGTGTACCACCATCTCAGAAAGCAGGAATGTGACTTACCATAGCAGCAGGAGCAGCTCCTAACACTGTCCCAAGCTGCGCTCGTTCTCAGGATGTAGGTGTAGAGAGAGAAATCTCATTCTCCCCATCTGTTGTTGTCTCACACAGATTCAGTGGTAGAGATTCAAGGGCTGCTTGGCTGTTCCGAAAAGTTGCATCAGTGCTCACTGTTCTGTCTCAACAGAGGAAAAAGGAGGCAAGATGGATTTTCTTGTGCGCCACTTCCAAGTGGCTTTCATGCTACTAACCATACATGTGTCATGGTTTGGGAACCCCTGTCTTGGAGAGTGATGACAGCAGCCCTGCTCCTGTTGAAATTTGCTGGAGTTCAGTCATTCATTTTCCTCATCTCCCATTGCACACACAGAGATTATCAGCGGCAAAGCAGGACTGCAAGGAGATCTAGTCTGCTCTCTGCACTCAGATTACAGAAAGAACCAAACATGGTTTGTCTAAATGGTCACAGAAGACCAAACCAGAAGATGTGCTTTTTAAAAGCAAAGGGTTTGTTGTTGGGGAGGCAGCACAAGTTCTGCTAAGAGTTGTTTCAGTACTGTACTGCCAACTTCCCTCTCTGTTATGGTGACATCAGACCAAAATATTCTTGCTTAGTATGCCTGAACAAGGGCTGAGTCCTGAACCCCCAAGTGGTGATGAGGGAGGCCCATCTGAACAACAGTCAGACCATCAGCTGTTGTAAAGGTTTGATTTAGTGCTGAATTTAACCTTAGATTCTGTTTCCAAAATCCACTTGAGCTAGTTTGCTTGGATGTTTGTGCACTGAACAAAACTCTTGAATGGTTTTGTGTATGCATTTCTCTTACAAACAAATGTCTCCTTTGAGTTGCGTCTTTAATTTCTCATAGGACTGTTCCTGTTTCAGCCTTTTATCAATAAGTGGAAGTATTATCAACAAGTATTAATATATTTGGAAGGTGTGGAACAGGAAGGCAATAGACAGTAGCAGGGTTGAACTCATGAACTAGTGTCCTTTAAGTGAAAGTAACATTTCTGCTTTACAGTGTTAATATTGGATGTGTTTTGAAAGCTCTAGCTGTATTTAACATAGATGCTTTTCATTTTCTAGGTGTGCCAAGTATTTGCCATATATTGAGTTGTCCATTTACTAAATAGTCTGTGTAGAGGAGAAGTTGCGTTGGAACATGATTGCTCCTGGTTTTCTAACAGATTTYCTGAAGAAAAGCTTAGTATCTCATCGTTCAGGAAGCAGTGTCTGTCAGAGATTTGGAGAACAAGCCTTATGTGTATTTACCTACCCCCCAGCCGGTTTTGAACACTTATTTTGCATTAAATCGCCCTTTTTTCTTTGCCTAGGCTCAATAGATGAGGGGGTTACGGAGGGATTGCCCACACTCCAAAGTACCTCTGGCACTAACGCTCATGCAGATGATGATGATCGGTATGTACCAATGAAGTGTTCACACTGTTCTGCAGGAAGTGGTGTGCTGTTGCTAACCTACCCAGCCTTAATCTCCGAATGTTTAGCTGTTTGTACATATAATTCTCTGTGTTGATCAAAGTACAATCAGTGCCTGAAGGATCAGATGCTTTAGAAAAATGTAGGTGATGAAAGTCAGCATTTGCTTACTTGTTTTTCATTTCCTGTGTATTTCCAGGCTATACTGGTGATGAAAGATATTCATGTTTTTGCTGTTTCTTCATCACTGCTCTTTATTAATAAACAAAAGTCTTTATTGTGAAACAGGCGTGGTTGTTGCATGCATGCTACAGCTGACGTAAAGCCACAAAAGCAACAGAATGAAAACATGTACCTGGTCTTGGCTTCTCCAGACATCACTGTTGCCATAAACCACAGAGCAGGCAGCGCAGCCTTCAATCTTTTCACCCAAACTTTCTGCACGCAGCCTTTTAGCAGCCTTTTACCAACATATTCTGTCATTCTATGTAAATATTTAGCAGTCTTTTGCTGTGCTGCGATGAGTGATTTAATAGCGGGATAAGGGAAGGCTGGCAGAGAAGGTGGAACTAAGATTGTTCTGCTTGGTCGAAGATGTATGGTAATTCTGTTGGAGTGAAGTTATGTACCTACAAGTGCATACAAGGGTACACACAATTGGTTTACTTGCATTTCTTTGCTTTTGTGGTACGTATCAAGTATGGTGTATAGATAGCTATGGTGTTTTGTAGCAAAACTTATAAAGTATTGTCAAGCTAGCTTTTGTGTTATATTTTGTTAGGCAAGTAGGTCTGAGTAAGAAGTGTGAACCTTTGGGAGTTACTCCAGAAACTGTGTCAAGTGAAACTCCCTATAGAGATAACTATCAAGAGCTGCATTTTTATTGCTCATAAAATCTTTCCTGCCATTTCTGTCTAAAACCTGTCCCAGTGTAGGATTAAATCTGAAGGGAAAATAACTGCCTAGAAAAGATTTTGTATATGACAAAGAAGATTTTATCCACCTGCTACCTTCTACTGTGCAAACCTCAATATAAAAATAGTATCCAGCACTTAGAGTTTTGACTGATAATAGAAGCACTTGTTGCATTAGAACTAATCCCAGATTTTTAAAGCTATAACTCTAAAGTCAAGTTGCATATGTATTTTCAGCAGTGGATAATTTGAGAAGTTTCCCATAAAATTACAGAACTTCAGCAAAAACTGCATAGAAAATACAAAATGTATACTATCATTTTAATGCACTGTAAAATTTTCCACTAAAAGGTCTCTTCCATGTAGAGAAGAAAATATTTGCCCTGGTTTATGCACAAGTTTGAAGATAATTAGTTTCAGAATAAAAGAAACATCATCAAAATGAACTAGAATTTGTGCATTGTTTATATAATACTAAGGGAACTAATAGCTATGTGCATTTATAAAAATTTTGCACTCCAGAACTAAGATTTTCTATCAAGTGATGTATTTTATAAATTCAAGCGAAAGTTACAAGACAGTACTTATCCCATAAATCAGTTAAATATGTCAAATGGTGCTTTCGGGTCGTAAGAAGCTGTCTTTCACACGCTTGTGTCTCTGTGCCTCTCGGGATGCGACAGCACATTCTGATGTGCTGCGACGGCCCTTCGAGCGCTGGACTTTTCAGTTCCCATTTCAAGCACAGGATGGGGGCATGAGCAGATAAATATGGCCAGTTGTTCTCCCTGCAACATTTTGGATGTGTGTATAAAAATGAGATTATACAGGATTCTGAATACAGTCCAATATTGAGCTTCAGCTGAATCAAATTCAAACACAGTCAACATATCATACAGACGCAGAAAATTTTCCTCACTTTTTTGGTTGTTTTTAAATGCATCTTTGGTTTAAGGCCAAGTTGTACTTTGCTTTATTACTATAGATTCTCAAAATGCCAAAATTGGTTCTGAGTGAACAATACAAATTTATATTGGAAACTACCTATTTGAATATGTATATACTATATATCTATTCAGAATACAAAGCAAAAGAGTAGCCCATCCAAAAGCCTTTCAATACGACACTCTTTTCACTGTGGAAACAATTGTAAATATTTTAAAAGCTAGCATGTTTTCTCTCTTCACTTTCTTTGTTAAATAATTAACAAAATTAATTGGTCCTCCTCCATAATCAATTAGTTTCAAAGAGCAGGTCATGTGCACATCGTTCTCAGTTTAATAAGCGCACAGGAAACTGTTTATTAAAACTACTGTTACACAGTAATGTCTGTTATATTCTTTCTCTAATTTTTCACATTTGGACTGTAATACACTTCCGTAATACAGATATATAATTCAGCCTTGCCTGGCTTAACAGATAGTCTCTGTATCAGTTTGTGGCTGCATTTAAAGAGGAATTGCAAAGGCTAAAATCTAAAAGATTTGTAAGGTCTAATATAACGAGAACCTCCGTTTTTTTAAATATGTGTCATTTACAAATAGAGCACATTTTTAGACTCAGTGAGCATTCTGGCGTTCGTATTTGCCAGCATTTAGTTCTACAGAGTTGGATATGCATATAATCTGTGAAAAGAAAAAAATTGCAAGTGGAATGTTTTAATATTATGATTAAAATATTTAAAACATCTTTTCATAAAGCTGTTACAGAAATTCTGTTAGAAATTAAACACATTAAAATGTTAAATCCCACATTTATCACAAATTGCAAGTCATGAAAAGTTAAGTGAGTATATGGGGAAAAAAAGAAGCAGGGGAGAGAAAATATGATTGTGTTTTAAATGTAATTTCTTCATTGTCCTAAGGTCCTCAGGTATGTCCCCAATAGGTATTTCAGCCTGCTTGCAGTGTAAGGATGGAAAAAGGCTTGTCAGTCACTGGTAGCAGGAGAGCCTCATGTTTCCCATTTTATCCCCTTTAAACATTCTTTCTCATCATAGTATTTTTTAACAGAAAACCCAAACTTTATTTTAAAATCTACAAGCAATAGTTCTTGCTGCCCATCCAGTCATCCTTTTACCACCCCTGCCTGGCACCTGGCACTTCTGTTGGCACATAGCTGTGAAAATCTTTATTGTAAATTCTCTCTCCAGCCGGTTAAGTGCAAGGGAACCTTTTTTGAAGGGATTCACCCCTTAACTAAACTGCATGACGTTTGTCAAATACCAGATGGGGGGAAAGGTGTCTCTCTTGGGCCCCAATCAGTCTGGCCAGTATAAAGCATATGGTCACACCAACTCCAGAGAGAAAGCCAGCATTTCCACATCTGAGTAGAGTAAGATTTGTTCTTTATCTAGTGATCTGCTCACAAAGAGGAAGAGGAACGCCAGAGCTTATGGCAGAAGATTGGTTAGACAAATCAGAACGTATGCTTAGAAATATCCTCATTCATTTCAGGTGCATTTGGTGAGCCATCAGTTGACCTTTTTGCACCCGTAAGTGACAGTGAAGTATCTTCTGTCAGGCCCAGGATATGAGCTGGTAACTTGCCTCTTGAAAAATCTTTCCTCATGCAAAGATCAATAAGTTTGTCAGCATCTCTCTTTTCCCAGGCTCTCTAGGACCCTACTGTGTATAAAAAAAAGTGAAAACCAATGAAATTGCTTGTCCAGCTCTCCAAAAATGATACAGCTCTGAGCAGGTTTGTAATAACTGAGATTGGGCGATCTCTGTTTCTCACAGCAGAAATCTGCTGTATATGTACAGTTCAGGCCTGCTCAGACAGCACTTTGGGACTCAGTTTGGGTCCAGCTTGGCCCATGAGTAGTGTCTGCTCAGCACTAACCGTGCAACATGTGTGCTGGCTCTGTGCAGAGATGTTCGTGTGCATTTGGTTTGTGTTCCCTGGTACCAGCTTTTCCATTACCACAAAAAATAGAAGCTGATTGGATAATATTATCAGCATGGGGAAAAAATTCTGTAAAAGTCCCAACATAAAGTTTCCACAGAACAAATATTATTCCAGCTCTCTGGGAGGCAAGAGATCCTCATCAGTTTTACAGAGCAGTTGTAATTCCTGCCAGGAACTCGCTTACCTTGCGTCCATCAGGAGATACTTTCTGGTAGCTGCTTTCTCTTACCAGACAAGTTTTACAGCTGGAACTTTTGCAGCTGAGACTCATCATTGCACTCAGAATTCAGATATCCAATTCTTACAGTTGTCTGAACAGTCTTTTCCAGAGTAAACCAAGGCAGTTAAGACATTGATTTTAAAGAGATGATCCTACTTCTAGTCTTCTTGTGCAGATCTGGTCTGTGGATTTTTGCATGATGCACAGGAAAATGTATTTGTGCTTAACTGCACATTTCATTCCTGTGAGTGTTAAAAGTCCACAAACTCAGTCTAGCCTAGAAGCCAACAGTCTAGGCTAGAGACAGAAGTAGGCATGCAAAGCTCTGGATTTGTTCAGTTAGAGAAAATTTCTGACTGTCTGCAGCAGGAGACATTGTTGCACTTTTTTTCACAATATATATAATACATTAGAATTTAGGAAAGTAAAATTGCATTGTTCTGGCCACGGTAGCTATCACCTGCAGGGGATATTCATGGTCAGAGCAGTTCCCTGCTGCCAGTGACGTCCRATCTGCCATCAGGCTGTGAGCAAGCTGAAATGTCTATTTCAACAAAAATATAGACCATAATGCTCAAGGAAGGGAAGTCCCAGGTAAGTTCAAACTCCTGTTGTTTTTATGTTTGTAGCAGCAGGTTGGTTTTTATTTGACTCTGCCCTTTAGTGAAGGAAATACCTTGCCAGAGGACTTGGATTATAACACTGTAGTTCCATTAAACAGTTTACAGCTAGAGGGTATGCAGGAGCAATTAGTCAGTTTTAAATAACTTCTTTGAAAGGTAAATTGTTCCTTGTACAGTCTCTGTGCTGTTTTTTAAATACAGTGCTTGTGCTACTCTCACAGAGTTGTTTGAATCAGACAAGGAGCAAGTATCAATTAATTAGATTAATATTTTAAACTTAGAAATATGTAATTATAGATACTAGTGATTGCTCACTGAGCCTGAATTGAAATGAAAATGCATCTGTTTTAATTTCCTTTGTAAATATCACTGAAACTGCAAAATACTCCTTTGCTTTCCAGTTTGCTTAGTTCTTTAAATTCTCCCTCTGGGACTATTTGCTGACTGTAGATCATCGATATACTTGAAAAAATGCTCATGCCTAAAAAATGAAGTTCAGTTTGCAGCTGATATTCAGACCTTTTGCCGAAAGAAACAGAAGTTAGAGATTATTCTCTGTTTCTCATCAGATGTACAAAGTCAGTGAGTATAAGACCTCTAGATGTAGGTCAGACCTGTAGTTATAAAGGAAGAGATTTCTAGCGTAAACAGAAAGCAGTAATGGTAAAGGCCTGTCTTTTTTTTCTTCTCATACCAATATGTTCAATGTTCCAATTTTCCATGGGCAAGGCTTCTTATTTTTTCTCTAGCGTGCTTGTAAATCGGTGAATTTTTTCTTCGTAGTTTGGAGAACGTTCAGTATCCCTACCAACTCTACATTGCTCCTTCTACCAGCAGCACAGAGAGACCCAGCCCAAATGGCCCAGATAGACCTTTTCAGTGTCCAACCTGCGGGGTCCGGTTCACTCGCATTCAGAACTTAAAACAACACATGCTTATCCACTCAGGTAAGAAACATTTCCATTCCCAAGATTTATTAATTTATAGACCCACAGAGGTTTGCTCGCTGTGCAGCAAACATAGTAATGCAATTCTTTTTTAATCACCCGTCAAGTGCTTGAGAAYTGATTTTAGAAAGATTGGTTAGAGGTGTGCCTCATCGAATGCATGTGTTGATACATCAAATCGGACTGATAGTTGCACTTATGGATGATTAACATTTGTATGGACTGAAAAAATTCTGATTGCCTGAAAGCCATCCGAATAAATCATTCTCATGATAAAATTTGAGATGGAATGAAGTATAATTGGCTTTTTTATTATATTAAAGAGTTGGTGTATATTAAAGAAGATTGATTCTTCTTCTTCTTAGATGTTGTAATTGTATACTGTGTTGTAGAGGAGACTCACAGCCATAAAAGAATATTGTTTATCTTACATGCTTGTTTTGAAGAATGTCATATGCTTCTGAATTTCATAATTTTGGGGGGGACAACAATTTAATTGGTTTGATAGTCAATTTAGCTACTATAGATAGTACAGATAGCAAAAGTTTTGTGTCCGTGCCTCTGCTGAGTCAGTCTTGATCAGCAAATTACGTTGTATTCATTTTGATTTCTAACCTAACTATGAACTGTTAATATCTTTGCTATTAGTATTTTTCAAGACTTGTCAGCCCTATCTGATAATAGCATTGACATTTTAGTGAATGTAAAGGGACTATAAGGGGTTACTGCAGTTGAGCAAAAACCTAACGGTTTAATATCTCCTGGTTTTAGCATGACTCTTACCCGCACGAAGATGCAATACTATTTTTGTGCAGAGTAACCGCAATTCTCAAGGCATAATTTTTTCAATGTCAGCAGTTATTTGTCAAATCCCTTCGAGCAAAATGACCATATTCTGTTTAGGCCAGCAGTAATAATCTGCATTTCGTATTTAACAAGGCAAAGTGGTTGGGCATATCAGTTGTCCCAAATAGGTTGCAGAAGTTTTAATTGATAGCAGACCAGCTTCAGTGAAGCATCTCTGGCTGACCTGTCCACTGGCAACCCCTGGGCAAAGCTGGGAGAGATCTGAATACATGCTTTAGAGTAAACAGTGTGCGAAAGAAATTCTTAAACGTTGTAAAAGTTGGAAGTGTTTTCACATAAGCAAAATGGCTGAAGAGATTTTCCTCAAACTTTATRAGGAAATAGATGCCCTTGGACAGTAAGCAAGCCTGAAAAGTTTTAGATCCACAAGAGAGTATTTTAGAATATTAACTTGTTTTCACATCCTTAACAAGGAGTTTCAGTGTAACCTTAACTACAGCTTTCACTGTATAAAAGCCCCAATTAAAGGTTCAGCTCCTACTTTGAACATTAGGAAAGCAGAGTGAAAAACGAGCGGAATTAACAGCCTGCAGGGACTGATGCRCATTCAGCCCTTTGAAAAAACCTTTCTTCCTCCTTGACATCTCTAGTTTGAATTGAGTTCCAGATTCTTGGCCTCATGTTTGCATTTCCACGCTTTCTGGGGTTTAGACTTTTTATTGAATCTTACCTTTTCAGTGATTCAGTCTTTTATGTTGAAGTAGTTCTGTTTGGGTGTGATTACTTACTGTCAGCCACTGCAACATGCTGCAAAGCCCATATGTTTGGGGGTTTTCCTGGTGTGTATAATAAACAAAAAATGAACCAGTAACAGGATTTCTAAATTAATATGAGAAAAAATGAGAGGCATGAACTTAAACGGTCTTAGAGAGTTGTCTGTCATGCAAAGCTGCTGAAAATTTTTGTATGGAAGGGTTCCCACACAATATAAAGGCTGTTACTTCACCCTTTTATCACCATTCCTGCTGCCTTACAGGGGCATCCTTGTGCACAGACAGTCCTGCCAAAACACTTCTCTGAGGCCAAAGGCAGCCAGAAAAAGACGTTGCAATTAAGGGTAGCCTGATAATTGCATTGTTGGGAACCAGTCTGGCACAAGAATCTTCCAAGATCAAAAGCGTTCAAAGATGGTTTGAGATGCCAGCTGCATCAGATGTTTTTTAGCCGTGGCTCAGGATCTTAACCTTAGTCTAATCCATGGAAGCTTATGTTCATTTTAAACTGTGAAGAAGAAGTGTAAGAGTTAAAGATGGATCACACTGTTACGAAATTTATTGGCTGTTGGTTCTGAGTAATCATAGTTCCGTGCTAATTGTTTCTGCCATTTTAAAATTAAACAGACTGTTTCTTCTTAAATCAGCACTTCATTTTGACTGACCACAGCTGGTGTCCTTTTGTTGCTAGAAATCTGGAGGGATTTTGCCAATGACCTCTGATTRCAAAAGGTGAACATTTTTGCTCTCTCTTCAACAGGCATTAAACCATTTCAGTGTGACCGCTGTGGGAAAAAGTTCACCCGAGCTTACTCGCTAAAGATGCATCGCCTGAAGCACGAAGGTAAACGCTGTTTCCGGTGCCAGATATGTAGTGCCACTTTCACTTCCTTCGGGGAATATAAACACCACATGCGGGTTTCCCGGCATATTATCCGCAAGCCTCGGATTTACGAGTGCAAAACATGTGGCGCCATGTTCACCAACTCTGGAAATTTAATCGTTCACCTGAGGAGCTTGAACCATGAAGCGTCAGAGCTAGCAAACTACTTCCAGAGCAGGTGAGGTGCACAGCAAAAACCTAACAGGGAAACTTGCTTTTTTTTTTTTTTCCTTAAATCATCTTTTCCTGCTTTCAGGGCAGCCTGCTGTGCCTCTCATCAGGTTGCCAGCTAATTCCAGTCAGATTCATTCTTGCACCGCTATCTGTTATATCTGTTTTACAGTGTATAAACTATATACAAGGGCACTGAAGAATCCAGTGATATGCAGAAGCTGCTTCTGGGCTACTTGTTTCTCTTTTCAGTAGTATCTATGAGCAGGTTAATGATGTTAAGGCATATCATTCTGTACTGTAGTATYTGTGGGGTTCTGTAAATGGTTTAAGATCCAGACTCTTGTACATTCCCTGTTCATTTACATAGGGAATAGACTTGTGACTTCACTTGTGATTTCGGTATTTTTTTCTATTTGGTTATCTTGGAAGTGATACAGAATGAAAGAATTACAAAACAAACTAGCAAAGCCAGTCACTGTTTTTCCAGGAGAATATTGTTTAAAAGTACAAGTGCTCCATATCTGTGGGTTTACGTAGTTCTTGTTCTTAGCACTTGTGCCAAAGCTGAGATGAAAACTCTGCTAAGAAATGATGCCATGATTGTGGTAAGCACTTTATTGTTGTCGTCAGATTAAAGTGCATGATTTTTAGTTGTTTTAGTTTGAATTTCCAAACATTAGGTTAGCATAGCCGATTGTTAATTTGGGTTTGAAGAGGTGAATGCTTTTCTGCAGAGTGAACCTCAACTGTTGCTGAAGAAAACTTACTGCTTTTAAATGGACTACAAGGAGGAACTAAAGCATGCAAATGCGTGTGTTTATGTATGTGTGTGTGTATATGTATATGTATATATATGTGTGTTTGTATATATATATATGTATATATGTTTGCCTCTAGGACAAACTTAAAACATGGGTATGTCTGGTGCTGAGTATTTGCAAAGAAATTTAATTTTCTTCATGTGCTTGATTTCTGGAAATATGACTAAAGAGTTCAGTAGCTTTT
Organism: Apteryx rowi; assembly: GCF_003343035.1. NCBI lineage: Eukaryota > Metazoa > Chordata > Aves > Apterygiformes > Apterygidae > Apteryx > Apteryx rowi. Next base: position 2,727,955 of record NW_020449752.1, read on the forward strand.
CTTCCGATATGCTTAGCCATCACTGAAAAGAGTAAGTTATGGAACTGTTGTGCAGAAAGGGCTGAAACTGTGTGACTCAGCAGAGGAAATGAAATTCAGTTCTTTTCGTGGTGGTATGATATGTGTCAGCATCAGGAAAACACCATCATAGTTGGTAGCCTCCTTATACTTTAAGCAGAACCTTTGCTTCCTCTCAAACTTCTGTTTGCAGCCTGTATTCTCTGGGAGGAGTGGTGCTGCTGTTTCTTGGGTGGGTCTTACCTCCGTGGTGGAAAAGACCCGCTTCTTTGCCAGTACTGAACTCWTTTTTTGTTTCTGTTTTTCAAAGGTTGAATGCTCCCTTTTTTTTCAGTGAGATTTTCAGTGCCACATGATGTTCCAAACATTAACTTTCGTTCTCATCAAGGTGATCCAGTCTAGATAAGAAGTTACTGTGCGGGAAATACAGATGCACAACAATGCAAAATAGATATCTTTCAATAAATTCTCCTTGTATATAAATGAGAAGCAGGTGATAATGCTTAGTGAAGTATGCTGCTATGATGATCTTAGAACAATGTGCAATGATTATCTTTGTTCTCTGTGCAATGCAGTACATATCTTGTGTGGTGTAACTGATACAAAGAAACCGATATATCTAATGTTTATTTGAGAAATGACATTTCTCTTCTGTCCTTTGCCCCTCTTCTAGTGACTTCCTAGTACCGGACTACTTAAACCAGGAACAAGAAGAGACCCTCGGGCAGTATGAGCTAGGGGAGCATGGCTTTGAAAGCAACTCTTCTGTCCAAATGCCTGTCATTTCACAGGTCTCGTCGACTCAGAATTGTGAAAGCACTTTCCCCTTGGGGTCTCTGGGTGGGCTGGCAGAGAAGGAAGAAGATGTGCCCGAGCAGCCAAAGACTAACGCCACTGCTGAGGCAACCGCAGGTGACCCTCCGAAACCGGAGCTGTCATCTATTACTATTGAATAATTCATGGTTTGTTTTCATTTTTGTTCTTTGGAAAGTGCCTGTGTTTGGTCCTGTACATTTTAATTTAATTTTTTTAAACAAAAGTGGGGAGATTTTCCCTTTTTACTTTGTAAGCTACGCTTTAAACAGAAAACTGCAACAGATGTTACATTATTTTTCATGACTGAATGATCACTTCTGTGAAAATATTTAAGACTGAATGCACAAAAAGATCTTGTCAGAACATCATGGAAGCTGTGATACACTTCTAAAGAAGAACCAACTGATTCAGATCACTTTAACTATTCCTTCTTCCACAGTTAGAACAGCTCATTAAGTTTCTCTCGCTTCTGCAGACCCTCTGGTTAAGGGAAAGAAATCAGAGGAAACCTTTTTAAAATGACAAACAAAAGGATGCATTGGAAACCATTATCGAACAGTTTTGACTAGTTCTGAGTGGATTGCTTTAATCTTCTGCTTATAAAATGACACTTCCTATCTCTGTGCCTGCTGATTTTCAAAGCGCTTACTGTAACCCTTTTCTTGGAAATGGTAAGCATTTTTGAAACTAACAGTCACACACTTTTTAAAAACACATTGTCCCTTTTCATCTCAGATGAATCAGTTTTGACAAACCAAGTGATGTCATGCCAGGTATTCCTACTTCTTGTATTCCAGTCCTTTTAGAAACTGTTTGATCAAATAGCCTGTCCAGATTTGCCTATTTAAGGTTAGGCATGGAAATAATATGGTCGAGAAAAATCTATTGGTGCATAATGAACTGAGGATGACAGAAAAGTATATATACTTTGCATATCCATGCAAGCCTGACAAATATCTCACGACTGTATCTTTCTGTAAAAGGGAAACCACATATAAAAATTAAGGTTTTCTCAAGCTGAAATTCTTAAACCTTGGCCAGATTGTTTGCAGTTCTGGTCACTTCCCCCTATCATGTATACTGTATTTTTACTAATCTCTCAAAGCTAGCTAGAGGGAGTTTACAGATGGGGGAAAAATGAGCTCTTTTGTGTATTATTGCACACTTTTTTGTTTTTACATATGCATGTATAGTTTCTGAGATTTTTATTAGTCTGTTTTGGACAAAACACACAATTTATTCTCTTTAGAGGCCAACTTTCTAACCCAACAAGGGGTTGTTTACAAAAAGCCTATATAGCAATGATAAATTGTTCCTGTTTCAAAACATTTTAACTCCTTGCCAACTCAGTTTATTAAAGGCCATTACTCTGGCTACATACACAGCTCAAGTAAGCAATAAATTGAAAGATTTGCAATTTCATTTTTCCATATTTAGAAAAAGCTGCAAATTTAGGTTGTGGGATTTTCAGAGCAGTGATTCTTGTTTTGTCGAGGCTGTTTGGGCTATAGTACTGCTTTGAAAACTAAATTAGGAATTACATGAGGAGGTTTGTGGGGTTTTATTGCTGATCAAGTTAACTCAGTGTTTGATGCCAAATGGCTATCGCCTACGTACGACATGCTGAGAGAGTAGGTATTACTTGATCTTAGTATTCCAAAGGCATGATATACTCCCTTAGTTTTGAATCTGTTTTTTGAATTGTTGTTTTCTRTCCAGATTTGTTTTACACAAATGTGCGGAGGAAATGAAACCAATAGAGGAAGGATGCTTCTGAAGAAAGAGACGACACAAAAGTCGTATTATATTGCAAGATCAATTTGTATTTGGTTAGCTGAAGCAGCTCTGATACTCTGTAGATCTGAGGCGTTTCTACTAATAGCAGACTTCTGTAAGGAAGAAAGCTTATTGCTCTTTGGAAAGAGTTTAAAGGGTGTCAGTGGCTTTTAAGTATTTAACAGTTTTTCTCCACTGTGTTTTAGGTAAAAAACACACATTTTAGTTAAATAGAATGAAAATGGTTGGGATTTCAGTCCTTTGCAAGTTACCAGAGTGAAGTTTCTCTGCCAGATCCAAAGGGTGTTTTAGAAACATGCTGCAAAGAAGTTCTCTGCTACAATTCAGTCTCGTATGTCTACATTTGTTAAGTCTTCTTAAAAGGGCTTGGAGGAGAAATTCTTTTTTGGGGATGTTGTACTGTGAATTAGTTCAGTGTCTGTTGATGGGCAGAATTTAGAGACCAGTTCTCTTCCACTTCTGATTTCTGTAACTGAGAAGTCAGTGAGACAAGCAAATGCCTTTGCTGAGTTTTATCCTGAATTATAGGGCTATGACACTGAACTCAAATATATGATTTTCTTTTTCGATCCAGGTGTTATACATGTTTCCAGGTATATTAGAATCCTTTCTGAATCTTGTAGTAAAAAGTACTTATACAAAAGACACAGTCCCAGAATGTACAGATATAACATTCAAAAGTCAGATATAGACAGACATATTCTTTTGTTAGAATCTGGTAATTTTCTCCCATTAGATATTTTGCTAAACAGTTTCCTTGTCATGAGATATGCAAATACAGAATAGACATATCTGGATATTGGGTTTTTAGAAGACTTCAAAATTTGTGTCAGAAGGTAGACTGCTCTCTGAATACCAAAGAGAAATTAAAAACTAGTTACAAGGACCTTGTAGCTCTCATCTGTTCTTCCTTGAAAAGAAATGAATATCATTAACTGTTAACACCTTGGTACCAGGCGAGTCATGAGTTTCGTTGTTGTTTGCAATGTGTTACGCATTATCTTTTCAACCCCTTAATCTCTGTGTAACATCTTAATTTTTCTCACTTTTCAATCTGGTTCAGCTGCAGGAACAATAGAGTTCTTACTCGCAGGTTTTGTGTTTTTTTTCGTTTTAGGGTTGTTTTTTTTTGGTAATTTTCCTGTTTGTAATGTTGTTTGTTTCTTGTTAATGTGTATTTTCTCCATAGAAGTGAATGCAAATTAAATTCAAGTATCATTTTGTTTCTCCTCCCTAACTTTTTGGAAGTGTTCAGTGCTTTGGAATGCTAATGTTCTTCACAGGAGAGATGTAAAATATTAGAACATCTTAAAACAAGCTCTGTTGCTAGTATTTGGATTCCAAATTGAGTGAGATAGTTATCTAACTAAGCTAAATGAAACTTGCCTTAAACTACGCTTGGGATTAAACCTAAAGCATAGATTTCTCTCAACAGATTATTAGAGGATTTTGGTCCCTGCAGTGCATTTTTCTTTTCCCCCAAAAAGGTTTTTTGGTATGCATTTCTGTTTCCACTTGACAAGGATCACAGGGTCACAGAATCACAGAATAGCTGAGGTTGGAAGGGAYCTCTGGAGATCATCTAAATCCAATCCTCCTGCTCAGAGCAGGTTCAACTAGAGCAGGTTGCTCAGGGCATTGTCCGGTTGGTTTTGGACCTCTCCAAAGATGGAGACTCCACAACCTCTCTGGGCACCCTGTCCCAGTGTTTGACCACCCTTTCTATAAAAAATTTTTTCTTACGTTTAAATGGAATTTCTTGTGTTTCAGTTTGTGCCCATTGAGACTCCATCTTTTTTGCACTCCCCCATGAGGTATTTATACACATTGATAAGATCCCCCCGTGAGCCTTCCCTTTTCCAGGCTAAACAATCCCAGCTCTCAGCTTCTCTCCATATGACAGATGCTCAGTCCCTTAATCATCTGCATGGCCCTTCYAAGTTGTTCAGAATTTCTTCCAAATAGCCACATGTAGGACCCATTGCAGCAGTTTCTGCAGTGATGAGTAGTCTCCAATTCATTCACAAAGTGGTTTGAGTGCATTTTCCTTTTGCAAATCCTTCTCCTGTGTGGCACTGTTCTTTGCACTTAGTGGAAAATCCTTTCCTCCTCCATTTATTTTGCAAGTAGAGTGCCTTCACTATCACAGAACTGGCAAGGTTCTGCCCTGTGCTGGGGACCCGTATTCTCGGAGTCTGTGCTTGGTCTGTACCCCTCGCGTATTGCAGAGAACAGCATCTCGGACGGGAACAGTGGGAAAGCAGGGGAAAGGTTTTTCTCTGGCTGTACATGGGATAGTGTTTGGGGAAAGGGGAAAAAATTGAAAAGCCTTCTAGTTCTCCACAGAGAGTGGAAGGAAAAGAAGCGATGTCTTTAGCTACGTGCGGGATTTGGCCAAGCTGTAAGGGTTTGTTTTGCTTTGTATTTTGATGCAGACACTTAGCCCAGCTCCCCTTAAAATCCATCGGGATGCCTTCACAGTCAGCAACTTAAGCTCCCCGTGAGGACTCCGTGTCACTTTTCTTACACCACATTAACAAAGGTTGTGTTCCTGGTGGTTTGTCTGTCTTACTACAGTTTGAGTTCAGTTGTCAGGCTCGCAGATACTATGGTCAAGTCTCTCATACTGAGAGATTAGTAGACTAGGTTTTTGAAAATGGTTCGGGGTTCACATGTATCTTGAGTCTAAAAGGTGTGAATTTAAACTTTTTTAAAAAGTAATAGCTGCCAATGCAGTAAAATATATTTTATAAAACTATGATCCCTATATGTCCCTTACGGGATGAAATTTTATTGTTTTTAAGCTATGGTTTAAAGTTTTTATATGAGGGCTTCAGTCGCTTCTTGGTTGCTGGCTTTCCCCTCCAGCCCCAGGATGTAAGAGCACTGAGACTATTGCCAGTCTCTCTCTAAGACGAACCATGAAGCATTTTATATGCAAATAGAATGGGAGCTTTGTGCACCCTGCAGGGATGGAGAAAATGCGGATGTAGGAGCACCTGTTGTTCCTAGATCCATTGCAACTTCCACACCATCAGAATATGGAAAATAGCTAATTTTCATTCAGATCGATTAAGTTCGAGTTTTGCTTACAAGGTGAAACCCAGTTTTGGAGGGTTCTCATCTCCAATTTTGGACATAATGAATTCCATAGCATTGGGATGACAGATAAGAGGGTTCAAGGCCAGACTGTGCCTCAGCCACATCAGAGGTCCCTAGTACCTAGAGTTGGTTCAAAGTATTTGAGGAAATGTACCATAAAAGAAATGTGAATTTTTTTAATGCAACAGTACTTATTGCTCTGGGTTTTTGTTAACTCAATGTGTGCTATCGCAGTAATTCAGTGTCCCACAGGTCTCACCTGCAAATCTGGTTGCACTAAACAAAGAACTGAATCAGTTCCTGGTGCTGCCAGCCTGTGTGGCAACTGTACCTACAGTCTTCCTGAGGGTTGCTGAAGTCCCCAGAGGAGTGATTTTGTTTAACCATTCGTTTAGCTGATGCATGCTTTTGATATTCTGACTTAATAGACCTGGCTACACAAAGTTCTTGGACAGCTTCCTTGCCCTGTTCCTGCAGTGCCTTCACTCTAGGCACTGCCCTATGGTGAAACCCTGAAGAGGGAAAGAGTAAAGCTGGAGCAAAAATGTGAATTAAATTATTGTTGGGCTTCTTTGTGCATTTTAGTAACAGTGAAACCCCCTTAACTGTGCCAGTCTCCGGTCACCAGCCGTATATCCAGTCGTCATCTCATCCACAGTACAGCTTCTCTTGTTGATGCTGGCCACAGCTAGATTACTTGGCATGTTTATTGACTTAACAGAATTGTTTTTTGGTTTTGGTTTTGTTTTTTAATGTATACGATGTTTAAATACACTTCACATTTTATATAATACTATCTGGCTATTAGTATTTTTCAGGAACCATAGTTCTTGGTGGCTATATATATTTTTGTGACTTTTTTTGTAAACTAAGTGCCGTTTCAACGTTACAATCATTTTTAGAGTTATTGTAATCAATGTGAATATCATGTTTTTTCAAATCTGTTCTGAGCCTGTAGTGTTTGCTTTGTGATCATATGTGTAATGTATATATTCTGTATAGTTACATTGTATTGAAATACTAGCTTGTTTGATATAAGAAAAGTATGTATTGGGTACCTTTTTGCTAGCCTGGTTGTTTAATCTTTAAAAAAAAATGTTCTAAAATACAAAAAAAAATCTCCAAACTGGTCCCGTTATAGGTCAAAATTAAGGGGGGAGAAAAACTAGTTTTGAGTGTCTTTGGATAGAAACATGAAGCTAAGATTTTTCATTAAAATATTAATGTTTTATGGAGTATATCTGTGCTTTGTGTCATTATTTAACTACTCCACAGTTTGTCTTACAGTACAAAAGACTGGATTTGACCTCGTGTAAGCTCTGTTAGCAGAGCTATGTTCTCTTACAGCTTTTGCTTATAATTAGGCTCAAAATAGTTGGATATGATGAGAACTCCCTGTTGCTGAAGCTGTTTCTGGAAGGAAGGTGGTTTAAAGCAGAATAAGTATTAATAAATGATTGAAGAGGCTACATGAGTAAAGAGTATTAAGAATAAAGTACACGTTGCTGTTTAATTTTCCATTGTATATTACATTTCCTTTTGTTAATGTTCTCTTTTAGGCTGTATTCTGCAAAAGCAGTGGGGCCATCTTTTGAACGGGGTTTTATTGATGAAAAGCCAGCCAAGAACAAGCCTAATCAAATTAGTCAAAGCAGAAGATGTTTAAAAAGGACAATAGACAGAGTCATCATGATCGCAGCTGTGAGCTTCAAAATAGTCATGAAACAGCCTAGAGTCATGGGACTTAAAATACACCTCTGCTGGTTTCTGGCAACCCTTGCAATTAAATTAATTTGCCTCCTACAGATCCACCTGTCTGCCCAAGCTGGAATGCTGGCTGGATCAACACATAGCTAGGGCACAGGTAGGAAAATGGAAGTTTTGTAATTGCTTGGCTGAAATGATTATAACTCTGCCCAGTAACCTATATGAATAACAAACAGACTGACATGATTAATACACTAGCAGTCAAATTGTGTTTAACGTCTGACACGGGAATGAAAAATAAGTGGAAAGGCATTCCACTGTGCAGCATTAGCAGCCACAATGAACCTTGGAGGGAGGTGGTTAAGAGTTTAAAGATTCCAGGTTCTCACTTTCTTGAGGACCTTGCCTAGGGACAGAAGTATTTTATCAAAGCGTAATTGGAAGAGGGAATGTATCTGGTGAAAGCTTTGGAGAGAATTAAAGTTTGAGATGTGGAGGCTTTGACTCTTTTTATTGGTCTCTCCCAAAAGCAGGAATTTAGCTTTTTTGAAGACACAGACTGAAATTAGGAGTATGCAGTGATGTTTAGCAGACCATTACAAATCTAAAGCCTGCGTGATTGTATATGAACATACACTGTCATAAAGCTAAGGCAAGACTGTTAAAATGCATACCTTCAATGGATATCAAGATTCAAGCCTGTGACCAGAGTGGATTTCTGCAAAACACATCCATATGTTATTTAGTATGAAACGTCTTTCAAAGGTCCTTAACAAAGTGAGTGTACACGATCAAAAGTTTTTCTGTGGCTTCCTTATAGCACTGGAGCATTTTATTCCTGACAGTAATGAAGTACCATTTCTTTTGCACAGAGGAGATCGGCTGAGATGAGATTGAGCTCATAGCTACCAAGAATATAGTAGAGCAGGGAACAGAGTTCTCCCAGGGCTTACTGCACCATTCCTACTCATGTGATATCCCAGTGAAAATGAATCTGCTAAGAGAAACCTGGCTTGGATCGTGTATAAAACGCTTTTCASAAACTGCTTGTGTATGCTGCATCTCCAGAGCACTGAGCATGACTCTGTCATCATCTTTCTCAGAGCACAGATTGCTGTGAGGCCATGAGCAAGCAGAGCAGTGGTAAGTGTGCACGTGTTAGAGCTTCAGTTATAGTGCAGAGCTCTTCTAAGACCCAGGGTTTTCAGTTGTTCTGATTTTTAGATCCTTTAACGCTTTTTTCTCAGAGGAGACACTTGTGTAATAGGTCTACACTTACTGATAGTAGGCCTGCTTTTCTTAGTTGCCTGTCACAAATCCCTTAGAAATAGGCCACTGACTCCCAGAGTGAAAACCTTGTGTCTGAAACCACACTAAAGACTTGAGTTAACTGCTTTTAATCAGCTTTTTGTCTCGGTCACAAGGTCTCCTGGTAGAGATTAGAGAGCAACTTATGAGGCATCTATTGTGCATCTCACTTGAACCAGTACCTCTGACTGAGGAAATTTGAATTCTTCCATCAGAAATGTGAAGTTAATGACCTCGGTGTAAGAGGTGTGCTTTGCCTGGCTGTGTCTTCATTTGTATGGCTGTGCTAGTATCGCTGACTCTTACACCCCCCTGTTTTGGTTACAACTGCGTTTTCTTATAGTTCTGATTGGATCTGTGTGGGAATATCTTTGAGAATACATCCACTGCATCTGGCTACACTGCCTTCCCAGTCTTTCATATTCCTGCATAAAGCTAGATTCTTAGGTCCTGTATTTGGTAATACCTCCATCATTTAGAAGATAACAGTTTTTCCTCACAAGGTACTGCTTGTTCCTCTGCACATGCACGTGCACACACGCACACCCGATCTGTATGTGCTCATTCAGAAGGAATTTTGAACAATGAGCATACAAAACATTGATTGACTGACTCTTTCCTTGCTGCTTCCTTATAGAGACAGCTGCTGTTGCTTTTCTGGGCTAATTCTCATCAGGATGAAACAGGTTACTCACCTAAGACTCCAGCAAGAGTCTTACTTCTCTTGAGTTTGGAGTGAAAAGCAGAGGCACGGCTTCCTGTGACCCTTTCTAAACAAGCCTCTCTTCCATAGAGAGGAAGGGCTTGCGAACAAGATGTTCGTCATAAGGAAGCAGACGTATTTCGTACCCTCAAGAGGTTCTTTTTTGAGAGAAAAGAAGTGTCGATGGTACTTCAGCATATTTTTCTCTTTAGCCTTTCTTCACATAGGACTCTGACATTTGCCAGACCATTTCTAAGAAAAAACAAAGTCAACTACAGAGTACTGTCAAGTATGAAGTAGTGCTGAATAAGTATGGGCAGTATTCRTTACATGAAAAGAAAACACAGTCCTTAATTATTTGTTGGTTTAAMGCATTTTTTTCTGCAGTGCAGAATAGCTTTCAAGCTACCTTGGACACAAGATAGCTGTGAGGATGCTCCTGGCATTTAGAAAGACAAAAAACTAAAGGTAAATGTGGATGATTTTAATTCCTTGCAGTCAGGGGAGAAGTCTCCCAGGTAAGTACCTGTCTGAGTCARAAGGGAATAAACAGAAATGTTGGGAGAGAAGCAAGGAAACCAGGATGTGTTTAAGGGATGGCAGAGATGACTCAATTCCAGGATCGTATTTGTGTGCATRAGTGAAAAACATTTTGACACACAGAAGGAGAAGTTATCCCTCAGGGTTTGGTACTATATCACTGAAGGGTCACAGTCCACTGGCTTCAGAAGAGCAAGGTAAATGACATTCCTAGTCCACCTAAGCACTTAAGCACATAGTCTGCCTTTCCAGAAGTGTGTTTAAATTGCTCTTTAAGAGCTTATCCATTTTACTTCTTTACTATCCACTTTTACTTCTTACTTCTGCCAGTTGCATCCATGACTCAGCACAGTGTGTTTTATAGCTTGTGTATTAATGGGGTGCACAGAGCTGTTTTTGGAGAGTTTATGTGCATAAACAGACCCATGCACTTTAAAATAAACCAGGAAAGAAAAGACACCAAAACACAGCATAACAGACAACAGAGCTTAGAAAACCAAAACATCTCTCTGGGGCTGGACTTCATCTTCCCACAATTTCAACGAGAAAAATAACAAAACCTTTTATATAACTTCAGCATTACAGTGATCGGTTTCAGGGTTGACGTGACAGCAATTATAAATAACAGTTATGCAACCGCCTCGTTGATTGCATTGAAATTAATACAGAGGAAGAAAGAGCCAAACAAAAAGAAGTGGCTTTGGGGTGACTTGTTATTATTTAAATAAATTATAAAAATACACTCAGGCCAGCTTCTTTTTCAAATGCGAACACAAGCCCAGGATGAAAAATGTACTTGAAGAGCAGAGAAGGTGAAYTGGTCTTAAAAATTCCATTTGTGTTGGAGGCAGAATTTTGTTTATCTTCTAAGACTTACAGTCCCTTTTTTTTAATCTGACAGGCAATTCAATCTTTTTTTTGGTTTATTTGAATTTCTTCTACTTTTGAAAATCTTTTTTAAAACTACTTAACACATTGTATGATTGGGTGTTGTGATTCCGGTGTCACAGTACTGATTATGTATTCACATGTATTTACTCATGTATTATTACACATGTATAATATACATGTATATATACGTTATTATTATACATGTATACACATGTATATACAATGTACACACATTATTTCTTTCATTCACCATCTAGCAGGCATTGCAGTGTTTTTGAGTGGAACTCAGGGCACCGTGGCTGCCATGCCTTGCAGGGTCAGCATCTGGTATCTCAGAGAGGAATTTGTCCTTAGAGTGAATACCCATTKGGTAGTGTGTGAATTCATACAAAGAAAACCCTAGGAAGCTCTTAGTCCAGCTGGCTGTACAAGGCAAAGCCCAAGTCCTGATTATATYGTACAGGAGCTGTATCTGACTCTAGTATTCTGTGATCCGTCTGATAGAGGCAGGATGCAATTACTGKTCAGTACCATTAAAGGGTTTTTGTGGACATCAGCTAACCTCCTGGAAGTAATTTGCCAYGGTGGGGTAAACGTATAAAACAGTGCCAGGGTTGATTCAGGGAATAACACATCCATGAAGAGTTGGGGGACAGGAAATAAAGCTGCTGTTTCTTTGCCCTTCCTTGCCTTTTCCTACCCTGAATGGTAGGAGGCAGAGGAGACTCCAGCTTGTTGCTACCRCTGGAAGAAGAAGAAACAGGTTTTGGAGGCTCCAACACAAAATGGGTTTGCTGTGTGCCACACATCCCACTTATGTGTGTACTAGTGAGTCATTCAGTGGATTCATTACCCTGTACACAACAGGTTCAGTGAGCAAATTGCCAAAGAAACCTGCAGAATATAGCACTCTCACTATGCTTCCATGTTTGGTCAGCTCTGGTGAGTCTCTGTGCTGGATTCCCTACCAGGACTGCTACAAGTTGACGCTGGACAAACGGCTTCATCCCCAATAGCCTTGTTGAAGAAAGCTGATCTCAAAGCAACCTGCCTTAGCGGTTGGGTTTCCAAATGCCACTTGATTACACTGAAAGCCAGTCCTTGTCCTTCTTGCTCCAGTAACTCAGTGTTGCACATGAGCCTTGGTGWGCTGTTAGGTGATGTGAAGAGTGTCCTTTATGCTGCCGTCTCACTGTCTTTGCTTCCCTTTCCTTCCACCTTCCTTTCATCTGTTGCTGTGGATTGTAAGGGAGCAAGGAAAAAGTGAAAGCTCATGCGGCCTTTGACATCTTTCCAGGCCAGAAATAAAGCACTGGGAGGTTAAATCTTATGTTTTGCTTAGCCTTCCCCTCTGGAGACATGAAAAGAATTATAGGAGTTTGATCTATAGCGTGGCTAGGCAATGGTGATGGGTGCTTTATTAAAGTCTATAGCAATCAAGTTAACACAAACCAGAACATTTCCCTGTAGCTTTATGTAACCCTTTAAAAAGTGATGGATGTTCTGCAGTGGGAGTAGGGGGAAATCAGTAGGTTAGGTCAAACTGCCTAACATGATAACCAGAGCAATTAATAGCACTTAATGGGAAATAGCAAGCTCTGGGCTCCTTGAATATGTATGGTTTATAATCCAGGACAGATTTCCTTTAAAGTAGGGCTTGGATCAAAAGYGCGTCTATAGAACCCTCAGTACAGTAAGGCTGTTTCATGGAGATCATCCTTTGCCCTATCTGTGGTGTCTTAAGTAGGTTTTTTGCTACTGTTTTTGCCCCTTTTTGTCTCAGCACTCTGGAAGCAACGCACCTTTGGGGGAAGGAGCTGGACTGCATTCTTCCAGGAACTGGCAGCAGAAYTGTTAGCTGGACTCCGGCGGCAAGGGTGCCTTTTCCCCCATCAGCTGCCGTGCACGCAAATTCACTGAATCAGCTGCAGAGCTGTAACTGCACAAGATCTGTTTTCATCTTTATTCCTAGTGGTGGTGCCAGAAAGCCTCCAGCTTGAATTCCGCATCTCCAAGTGGGTTTCCAGTACCCATGTTCTGAAAAAGCCTTTTTTTTTGTTGGCTTTTTAACAAAGAGACTCCGAGTCGGATGGTGCGAGAGACAAAGAACCTAACAGCACAAAATGCAACTTGCTTGACATACCAGTGTGTATTTTCCTCTCCTCCAGCACCTTGGCTATTTTGGCCCCTTCCTTAACTTGGGGCATTCCATTTCTAGGTATTTGCTAGTAGTCCAAGCAGCTATTTGTCCCTCTTCTTTCCTAAAGCCAGAGAAGGAAGAATCAAACCACGTCAGGAAGAACCAAAGAGAAAAAGGCAATTCCTGCTGAACAAACATCACTCTTACCAGGATATGAAAAAAATACAACCTCCAGGACTTCCTTGCCATCCCARTCTATGCAGGAACTATAGGTGTAGGTTATACTCCATCTCGTCATGCAGTAACTTAGTGTTTTATGTAGAGCTGTATGCTAGTAGGGTTTTCTCCTACACAGGGCACAGCCAGATCATTTCAGGGATTTCTTGCGTTGTGAGATTGTCATAGAAGCATTTTAGTGCGCTTTAAGCCTGAAGTCCTCATGCATTTAACATTGTTTTTACAACTGCATAAAATTCATTGCTGTGGCTTTTTTTTTTTTTAATCTGGAGCGTCAAGTACATCCTCTTCTCTCATTAAAACTTAACTCCATTCTTAAATTCCTGGGAGCAGAAGTGGGGGAAAACAAGTCGATTCAAGTTTTTCTGTAAGTGTCTTGGAAAGAGAATTACTTGGCTATTGTAATTATCCACAAGGAAAGACTATGAAAATCCCGAAATTGGAAACTAATTTTCATCACAATTTTTTATTTTAAAAARTAACATTCATTCTGACTTAGTAGTTCATTTTGAAAAGTCAGACGTCTTTTGACAAAGTACTTCTGTCTTTGAAATTTTTTCCTGAAAATGCCTCCGATTTTTTCTCTCCATGAAATACCTTGGTATTACAGGTTTTTTTTCTGACTTGGGAGGCAAGGTAATTTCAAATCATTAACATTTTTCCCAAAGAGGATGCAGCTGTCTGCAGAACTCTGGCTCAGCCATTGGGCAGACCTGGGAAGCCAGAACTCCCTTACTTGCATTCTAGTCATGTTTGGTAGGTTKGATTTGGGGCAGACGGGGTTTGTCACAGTTTTGAAGACTAGAAAACAGTCTTTTCACTCCTCTTGTGAAAACCGAGATGGAAGATGGCAGCCCACCATAAAATGCATCAAGCGGGCCAGGTATTTGCAGCCCTCTTTCAGCTAAGCCATATGTAGTTCCATTGCCAGAACGATGAAGTATACTGCTTGCCCTCTCTCTGCTATTTTTAAAAAACAAATATAATAATAYCATTAGAGCAGGAGAGAGGCTGGACTTAGTAAATTGCATTACCATATTGGCAGAGTTTAAATTCCTATCCTGTAAGAGTGTTCTTAACAAAACAATCTGCTTAATTACCCCAGGGTCCAACAGCCTTGAGTGAGAAAAAACAGATTTTTCAAAGTAAAACCAGTTCGGCTTCTAGCTTTCCAGCTCACTGTGCTTAAACAAAGCAGTTGCATCTCTGCGTAACCTTGTAGTGAATGAACTTCTCTAAGCCAAGTCTGAATTTAGCTTGGGTTTTTTATCTCCAGAGGTGTTTCATTAGCTCAATTACAAGTGACATGTTCCACTATGTGCTGCTGACTGAAAAAACTCAGCCAGCCTGAATCTCTCTCCAAATAGCATCCAATTAACCTCTTACTCCCCCTTCCTTTAATCCCCCATGCCTCAGGAATTGTTCACAACCACACCTTTTAAAGAAGACCAAAGTAAACTACTTGAGGTAACTATGTACTTAGCAACTGAGGTGTCAGTACTTGATTTTTGGTTCAGTTGTGCTCGKGTGTCTGCTGTTACTGTTCAAATGGTAAGAGCCTATATTTTTTGTAGCAGCTTTCAGTGACAGTTCTCTGTTGTATAACTCACCATTTGGGCAAGATTCTGTCCCTAGGTTTGCCATATAGGCATTTTCTGTGCCTTAGTGTTCCCATCTGTACAAGATGGGCAATGATTCTCACTAACATTTCGAAAGTGTTGAACTCTTTGGATGAAGACTGCTGTATTAACTGCAAAGACCACACTGAGACACAACTGTTGTTACCAGCATGCTTGCTAATGATTCTGTTTGCTTATATGCACTTCAGATCCTGCTTAAGCATTGTTAGGAACATGATTAGGGTGCCTGAGTGTTATACTGGCTTCCAGCTCGGGGCTGGGTTTTGCCCTGGGTCCATTAATGTTCTGGCAGCAACGCTTCCCCGCTGGTGTTGTCAAGACAGTTAGTTAGACGCTGAAGTCATCGGTAAGGCATATAACCCTAAATGGATGGGTTGGATCAGTGACCTACTTTGGCATACAAGTCTTACACAAGTCTGACCTTCTCCCCACGGTCTGCCTGACACCTCAGCAGCACAACCCCTTTTAAAGTACCCTGTGCTTTGTTCTGGCCATGCGTTGAAGTCTTACTAGCAAGGCAGCGAGTCCATCAGCTAGGGCCAGGAGCTGGGATTTGGAAAYCTTGGGTGCTTGATTTGGCTACAGGCTTGCTTTGCAAATCCACACAAACATCTCATTTTTTTTTTTCTGTCATATCCGTCTATATTCTGAAGAACTTGTACTCTCTGTGAATGAGTGGTAGGATTATTACTGGCATTTTGTCTTCTTGCATGCTCAAATGAGATCTCAATCTGGATTGAGATTTAGGCTGCAGGGGTTGTTGGGGGGGGGGTTGTTCAGTTTGCAAAAAGTTATTTTTTAAATAATTCTGTTTTCATCAACTCATAAGCGTTTTTCTCCAAATTTGACTACAACAAATAAGCAATAAAACTCAGAGGGAGAATGGTATAAATATGCTATTGAGGATGAATTGGCCCTGGGGACTGATCTTCTTTTTCAGAAGAGGTTGCAGAAGAGTTAGCAGAGGTTCTCAGTAGCAGGGGTGAGGCCCTGCAAACTTGCCACATCTTGTAAGTTTAGGAATAGGGTGCAAGACATACAGAAAGAGTCAGTCTCTTCCACTAATGATGCTCCATGCATGTTGTGGATCTTGGGTCAGCATGGTCAAAATCTGTTTTCCAAGCTAAGCTAGTTTTGAAAGTATTGCTACAAGATGCAACGTAAAGTTTCATATTTTTCTTGCGTTTTACTTTCTATTCCTGTAAGTTTGAATAGCCTAACAAATATATTTTCTAACAAAATTGGTGTGGGGACTTAKGCTGTAAAGGCTGTATTACTGCCCAAAATGAGTTAGTGTGTTATGTGGGACAGTCTGGAAAAACAGGCATCTGTCTTGGGAAGGCTGACAGCTTCTGGATGGTGGCGAGGATGAGTCCCAGGAACTGCTCCCTGTCAACGTGGTATTTTGGAGGGATAGCACTAGCGGACAGTCCAGACTGGTGCGTGCCTGTATGGTATATGTGTGTGCATTTGTGCAGCTCATTGAGTGATAAAGTAGGATGAATGCTCTGTAATGTGGGAAGGTAGCAATGAGGATGTGCTTAACTGCAAAGTCAATATGGAGAGAACTAGTCTGGTCAGGTTTTCCTCAGACAATTGTCTATTCATACGACATCTCCGTAAATCCTTTTTTGGCTTTTCTGCTTTTAATTCCCTTTCCTCTCCTAAGCTGAACATCCATCCTTCCTATCTCTTGCCCGTCTAAAGCCCGTTCATACCAGTGGTCTCAGTGGCCAGCGCACAAAGCCCATGCCTCCCTGTTTCCCTTGTCATCTCGCACAGCAGGCGTCTCCTCCCTTCTCCGCACCCCCAGGCAGCTCAGCACTGCTGGCTGCTGACTGAGCTCAGGCAGTTTGTCTGCTCTGGGCCCAGCTAATATGTCTGGCTTTTACGTAGTGATGAGCCCAGTCCCAACCCTGATCTAAGCCTGCCTAGAGGCGGTTTGCCCATTCCCCGAATCAGGCTCAGACATTCACAGGTGTCTGTCCAGTTCAAAGCAGGGGTGAACCACATCCCTCAGTGCTTTGGGCTGTTTGAGATCCGCACAGCATTTCTGTGTCTCGAGCCTATTTCTTCATTTAATGCTCTCTGTTCTTGAAGATGTTTTGTTTCTGCTTATCCCCTTAAGAGGTCAAGTGCTTCCACAGGGAGGTTAGCCTGTAGTTTTCCATGCACTCAGACTACTCCATGCACGAGTGGATATGTTCTGTGATAATACAGCCGAGCAAGCAAAAACAGAAGTAAATCAGACTGGGTTTTTTTCTTCTACTTTTAATAACAGTTTACTATTCTGTAAGTGCATGTAAAGCACATGCCCTATTCCCCCAGCCAAGGAGCTTGACAGCTTGTCAGCAAGAACTACCATAGGCCTAGAGTGACTGATTTATACAAGTAAAAGTACACGTGCCAAGACCTGGCAGCAGCTTGCTCCTTCTTCTTCTTCTTTTTTTTTTTTTTGCCTTTTTTTTTTTGTAGCAACTTGGCAAACCTCTCTCTTCGCCTTCATCCAAACTTTTGCCTTTTATAGTCTTTGAATAACGCTTTTTTTAATATATGTAGCAGTTTTCCCTCCCTTCTCTTTCAGCCATTTGCTCTCCTTATCTGAATTGGCTATGGGACAGGGGATCTTGGCTTCACAACAAGCAACACAATCACAAACTTGATTGCACAAAGACTCCTGTTTTTGTGCCCGGGAATGGGTGCATCACCAGGGCTTCAAAACATTTCCTTACCTGTGCTCAGACATTCACATACTTGTGCACTGTACACGCTTGTGCACAAACTCACCTTCCTTCACAGAAGAATATGCTTGAACTCACTTAGGTGCAATTATGAAGCATTTATTGATTCTCCTGTGCTCTGCATGGACACTAAAGCAAAGAATTATACTAATTTGTCTGCGTATCCAAGTGGGAGTTCTTAGATGCATGCATACACAAACCTGTATAAGCCACCCTGCATACTAATAGGGCCTCAGACGTAAATTCAGACTGGCTATATATGAGGGTTTACCGATTTGCTCTTTCTCACTCGCTCAAGAATACATTCAGGTAYGGACTCATACACAGCTGTGCAGCCACACGGTTTCTCAGACACAAGCGTTCTCAGGCACAGACAGTCTCTCACACATAAGCCTATAGATTTATGATTTGTTGTGAGAGTGGAAAACAGCTGCTGCAGGCTAATCAAATACAGCAGAAGATTTAATGCAAAATATTGAAAAACAGTGTCTGGTAGGAGGGTGAAATTCTTAAAAACATGCTGGTCTCATGGCTCTAGGCCAGCGCAAGAAGATTTGCACCTGGCCATGATAAACGTCAGCAACGGGTCTGGAGGAGGCTGCTTCACCCTTAGATGGCTGTCAGACACATGCGGTAAAATTCGCATGGGGTTTGGCCCTGTGAATAAGCGACATAGGTTGGAGGCACTGGTGTTTCAGGGGCATGCAAGCTCAGCTGCTTAGCATGGACTGGTAGCAAAGAAGAGTAGTCCAACTTGAGCAGAAGCTTTGCAGCACGTTGGCAGAGCAGGCTGAAGTTCTTGCTGCTAGCTCACTTCTGCCTGCCTCTGTGGACAAATGGAAAGCCTATTTCTGCAGGGCTGTCAATTCGGCACCTTTCACCAGTTCTGTAAGGCTGCGAAGGCTTGGAAATAATTAACTGCAAAGGAAAGAATTCCATCTCAGGTTTCTGCTGACTGACGACACAGGCAATTTATGATGCCACAAGAAGCTCAGGCTAGGATTATTTTTGTGTAACTCCCCATGCTGCTGCTTGGCAGCTTAGTGACTGTGTTGGAAATGACTGAACTAGATTAATACCTTGTGGATTTGAACTATAAACTTTGAYGAGTTTGGAGTTCTGGGGCTTAGCTTAGCTGAGTACAGACCAGAACTGCAGCTCCTACAATGTTCTCGTCTCCCTTCCTTGTTGTCAGTAGTTGGGACTTTCTCACAGGTCTCCCCCCTTCTCACCTGGCAGGTATGATCTCGCTCGTCCATCTCTAAAGGTTAAACCATGAAGAGTCTGACTAAAGTTTATCTGGCACTTGACAGAACAGACACACAGGGCTGGGCTGCGAATAGCACGGGATCAGTCCTCAAAGCGTCCTTCCTGTGGAACCTTGGCTTAGCGGCCTCRGCTAGTCTGTGCTACTGCTCTGTCTCTGGAAAATAAAGTGAGTATCTCCTGCTTCCTTGGGTGCTAGACCGAGAAAATTTAATATCTGAGCAGGGCACTCAGATGTTGTGGCTAAAGGACAGGTGTCTGTTCTTGGTCTGCAAGAGGAGAAGAGAGGCTCYGGCCCCACTAGTGGTTTCAGCTGCAAACCCAGAGATCTGTTTTGCAGTTGATGGTCTTGAGTTTAGTCCTTGTTATTTACACGCGAACATGCATCATAGTTCACAGGCTGAACCAGCAAGTCATTCTTCACGTGAACCCTGCTGTGAGTTGAGAGATAATATTTTCTAAGGAGTAGGGCCGTGGGGCAATTGGGCCTAACCCACAGATTTTGTATATGCTTCTCTGCACAATCTTCAACCAGTTGCTTACTCTTAATTATCCCTGGATTTATTCTCTCCAAATTTGGGGACAATACCTCCCTATCTTTGCTGTGCATTTTGAGATCATCAGATGAATAACACTGTACAGCCTGGAACTGTTCTTTGCAATGAGACATCAACTGCACGTTTATGTATTAAAGAACCAACAGCTCTCTGACTCATGACYGATGGGCACCGCTCTGCCAAGCAACTCGTATTCCCTTTTTTTCATGGGTAGACAGCTCTGGGTGGCATAAAGTACACATTGAAATACACTGTCCAGGGATATGAGAAGCATCTGTTCCTTCCAGATGTTCACTCATCTTATTGTTTGTTAGGTTTGAGGACAGGAACCCCCTTCAGTTATATGAAGCACTCACTGTTCTCAGATRTCCGGGAGAGTGTGTGGGGTGGGGGGAGAATTAGCTTCGTGTGACGTCAGCAAGGACTAGAAGCAGAGGTTTTCGTGCTCTTTGGAAAACACTTGAAAGGCCTTTGAGCTCTGGCTAATCTCCATTGTTCATGTGTTTTCCGGCAGCAGAATGAGAGAGCAAGCATGGAGAGAGGTGAGAAAGCAGAGCTGAGAATTAGAACTGAAAGCCTTTCCCGTGCTCAGACTAGCTTGGCAATACACATCGCGGCAAATGGAACTGGATACAACAGAACCCAGGCTTAAGCTTGGCTCAGATCTCAGGCCCAGCAGAGCCTCTTTAGATTGGCGGGAGCTTTGCGAGTAGATTAATGCATTTCAGCCAGCATCACTGAAGCAGACTCAAATACAGCTGTTGAATTCAGCCGTGGAATGGGGCAGAGGGTAGCATTGCCCAATTTTGAGGACYTTCTGCCCACGACCAATTTATGTCTTTCATTTTTTCAGAGGCATTTTTTTTCTCTTGCAGATCATAAAGCTCTGTAAGAACTACAGAAGCACTGCAAGCTTTGACCCATTAGTATAGGTAAGCTGAGGCACAAAGCAGCACAATGACTTGCAAAGTTGCCAGCATATGTTTATCAGAGCTGGGTATTGTACCTGAAACACACTGAATTGCATGTTAARCTTTCCTCTCCCAGCACACTGCATTTTAGCACAGTATGTGTCAGTTGCAGAACACAGTTTTGATCTTTTGCCATCGTTATATCCTAGCTTACGGGTGGGTAGTTTCAGATACAGGGTTCCCATCTTAGTTTCATCTCAGATGGAGACACCTCTAAGTGCGGTGATACCTGAAACAGATGTGACTTGAGAAACAGAGATACTTTGGCTTTTTTTTGTTTTTTTTTTTCTGTGTGGGTTCAGCCAGGCGTAGACTACAGCAAGGCCAGAGTAGGAAACCTGGCATTGGACAGAGCAGGGCCAGAAAGTACTGTCCCTTCAGTATATCATTCCCACTTCTATCACTGAGGGAAAACACCATGCAACCCCCAAACTTTCCCACTCCATACTTGTTCCCTTTCCTCTGCACCAACAGAAAAGCTTGGTTAAAAAGAGTCGTTTTCAATTCAAGGTCTTAAATGTTTTGTTCCTGATGGTGAGTCAGTGATTTTTCCAGTCCCTCCCCCACAATAAACAAGTGCAGGCTGAGTGTGGTCCAGAGGAAAATGTGAATTACACATGTCCTGGCCACATGCTTCTCCGGTATCAATGATAACCATATGGTGGCTCTCAGACCCCATCTCTGCAGTGAGGAGAATTGTTAGCAAGAATTAGTGCAAGCTCCTGCAGGCTGGATACTTAACCCAGCCTTGCCTGTAGCTGTTTGCATGTGCCAAGCGAACACCTTCACAACCTGCTACTGTCATAGTGCCTTGTTTTGTGCTTCGGCCTCACCTAAGCTAAGGAGGGTTGGGCTGATGCGCTTGGTTGAGAGACTCCCTAAGAATGAGTTGTGCTGTGGCAGGCGTATTGTCACCCCTTTATGCTGAGCACAGGCCACAGAGTAAGCAGGCAATTCACTTTGCCTCTGCTTAGTAATTCCATGGAGAGATAGGCTGTTGTTGAATTTTGGGTGTTTTTTAAGACCAGTTTCTCCTGTGACCCTCACATGACAGCCASAAATGTGTAGAGCATAGCCAGGAATCCAAAAGGATATTGCTATATCATTAAGGTATCAGTGGAGTTTGTGGGAAACGTCTGTCTCTCTCCCTCACTCAGTTTGTGCCTCTTCTTTTTCCCCACCTCATCAATCAGCCGCTCTTCAGCCATTTCATTTCATCATAGTGTTGGGACCTGTTCCAGACGGCCTTCACATGCCTCCATCAAGGTAGGCTATGCTGGAGGAACTGAGTCCTTCATCTTCCAAGCCTGCTAGAGTGCAGAAACCCTAACGTAACAAACTCCCCTCACTGAGTTCAAAGCTCCTACTGACCCTGCCTGCACTCTTCTGCTCCACTTTGCTGGGGAGAAGGAAGAGCATTGCCCATCTCCAGCCCTTTTCCTGGGAGCTGAGAGACTGTACAGCCAGCTCTGGGGAAGRAAACTAGAGGGGCTGGGGAAGGGCAGAGACATTCATGCCTTGTATCCATTAAGCATATGGCCTTTGCAAGATAACTGTTCACATACCATGCTTACAGAGTTCTCAGGTCCCCGTAAATTAACATCATTGTTGCCATTTTCTGCAGAGCAAAGGGAAAGCTAAAGGCCAGAGATCCCAAAAGAGCTAATTCCCATCAGGTACCTAAATATCTTTGAAGAGTTGGTCATGAAAGAAGTCAAGGGGAAAGAAGGAAATATTTTAGAACCTCCTCAGTTTGAGGCTAATGTCCTAGTTTTCCTTCCTCTGAGCTTATCCTGGCCTTTGTGTGCATGGCGTGTGAGATTTCCACATGCATGGTTTCCCATTTCTCTTTGGAAAAAGCTAGTTCTGATAAGCACTCTTTGTCTCACTTACCTGTATTTCTACTTCCTTATTTTGAGCTCTTAGGGATTTGCTTATTATTTTTTAGCATAAAATCTTTGCTAGGTTATCTTTATTAAGAGTAAGCTAAATGCACAGCAAACATAAGCTTTACTCAGGCACCAGTTCACAGGAACTTGGCAGAGGCCTGCTTGTGTTTCAGAATCCTTGTCCTTTTTCTAGATGAAAGCCCTGCAGAAGGATTTGTTTTTCAGACAGAAGGCAAGCCAAGTTGGTGATTTCATCCCAAGGCAGGCTGTGTCAAGCTGGTCCTATTCAAACACGCAGGAAATCAACCTTGGAGCTCGTTCAGAAATGAGGATGGAGAGTGGGGGCAGAGAGGGGGGCCGTGAGGAGGACAAGATCTTGGATTCTGAAACTGAACTCCAAACAAGCAGGGAAGATACCTGCTGTCACTGTAGTGCTCTGGGGACTGGTCCCTGGCACTTTGAAGGATTAGCTGGCAAGGTTTCAAGTAACATTTCCTAATTCCCAGCTTTTCCAAAAAACAATCTGATCTCTGTCCTCCTGGAGCCCTGTGAGGGCCATGCGCAGCATCTCTCTGATAAGAGGTCAGGTGGCTACCACAGGCTAAGGCAGTTTTTCTCAGAGTGCCCTCATTCCAGTGCATTTTTTTCTGCTTAAAGCAATCATTGTCTAATTAAAACAGTTGCCTTCTGAGCTTCAAGGGGGTTTTCTGAGGACAGAGAATAAGAAAAACAGAGCTTCCTTTGGGCAAGGGAGTAAGGAGAGGGAAGAAGGAGGTGAAAGAGAAATTCTCGTGAAGTTGTTCTTTACAAGCTGTAGTAATGATCCCCCCTCAGACACTTTGTCTAGCAACTACGTAACACCTATGGTAGAGGGGAAGGAAAGGATGGCAAAATTCAGGACATTTGTTCCTGGGTCTGCCACAAAATCACTGTGATCTTGGGTCAGTCACTTAATCCCGTTTTGTACTCATTTGTAAACAAAGAGTATTTCTCTTCCTTGTATGGAGGAGTATGGCTGCCCCTCGGTTCCGATCCACAGGTGCTTGAGCCAGAAAGAGCCCAAGTACTGAGAGGCTGTGATCACCGTCACTCCCCCTGCTGCCCACAGGAGCTACTTCTGGGAATGAGGGCGGAAATTCTGTTTCAAGGCTCCCTGTGGCTTTAGAGGCCTCCAGGTTTACAAACTAGTTTGAATAGTGGTGGCTTTGCACCACTTTAACTGCACTGGTTTAAAAGAAAGAAATAGCTCCTTTACATTATTTTTTCTAATGGTGAGTGTAGACCAGTTTCCTACAAAGACCCTTATTAGAAGTGTGACCAAAGCATCGTTTTCCACCTTCTCTCCCCAAGCTGCATCTGTTCTGGCAGGGCCCGGTTTTTCACTTTGCTTGTCATTGCACCACAAAGGGCAAAGATCAAAAGAGCCTGCAAGACTTTTGTTGTGTGCCCCTCAATTAACTGTAGCCCAAAGCAATATGGGAGGCACAGCAGAGGAAAGCTTAGCACAATTTGATCTGTTTCTTTTCTGCAGCAGCAGCAGACTTGACTGTTGGTCAGCAAAGATGTCACTCCAAGAACCTACATAACCATGCAGTATTTCAAATACAGCTAATCACTAGGAAAATCAGTGAGAGAAACCTGTTCAGGGTACGCACATGCATGTGTGCCTGTCTGTGTGTAACTCCACATCCCTAAATAAAACCTGCAGGGGCTTCCCAATAAAGCAGACAGAGTTTGCTGTTGCTGTTTGAAAAAGCTTTGCATTTACTCTGTCTACAGATGAACTTCAAGGGCTCCAGTCTCTTCTTTCTAGTAATTGCTTTCATGGATCCAGATTTTTGTCTTTTTTTTTTTAACAAGCACTTTCTGATGTGAATAATACCAACAAAATGTTTGCAACTTGGCCTGGAACATGAGAAAAATGCAGAGACCAGAAGCCAGGACAGCTACTTATTGTGGATGCTCATTAGATACTTCTTAACTTCAGAGGCTGGTGCTGGAATCTGCCTACATAGACTGGAGGCTGAGGAAACATTATTTGAACCCATCTGCTCCAGGAGATACTGTCAGACTTGGGGAGCATCTTGTGGTAATCAGGGGAATTCATTCCCTTATTTAATCCAATAGAGCTTTTTCTGATTGATTTTTGGTTTGTGTAATCTTTTAAAGTTTTATTTTCTGCATTTTTATTTTCAACAAGTGAAAGGTTTCTTGGTGATAGTAAGACCCTGTATTCATGTAGTGCGTTCTCTCCTGTGAACTGCAAAGCAGCTGGCAAAGCTGGGTATAAAGTGTTTCTGCAGTAGATGAAGAGAAGCTTACAGTCATGGGCTAGAAATACACCACAAAGTCTGTAATTCCTAATTGCCTTTCCACTTTCCTGTCCCTGCCATATCTTCTCCCTCCTCCCCTTCCCATTTCCCAACCTACACATGTGCATCTGCTCCTACAAGACCCCTGTGCCTGGGTTAAGGCAGACCAGTTGTCTTCCTTTGAGTCTATCCAAAATGCAAAAGTTGCCCAGAGCTCTCACCCGATTGCTGTTACTCCAAGTGATGATAAAAGAAAGAGGTTTAACCGGATCAGCCAGATGAGGTCCAAGACCAGAATCAGCCCAGACAACATCTGATGAAGTGAGATTGTGACTCACTACCCGCCTTCTTCTTCGCAAGTCTCACTTAGAAACCATATTTCTTTGCTACTGTCTTTTTGCTCTTCCTTTGTGTTGGTCTTATCAGAGGTGGGGTACCTGTCATCCCCAACTCAGAACTCAATCCCCCAAGAACTTTTGTCTCCCCTCTGAGCAGAATTCCTTAACGAAACCTTTTTAAGAAGAGGAAAGCTTTAAACCCATGTCCTTTATCTGAAAAGAGGCCTTTAATATGGTTTAATTAAAAGCTTGTTCTGCAGAGCTCATTTGATTTCAGTTTTGAAATTCTGTCCATTTTGTTTTCATTCTTACTCTTTTGTATATTTAAATGAGTACATTTCCAAATAAGGTTTCTGTGTGCTCACCATGGATCTCTGTACTCACTCCTTGAACCTTAATGCTTTTTGTAGTGTTGAGCAGTGACAGGGTTATGTTAACCTCTCTGCTTCACTAGGCACATTTGTTCCCTCAAAATCAACACAGCAGATGTAGGCACTGACATCTGAAACAGTCCTGGCTCGCTTTATGGCACAGAGTTTCTCTCTGGAYGGTGTGGATTGCGCAGGGCGACTTGCAATAAGCACAGGCCAGAAAAGCAGGTGCTCAAGGGAGATGAAAATCTAGGAGAATGGGGGCTCGTGCTGTTTTCTTGTTGGCCTTTTCTTCCCTTCTGAATGGGCTACCACTGCCCTGAGACAGAGCTGTGTGGTGGGAAGGCATGAGTTCGCCAGGGGCTGCGTCAGCTTTTGGGTTAGCGTGGGAAGGGCGTGCATCTTGCTTCACAGCCACCCAAAGACCCCCACAGAACAGACAGCTGATCCCGGCATTGTAGCTTTAGCACAGAGAAACAGCATGGCTTGAACAGAGCCAGGAGCCAAACGCAGCTAATGTGACTCCCAGTTCGGCAGCTCTGGCCTGCASGGCAGTTTTATTTGGCCTGGAGGAAGGTGCTCAGGCAGCGAGCTGGCTAGATTGGGCGGACACTGGCGTGTGAATGTCTGCAGTGGGGGCAAGGCAGGTGAGGGTCTGGCCTGGCTGGGTTTGGGGCCAGRTGCAGCTCCACCCAAATCTGCCTGTTACACTAAGTGTGTGCACCTGGCTGGGCTTAAATGCTGCAACTCAGAGGTAGGCAGCTGGCTGGCTCTGCTTTCTGCCCTGTGAGCTTCCACCTCTTTTCCTGTGATACTGCAGGATTAAGGGAGAGAAAGTGGAAGTTTGAATGCAATAGTAGTGGATTTGAGCAGAGCTTTGTAGGGATTGTGGTTTGTAGAAGATGAATGCTGGGGAACCTGGCTGTAACTCTTCTGTGTGAGACCCAGGAGACCAAACTGCTCTGCTTTAAGGGCTCTGTGGCTGTAAAGATGCAGGGAAACCAAGGTGGAAGGTGAGTGATGCAGCATAATGGTAAAGCATGAATGCTATTTGATTTCTTTTTTGGGGAGGGAACTGTTGGGATGGGCATGCCGTGTATTGACTGTGTTTCCATTTGGCCACAATCTAGAGAGTAAAGGAGAACTAGGGAAAGCTACTGGGAGAAGAGGCAAGCGTAAATGTGTTGTAGCATTTGAAAGTCCCTCACTTTGCAAAAGAGATGTTTATCTAGTACAATCCTGAGTTGGGGAAAAGATCTAAGAAACTTGTGAAAGTGACTTCCCTGTGCCCCCCTCCTTTTTTCCTTCTCTTCAATGCCTTGATTTCCATTTTGAACTGGACCAGTTGCTGGAGCCCGAAGCATGGAGCCCGCTTTGCCAGTTGGCCAGGCTAGCCCAGAAATGGGATCTAGAAGCCCTTTCCCCTTGCTGAGGTGGGGAAGAGAAGAAGATGCCATAAATCCCTGTCCTGAAGTACCCAAACTTCTATTGGAGCAGCTCTCTGCCAGTAGCCAGATGAACATGCTGGGAAGACAACATAATCAAAAGGTGCCCTGAGTGCTGGGGAGATGCAGCTGACATGAAGGCAGTGAAAGGTAAGGAGAAGAATCCACTTCTGTGCGAGCTGTTTAAGATGCCTGGGAGGTGGGTTGGGAGGGTGAAGGTGCTGCTTTGTTCTGTGCCTTTTTGCCTGTGCTGTGGCCATGTTAGTGCTGAGATGTGAATGGTTTTAATTTTATTCCTGATTTTATGCACTGTGCACAGATCATAAAAATCAGTGATGCGTTTGCCCAGTGGAGATGAAAGCTGCTTACCCGACATATACAGTGAATAACAATGAGAATTAAGTTGCAAGTGTCAGAATTGTTTCTGCTGTTTTAGATGCACGAAAGTCTACGATGAAATAGTACGTTTCTTCAACATTTGTTTCCGAGCACCTATGTTGTTAATTCTCACATTGCTTTTCCATTTGTTTTCTCCTCCTTTGGAAGCAAAATGCTTAAAGGTAACTGCCATGGTCCATCTTTATCAATTCTGAAATAGGGAAAATTGTGACCTATGAGTAAGAAACTGCAGCTTCCCCTGGATGTGATGAGGGATGAAAGGAAGTGTGTTTATGAGTGGGTCTCTGAATTTAACAGGAAGCCTTTCTGAGGCCTTGGAAAGCTGTGTTACATCCCAGTGAAGTTCTGTGTGTGCCATGACTAATGGAGAGCTCTCCCTGAAGAGGTGAAATGGAAGTGGTGATGACGGGCCTCGTGTCTTCAGGAGTCTTTCCTCTTGTCTGATAGTAAGAGATGAGTGGTTGTCATGGATACTGGCCTCCCCTTCCTTGTCTTCTCAAAAATCTTCCCTGGAGTCTCAGGCTTGGAGCAGGATTCTGTATTTCTCTCCTGTTGAGACTGTGCTTTGATCTAAACACCTCAAATCTATATATGCCTACCTGGCATACTCATGTGAAGTTTGTGCCCTTGTGTATTTAAAGGGTCTTCAGGGTTTTTTATGCTATTACTGGTTTTTAAGAATGGGAAGGAAATGAAAAACAATTATGGGTTTACTTATGGGTGCATCTCTGACTAATGCAGCCCTGTGTTTGTGAGCTGGATGGAGGTGTAGGGTGTCTGCATGGGCCTGTGGGCTCTACCAGTTCCCTGTATCCAGCGCACGGGGTCAGGAACTTGGTACAGTCAATGTCTCCCATTGAAAAACCTTTTATGGATCAAAAAAGTTCAAGTAAGTTCTCTCTTTCCTTCTCCTCCTCTCTGTGTCCAAACAACAAAGTGTCTAGTTATGAAGTGACCTGAACCATAGAGGCCAGTTGCTGCAAACCTTTTGGTTTGTATCTGGTTCTCTTCCCCACCCACTGCTGGCAGATGACGCTTGAGTGAGAGCTGAGCAGGTTAACAAGGAGTCTGGTTTTGAGCCATGTTTGGTTGGCATTGCTTTTGAGTCAGCTGAGCTCTGGAAAAGGCCTCTTGTGAGTTGTGCTGGAGTCGCATGCAGGAAGGGGGTGGCAGGGACAGCAGCAAGCCACGCTCAAGAAATTCTTGGAGTAGGAGGATGGTGAAGAGTCTCAAAGGAAATATGAGGTAATTTCCCTTTTAACATAGTACATTTTAGAGATGCTTTAGCAATTAATCAGTATCTAAATCTGCAGTCCATTATGGGCCTTGGCAATATGTTGTTTTCTAGTCTAACAAATGGGAGCCTGCCTGTGCTAATAGGTTGAATCCCTGGGCCGCAATAATGGCGAGTGATAACATGCTCCTCCCTGCCTCTTTGAGATGAGGGCAATTGCATTTGCCATTTATGGAAGATACTCTTCCAATTAAAATGATGGGAGTGCAAGGAATTCACTTTTGCTTTCTTTATTGTACACTTTTAAAGTAATAATCATTACCAAAATCTGGGAATGAGGGGCAGGGGAATCTCTCTGCGGAGGCAGCCAAGCGTTACAACACAGCTTTGGCTTTGGGCTCTGAGGCTGCTGCTGAGCCCCTTTGTAGCCCATGCTGGAACATCTGGTCCATCTCATGGTGGAAGGTCAGCCTGAACAGCCAGGTCAGCCTGAACAGCCGGGTGACAGAGTCTGGTCCTGGCTACTGCACTGCACTAGGGCTCAGACTGTGGAGGCTGAACAGCTGTGTCCGAGGTACTGAGTGCAGAGCTGGGAGTCTGAATAGCCTGGGGTGCTCTGGGGRAAAGAGCTCAGCTTGCCATGTCACGCTGGGAGCTGCAGGCTGCAAACCCTCTGCTCCGCTTCTAGCTCCTGGACAGACTGAGCGCCTCTGAGCAAAACGTTTGACTCGCAGGTTGACTGGGCTTCCCGGGCCCTAAGAAGAGGGTCCCAGTGAAGCTTTCCTTGCATGAGATAGGCATTTATGTAGGCCTTGTAGTTAAGGGGAGTAATCCCTTTCTACTCTGCTAGCTATGTGTCTGCTGATGTTGGCCAGTACTTATCCCTCTGCCCCACTTACCTAGTTAAAAAACAAGCTTTGGTCTCCCACCCCTTGTCTGGTTTTGTGGGTTAACTAATTTGCCCATAATTTTTCAGGAAGAGAGAGGAACAGAACACATCTTCATTTTTCTCCTCCCTTTCATTCTCCAGATAACGAAATCTCACTTCCCTGTGGAAGTTTATTTAGCGTAGTGGACAGTGAGATGAGCAGCTCCCGACTCTCCTGTTAGATAACCTGGGCTTCCTCTGGAGATGGAGAGGGAATTGACTGTCGCATTTGCTTCAGGGGTTATCAGTGAATGGCGTCACGGGAGTGTAAAGACGTTAGTCATTTAATTAGCATTAATAGGGCAATTATTATCTTAATAAAAYGTCTGATTATGACACCGAAGTTGTACTTGAGGTTTAACAGCTGCAGCAGCCTGACTGAGTTGTGTGTTTGTTAATCCTCAATGAGGGTGTTCTATTTCACTGAGTGATGTTTATTTAACATGCAATAAGTGTCTTAGTGAATCTCTATTAAAGGCGTATGTGGAAACCTTAATTTGAAGCATTACAGAAGAGACTGTTCAATTCATAAAATCCTATTTAAACACTGTGAGCTCCAAAACCCATCCAGTGCCAAAGCAAACTGTATCCTGTAAGCCTTGTGCCAGATGTCTCATGTGGGGTATACTCAAAGTCCAAAGAAAATAAGGTCTGAAGGGAACAGTTTGGCCATTGAATCTCCAATCCAGCCTATATAAAGGGGTTTCGTTTCCATGCAGGAAATACACTTTGAATGGGATCCATATAGAAGTTTGTGTTTGCTGAACAATTCTTCCCAGCAGCAGCAGTGATTCTCAGTAACACCTACACTTGTGAGCAGAAACTAGATCTGGTGGAAAGGTTTGGGAAATATTCTAAATCCCTCTCTAAATTGCTAAGAAAGAGGAGACAGTAAATCAGTTAGAGCRGTCTCTGGGTATTTTATGTGGCACTGACTAGTGTCTAGCCTAGTATTAGACAGCCTAGCTATTCTGATGGCTTTCTGGGTCAGACATGAGATGAAGCATTTGCAAATCTGGCTTCATCCTTTCCTTGTGTTTCCCATGACTTTAGGTAACTTGCTGCACTGTGGTCCCCGTGATTCATCCTGCTTGAGCAGGGTGCTCCAGGGTATTGGGAATTTAACCTTTGGGAGACTGCGATGCTGTCYCTGGAGATTCTGACTTCTCTCTGAACCTGACCTGCTTCTGTTTGAATACCTTTGTACAGTATTTTGCAGGTAGATGCATGTTCATTTTGCCTGTGTTCAGAGACATTTGGACGCAAACCAGGTCTGAACTGGCACTCTGTAGCAGCAGTGGACACAGTTGAGCAGGATACTTCAGTGCTAATTTGGCAATGAGTTAATGCAGCAACAGGACTTCCAGTTGGCTCAGGCATAGGCAGAGCACATGTATAGACAGGACACAGGTGTATCTTGAGCTCCTCAGGGTTTTGTGATAGTTCAGCTCCAAATCCAGACTTCTGGGCTCTGTTGCCAACCTTCTGGGCCAGGATGGGGCATGTGCTCAGCTCTTCTTCCACCTATATGTGACCTGTTTTTGCTGGGCGAGGGAGGGGACGGGCAGTCTTGGCAGCCTTGACTGTATGAGTTGTGCTTGTTTTGAGTGAAATCTAGTAATTAGAGAGGGACCAACGCTTGAGGTTCCTAGGAGCTCTTCCCAGTTCTGTGCTGTTTCCTCAGGTGAGCACTGGTAAGCTGCGCTATCTCTGCAAAACAGGCTTGCTGGGATGAAGCCTTCCTCATGTCTSTATGAGATCATCTGCCCACAACAGTAATGTCCTGTGCGTTTTCTCATTGCAAAGGCAGTTCTGAAGTGTTGTCCCATTTTAAGAGGCAAATGGAGGGCCCGAGAGGATTGCCTGAGGCTGTCCAACACGGCAGGCTGGCATAAAAGCTGTTTCT
This sequence comes from Apteryx rowi, assembly GCF_003343035.1. NCBI lineage: Eukaryota > Metazoa > Chordata > Aves > Apterygiformes > Apterygidae > Apteryx > Apteryx rowi. The sequence continues at coordinate 2,759,211 of NW_020449752.1, forward strand.
TGTCCGAGAGACACAGCTACGGTGGTCCACAGAGACACAGTTGTCTGAGGCTATTCTGATCCTGTATGGACAAGACTTTCTTCTCCCTCTTCCCTGGCTGTGGTGGCTCCTGTTGTCTCTAACTTGTGCTTTGCTTTAGCCATGGTGTAACACATGCTTGGAACAGCTTTTCTGCTCAGCTTCCCTCACGCCTGACCTAGGTGCCAGCAAGCCCAGAGGCAAATGCCAGGGCACACGGCTCCGAGCCTGTAACAGCTCTGCTCGGGGTGGGAGTTTTGATGATCACAACCTAGCTGCTGTGTGATGCCAGAAATCTTGCTGCTCTTTGATAGCAGTTTCCCTTTCCTTGCTTGTAATGTCTTCGGGGCAGCAAGCCAAGCAGGCCCACAGGCACGATCGAAACGTGGGATAAATATTCCGAGTGGTTTGATCTATAGGAACAAGAGCRTGCGGGAGGGAATGAGTTCATCTCCTCCACTCTTGGCCATGGCRGGGCTATTCCTATATTCCCCTGCATGCTGCAGTGGGGTGATAAGTGGGTAGCGGGGAGAATGTTCTGTCCCTTCCCTGGAAGAAGAGATTCATTTGAGCCTCCCTCCTGGGAGCAGTCCTTGATAGGCAGCTGAGATTTTCCTTTTTCTCTCATCCCATGACTCTTAGGGAATATCCAGCCCCTYGCATTGTCCAAAATAATTCCACCATCCAGAGGATTAGAGTGTTTCAGTGTCTGCGGGCAGTCTATTGCCTTTCTTGCACTTTTGAGTTGCTTTCTCCCAGTTTGGTGTCTCCAGCTCCTAATGATTTCTCTTGTTATTTATTGGAACAGCAGATTACAGGTTCCCCCTAAGAATACACATAAAATGGAGTGAGGGRCATCTCTGATCCTTCCTGCCTCTGCCAGCAGCTGCCTCGGCCCCAGTGACCATGGCTGTAGCTGTGCTGTGGAACGTGCAGCCCCACTAAAACACCTCTGGTAACGGAGCACAAATAAAGCAGATCCCCAAGACCCCGGTTCCAAAGGTGTGTCTTAATGTGGCCTTTAAACCAGCCTGCAGGTTTCTTAGTCTCATCAATGCCTCAGGAGATGGGSAGAATCAGCAAGTGATCACATGGCCATTGAGATGTAAAATTTGGCTAAGAGATGGTGATAATGAAACCTGATGATAATGGACCTTGCATAGATCCTAAAGAGCTAGACAGAAGTAGCCAGGTTGTGCTGTGTGACCTTTCCACCTGGGGGAAAATACTTTGAATTCAAGTTGAGGAAAACCTCTGTCTTGCAAGGTGGGAAGGGGAAGAAATTACCAAGTGAATAGCCTCAAACCTCATGGATTGCCCACTTAGTAGTTTTCTGGYATGTTCCTGTTATCCTATTTAAAAAAACAGAAGTTTTAACTCCGGAACAGTAAAAGTTGAAGTTGGCCCAACAGAGGTGGGGTGGATTTGGTGTGAACTTGGAACACTGGACTGGATCAAGCAGTTTAAAAGGCATGTGGTGAAAGGTGACGGGATGCCATGTCACATCAAAGATGTTTGGATTGCTACAGTTTTGCTGCAGAAATGCGGGGAGAAGCGTGAATGGAAATTGTCGGGGCAGGGGGAGGTTTGGAGGGTTTTTGGGGGGTGTGGGGGGTTTTTTTGGAGGGGGGGAGTTGTCTTGAGACAGGAAGGTTTTCAGTTCTGATGGCAATGTTTTTAGTTTCGCTTGCTTTCCTCTGCTATCTGTTCCCAGCCCAGACAACTTTTCTTTTCTTCAGTGTGCTTGCCCAGGGCGCTTGTATATGACTGTTTAAACACTGTTTAAACAGACATAAGTCTGTTTATTTACTAAGGCTATAAATTATCTCGAGATCAGAATTCATCATCCTGCAAATACCTTGTTTCAACAGGCAGGCTGGCTCTCTGCTAGAATTACAACAGTAATAGACCTCCTAGCTGCTTTGCCAAGTCTCTGGCAAGGGCAAGTGTCCTTGCGTGGGCAACAGTTGCCTTTCAGAGGTGAGATAGGCTCAGAGGGTTGAATTCTCTCTTTGGGTTTATCTGCTAGTGTGCCAGGAAATACAGTGGCAAGTACAGGTCTCTGACGGATGAAGTGTGCATTAGTTACCTTGTGCTTGCTGGGGATTGCTATGAAGCTAATGATCTATCCAGTCTAGTATCTTCCACGCATTAGCAGCAGATACCTCAAAAGAAAATGTGAGATGCTGATWTTCAAGGAATGAGCTTTTCCTAGGGGAATCTACTTCTTTCCCTCAGCTACTAATGCGTGCTCTGTTTCTGAAGCRTGTGGTTCTTAACAACAACAAAGCAATATCCTGTTCAGTGTTACTGGGAATGTTTCCTTGGCTATTTTTTTTWATTCTTTTTATTTCTGAGGCCTTGGTCTTGGCAAGTAACTAAAAGAACTTGCCTGAAGACACTTTAACATGACACTTCCACTGTGCAAAGTGTAATTTTGTTGTCAAATAGTTTCTGTCCCAGATACTTGAGCTTGGGGATTTAACAAGTCAGGATGAATCCCCACCAGGGTGGTTGTCTTACACTCACTGTCTTGTGTTGTCCAGGCTGCTGCAGAGGCTGGGGGTTTTCCTAAACAGGTTGATGTTTCTTCTCCCRCTGAAAGCTGCTCCTGGCTTCAAGCTGCATGTGGTCCTGGCTTCTCCTTGCTGCGGGACTGTGTGTCAGTTGCTCAGACCGGGGCCCAAATGCTGTTTGAGCTGTGCTGATCCRGTCAGATCGCTTTGTGGCATGTTTGGTAGCAACTGCTGATTATCTGACTTACCTGTTCTGTGCTGTATAAACTAGTGAATTTTTAGAACCAAGAAAACTGGAGATGAAAAAGATCTGAGGTCATCCAGCTTCTCTSTTTTCCCCCTATGGGGGAAGGCTTGTTCCCTACACTAGATTTTCCTGTACTTTGTCCAGTTTTAAGTGACTCAAGCGGCAGGGTTTTCATCACTTCCCTTGGGAGTCCTGGCTGGTTTCTYACCATGAGAGATGTTTTCCTAGCCCTCCACTGGATCAGTTCCTCTCCTTGAGCCCAGCCCTGGGTTGGAACAGCGGCCAGCACAAAATGTACAGTGGGTTAATGTTCATTGAAGTCTTTGAACACTGCTTAACTCTTTTTATGCCATTCCAATGCATGTCCTGGGTTTTTTTTGTTGTTGGTTTTGTTGTTGTTTTTTAAAAAAATGGCCTTTGAAAGGAAGTATTCTTTAATACTGGACAGCCAGGCCAGTGAAAGCCTCCCTTGGTGTTGCAGCTCATTTGCCGATCTAATCCATTCTCTGTCATCGTGTTTCCAGCTCTTTGGAAGCTGTGTTGATTGAAGGAAGTACTGTAGCAGAGTCGAGAGCTTTACTGACAGGAAAGGACTGATGATTTGGATTAGTGGTGAGCAATTATTTTGAGTAAAGAGGCCGGGTGTTTATCATGGAAGCACTAAGGAACACTAGAGTGTCTGAGGTATCAGCAAACAAGTGCAACTTCACATTGTGTCCCGGAGACTTTGACTAGCCTGGTTATCTTTGGAAATAGCAGAGGTTGGCACTATTGTGGGGTCTTTGCTAATATGGCAAAGGTTGCTTTGACCCTTTAAAATACCTTATGCTTTATTGTGCTCAGGAAACTTGTCTTGAAGATTAACAAGCATTGGTAGCACAGATACCAAGAGCTGTGGTCCTTTTGGGGAGTTAGAGTTCTGGAAGGCTTTTATTCCATAGAAYGTAAGCATGTGTGTAACTGGTGAAAACTAGGAAGATAAACCACTGAAATATCAACCTAAATGGTGAGCTGAACCTGTGGCAATTGCTGTTTCTATTTGGGTTTTTGTTGTGCCCAGCACACTGTCAAGAAGCTTGTTTTTCTTAACTAGCCGAAGATTTTTTTTCCCATGGATCACTTTCTTTGCTTATTCTGTCTGTGCTGCCAATGCTTTTTAACCAGTAGCTTGACTCTAATGCTGAAGTAATTCTTAAAAGATCATCTAAATAGATGGGTCATGATGAAATTAAGCCATCTTCCATGAAGGATGAGTGGATACGCTGGATTTTTCTTCTTTTAGTCTTTTTGCTATGCTTGACTTCTTTGCTTATTTAGAAAATGAGTGAGTGAAGCAGCATTATGATCAGTGATACAATCTGGTCAAATGGGAGCCAACACAAGAAGTGGGATGTAAATGTCTGAAGYGTGGCCATGCAAGGGACAAAATTAGAAGCGAGTCTAAGGATCTGCTGTTAAGAAAACAGCAAGAATATTTAGGGTTGGGCAAAAGCTTGGTAGCAGTGAAGAAGTCTGTGGTAGTGTAATGCGGTAGGTGATGGGGAGCTGTTGTCTTTTTGCCAGTCTGCTTGGGAGGCTGTTCCAATGCTTACCCAAAACAAGCAGTGGAGCCTTCATCCCTTGTTCCTTACTCTGGCTCAGCTGGACATGAGGAGCAACCCTGAATTGGCATCGCTGCCGGAGAGTGAGAGGATGGCTGTTGAGTCTCTCTTTTCTCACGGCCTGGTGCCCCACACCAGTCCTGCTAGCYGCTGTGTGCAAAGGGAGGAATTGCTGCTTTCTCGGGGGAAGAGGTTTGTTTCTCTGTTCTGATGAACGCCTCTGCCATGCCGCGGGGCAAAGCCAAAGAACATGACTAATTGGTAACATAAAGAACCACCTTCCATGCAGCCTGATTCACTCGATCCTTAGACCGATTCAGTCTTTCCTTCAGGAATGTTTGATAATGCAGCGCACGCTGTTGAGATCACCCTTCTGGCAAGTGCCTGCTGTGGTATGAGACCTAGTCATCTGGCAGCACGTTGCTTACTGCTGTCTCCAAGGCAACCCTCCATGCTGTTCTTCGTTGGAAGCTCTGTGCATTCATAAAGAAGCTGTCATCCCTCTTACTGTAAGTGCAGCAGATGTGAAAGGCTTTACCTGTGCCAATGAACTCCAGGCCAGGACGCTGTTGCTCTAAAGAGCAGTGCTGCCTTGGGTATTACACTTGCCTCTGTAGGACCCTGTCCATCTACTCGCTTGCATCACAAAATGTCATCCTTTCGTGCTAGTCACCCTCTCTGCTTGCTTTCTGAACCCTTTGCTGGGCTGCCGTGAGGATYGCTGAAGATCTCTGCTGAGGCCTTGTAGTGCTGTGTGTGCCGCAAAGAGTTCATTCCAGATGGCTGGTCCCAAGGTGGATTTACCAGTCCTGCCTTTATTTGCTTCTCATTGACTAAAACATGAGCCCTTCTGAAAGGGAAACAGTGCAACTACATTTCGGACTGTCATATCGTACTGGGGCTTCTCTGGGTTTCTCCTGAGCACAGCTGCTAGTTATATTATTTGGGGGGGACTGTAACCCCATCTGCTGTGGATATCTAACCTGGTGGTTCAGAGGGGCAGTTATCTGCCCCAGGTGTCCCATAAAGAAGTCCTCTGGACTGCTCTGAGAGGCTCTAAATCGGGCAGTGTGGATACCTTGGCTTCTGACCAGGTCTAATAGATGCTCAATGCTAGATTAAAAAAAGAGCTATGTCAGTTCAGTGGTGGCTAAAACCCAGCCTGGACCTGGAGGGCTTTTGGCTTGTGTTCTGTAGACCTTGCCTGCTTCTACCTTTCCATTGGAGTCTGTCTTTCCAAATGCGGACAAACCCTTCACCCAGCACACCTCAGCCTGTGCTTTGCTATCTCAGCCCTAGGTTTCTCCCRAGATGTCTGCCAACTGTGCCAGACAGCTGGTATGCATGTGTTCAGTCAGGCGCTTTCCAGGAACTCAGCCGCTGCTGCCGTATCTGTAGATAGTGTGACTTGATGTTTCCCAAAGGGCAGGGGAGAAGAGGTGTCTCCCCCGCACTGCTGGGTTGATGCTGCAGCACTCACGAGACGGGAGCTGGTTTACCCAATGCATCTGCGATCTGGGCCCGGGAAGGGTGAGGAGGGGAACCTGCCCTTCCAGGCTGAGGAGCCCCAAAACAGGAACGAAATCTATATGCAAGCTGCTGAGCAGGGAAACCAAGTGGGGCTGAGGCATACAGTGAGCCTTCAGCCACGATAAGATAAGAGCTTGAGTAATTGTGAGGCAAAAAGTCTGCCTGGTGGATTGAGATCACTGTTGTTGAAGGATGTTATGGAGACAGTCCACTTAAGATCTTGGCTGCCGTGCTGTGTTTTTTCTTTTTTCTGCTCATCTCCCCATCAGCAAGCTGGGGAATACATGTGGGAAACAAATCGACAGACAGACAGTGGCATGTGAAGCGATTCTCCCTGTTGGCAAGATGTGACTGTGAAGCAACAACACAAGTGGTGATTTGAAGACCAAAGATAACTTCCACTTCCTTGTTTGCAAGCCCTAAAATGGTCTGGAGGAAGGAGGCAAGAACCTGAGCCTACTAGTTTGTGAGGGATGTTGGAGCCTGCACAGGTTACTTTTTTTAATCTAAGTGCTTTTACTTTTTTATCTAAGTGCTTTCTCCAAGCTCGTAAACAGTGGGGACAGGCTAATGTTACAGCACGCCTACTTGTATGGTGGTGTGAACTGATGCTTTACTGGTAGGGAGGTGCATGTTTTTGTGCAAAAGGTTGTGGTCTCCTAGATAAGACAAGCCCTAAAATGTCTGTAGAGGTGTCTCCCCTTCAGCTCTGCTCCTGGCGCACAAGGTTTGCCGCTCGCCCCTGCGATGGCCAAGTTCCACTGGTGAGGATGTACTCTCTGCCCTTTGCCTGCTCTTGAGAGCCTGTCTGGCAGGTCTCCATCCCCACTGGGTTTGCTGTGCATGTGCTAGACGAGAAGGAAGTGAGGTCTTTTTGAAGTCTTGGCATGCTCAGCTGCAGGAGTGAGCAAAGACCTGGGAGAGTGGATGTAAGAAGAGACACGGTCATATATGGCGATATGTGTGTATTGGGGCTGGATGAGATTTTGGGGGGTGAGGAGAGTAGGCATGGGCTTGCCAAAAACACAAGACTGGTGGACGCTGGTGCTTCAGAGCACAAAGGAGACCTGCTGGTAGCAGGGCCAGCCAAGAGTGAGGCGGGGAGCAGGGAGGGCTCGTGGTGCGCCTCAAAGCCTGGGGTCAGCCAAGCAGAAGGGCTGGAGGCAGGGGAGCAGCAATCAGCCAAGCGGWAAGAGAGCTGGCACGAGATCTGGGGCCGGCCAGGCAGGAGGGCAGCAGGCACTGTGCTGCTTGTCATCGGGCGAATCGCGGCCGGGGCACAGAGCAGGGTATAGCCGCTGTGCCCATCGATCACCACCAGCGCATGGCAGCGGGGGTCGCAAAGAGCGTGTTTCTGTAGAGCCTGCCCTCTGTGATATGAAAAAGTTTGGTGCCCTGCAGGGTCTCTGTGTGCTGGTGTCTCTCAGCTTTGAGAGCGAGACTTAATGTTGTGTGTGTGTGTGTGTGTGTGTGTGTGTGTGTGTGTGGTTTTTTTTTTTTTTTTTTTTTTTTCTCCTGGAGAAAACTGAAAGCCCTTAGGGAAAAGACAGAAAAAAATGCTTCATGTGCTTTGGGTCAAATCCTCTTTGACTCCAAGAGGGTGCTCAAAAAGCCCAAGACTGCTCTACGTTTGACCCATACCTTAGTGAAACTGCCTTGAACAGCACACAGAAATCGAGAGAGAAGGGATGTGGAACAGGATGGTTCATGTAGTTCAGGACACAGGCACAGACCCCTAGCTTTGCTTGTCCGTGGGAGCAGGCGGACCACCCCTGCTAGGCGGTGTGAAATAGTTTTCCAAGCAATTGTGTGGGATGTTTTCCTCTGTTTGATTCATCAGCTGAAATTCCTCCGCTGAAATTCCTCCCAAAGACCTGGCGTGCTTTCCTGGTTGCTTGCCTTCAGCAAGTCATCCCTTCCTGCTTGGGACTGGCCATTCGGGTTGCTGACTTCCAGGCAGCCTTGTCCAGGCTCACTTCCACGGGATGCAGCCCCTCTTTCCCCCAGAGGTAGTCCGAGGGCTCCCAGCGGCAGGAAACTCTTTCGGCTCCCCGTTCCCTGACCCCGTTGTTTGTGTTGGCTTCTGGGGGGTGAGAGGTTGCCCCAATGACTGCGTTGGGATCCTTGATCTCTTTACTTTTCTCACAGTTTCTAAGACGACCGGTGCGATGAGACACAAATGTCAGACTCTCTTGTATTTTGTGTGCCTGGGGAAAAGCCTGACTCTGCTCCACCTCCGAGCTGCTGCTGGGTTATTTGAGCCCCCTGTGTTTCCATTGCTCAGTGTGACTGTTAATAACCCCCAACCCCCAGTTCAGCAATATTTCACCCCTACCAGCTTTGAGTACAAGCTGGGGCCAAGTCTGGGCTTATGTTGCTTCTGACTTGCGTTGGATGGTGCAAGTAGCTTTCTCATCTGCTTGGATGCTTGGATTTGCGGTGTGTTAGGGCTGTCGGGCTACAAGCGCTGGGCTATCTCATGCAGAGGAGGACAAGCATAAGCCCATTCTTCCTTGCCAAAGGTGCCTAAATCCCACGGTGACTGTAGTCCCTTTCCTTTGCCCCCATTAAGAACGCACTGCATTGAAATGAATCCTGCCATTTGAGGTCTAACAATGTGTTGTTTTTTTGTTTTGTTTTTTTGTTTTTTTTCTCCCCCAACATGAGTCAAGTGGAGGGCTGTTTCTCCTGATGTGTTTCAGCTCTGAGGCTGTGATCTGAAAGACTGAGGAGGAGAAATAGTTCAGGAACTGCTGGTCGAACTGGGGGAAAATCAAGTGGGCTGCTGGCTGTCAGCAAACTCTTGGACTCGGACCTTAAAACTGAGGGATGGGACTTTCCAGGCTGATTCAGAACCAGTTTTCCCCCCGAATATCTCATGTAGCCACCTTGCAGGCAAGGCCGGCTGCTGTGAACTACGTAACTGTTCTCCCTCCAGTGCTGCCTACGCTTGTTTCCCTTCCCTGCCCGCTCCTTCTTTCTCTCCCCACTTGTTCCTCTTGGCTCGTTCCCCTTGGCCTTTGGGAGGGGGGATCCAGGGCTGCCCTATGGGGACCTGCCCCTTCCTGGCTTTTCTAGACCTCTTCACTGGTGATGCTTCAGGAGCCCTTGTGCCTTGGCTAAGAGAGACATCTAGTGGGGTCTGAGTTGAGGGACCTGGCTTTCTTTCTCTAACTTTGGTTCTCCTTCCTCCAGTTAGTACAACGGGCTGGTTCCTGTAGGAGTAGGAAGTGAGCTTGCTGGACTGAAGTTTCTAGGTAGTCCTTGTGTGCTGATTGCTGATAGCAGAGATGGGCCTTGGGGCAAAGTGGACCTTTGGTAGGCCGGTTTACTGGGGCTTTCTCTTAGCTGGCTAGTGCTGTGTGAATCCTTGGTAGAGCTCTTGCTTCTTTTGACACTTGTCTGTTTAGACTGGCCCATTTGCACCCCCCAACCTCTGCTGTACTACTGAAGTGCTGTGTTTTATGGTCTGAAGGGGCTGGAAACCCTGGTCCCACCTGCAGCAGTGAGTGCAGCATCAGTGCTGTTGAGATGATTTGAGGCACTGCTGACATGCCCACGTGAGAGGGATGTTGCTGTGCTTTCTTGTGGGTACCAAAGAGCTTGGTGAATGTTGCAGGACACAGTTGTGTCTGGCTCCAGACACTTAGCAGAGGTCCCCGCATCAGGAGCATCATTGCTCTTAGCTCCTTGCATGGCCTACGTAAGGAGACGGAGATTTGAAGGGGGGTGAATTGCTCTCTGGCAGTGCCTCTCCCGACTCGGTTGGTCCGTGGTGCTTCTCCTCCAAATGTTAGGTGTTCCTGCCCTAAGCCTGTCTGGGCCCTTGGGAGGCTAGCTGGTCTTCACCTGAGCGCAGAGGTGAAGAAATGCGGCATGGGCTGCTGCAGAAGCAGGCATGCTGGCAGGGTCGTGTTAATGGGTCTTCCCCAGCCCTTCATCTTCACCGCTCGTAACTCTGCAGGCAGACAGGCTGGCTCGTGAGATCAGGCTCTCGGGCATCGCCCCTTGCTGCGGTTTCCCTAGAAGAACAAAATGATCCAGCAGCTGCTGCCTTCAGAGAAGGGAGAATTGGAGCAGAGCATGTCTGCAAATGTTTGGAGCGGTTTTTGCTATTACACAGGACCTGTTTGTTTCAGACGCATCCAGGCCCCCGACTGCCCCCCGCCTCTTGCATATCTCCCAGCTTCCCCAAGACAGGGCTAATCTTTAACTTCATGTTTTGTCTCTTGCTGAAATCCCACTCTTGGCACTCCTCCTCGCCTCGCTCTAATAAGCTGCACAGAAATAAGCCAGCAAGAGCAGCAGGGAAGAAGGCACGTGAGGGGAAAGATTTCTGTGTTCTCATGCAAGGCTGGAGAATGGGGGGATTTTGTGGGGGGGATAAATAACTTCTGGCTCGTCACTGGAGTCCAGAGCCTGCAGGTCTCTGCTCCTGACAAGTCCTTCCTAGAAGGAAGCAGAGAGGCCTCACAGTTATCCGCTTGCTTCTAGCATGACAGCTGAGGGAGGCCCCAGCTGGGACACGGGAAGCTGTGTTAGGCGCTGTGGAAAGACTCTGCAGATGAGCTGTTCTTGGACCGTGGAGCTTGCCTACAGAGGGAGAAACATAGGATGAGTGAGGGGGCTTACAGAGAGGGGAAGCAGTTGGTCTGAAGCTGAACAGAAAGGAGTTCATCCGAGCTTTTTTTCCTCTGTGTGTGTGTGTGTGTGTGTGCGTGTGCGCATGAGCATCCACCTTGGTTGCAAGAATATTCTCACGGCCCCTTTCCAAGAGCATGAGGAGCTGTGGAGAGGAGAAACGAGATGTACTATCTTTGCTCTCTGATATAGGCAAGTGCTGTTGTGCACGTGGAAGCCGAGCTCCTTGCGCGCGTTGGGTGGTGAAGTCGGCTCCGGAAGATGAGCCCACTTCAGCACTGTAACATCCAAAGGGAGAGGGGAAGAGCGGCGGAGGTAGTTGGGTAGCCTCGGGAGAGAGGGAGGAGAGCAAGAAGAACAGGGAGCTTTGGCGAAAGGGTGAACTGTTCCATGTGGGAAAAGCTTGTTAACTCACTTGGCAAAAGAAAAGGGGGAAAGAGAATTTTCCAGTTGCTTTTGCGCATGATGGAGGAAGGATCAAACAAAATCTTCCTCCTGCATTTTGAGATGGGATCAGGCTGCATGTCTCCCTAGACTGCCGATAAGGTGGTGGTAGCTACACGTGCCTGGGTTAGGCTTAGCAAGCCTTTTTCTCGTCTGCTGCTCTACAGTCCTGACCGCAAAGGTGCCTCCAAGTAAAAGTTTAAGTTAGGGGCTTGCAGAGCAGAGATGCTGGCAAAGGCCTTGTGTTAGGTAATGGGAACTTGAGAATGGAAGAAGGAAACAGGACCCTCCTAGGAAAATACCTTTCCCTCTGGTCTCTCTTCCCTTTTCGCAGAGCTGGAGCTTCAGCACATCAGCTGCCAGCACCGTGAAGCTGACGCCCAAGATCGGAACTGGCCTGGGTGGTGCTGGCAAACCAGAGCTCTGCCGCTTGGTTGCTTCTCTCCTTGTTCAGGCCAGGGTTTAGTAGCCACTGTTTTTAGAAGATCCTACCGGTATCTCGTTAGCCCCCTTCATCTGGAAGGGAGCTCTGCTGGTGTCTACCAGTCCTCAGAAGATGGTGAACACGAATGCTGGGCAAGGAGGGAACCAAAGCAGTAATCTTGCTGACTTAAAGCGGTGAGTGTTTGCAAAGCTTGAGGGGGAAATCGCGCTGAACCTCTTCCCTGTACAATAGAAATACTCCAGATCCAATTATCACCCCCCTGGAGGCAGATTTAAGAACACAGGCCCCCCTCTGAAGGGGTAAGGGTGATGCTGGGGTCAGGAGCGGGTCCGTGCAGCCATCCGTTAATGTTCTCGGTTCTTCTCGCAACCACTTCTTCAAGCTCCGCTTTGCCAAACCCTAACCCTCAAGACCACGATCCAAACCAGGCTCCTCTTGAGTTACAGGCACAGTAAACACACATCCCAAACGACGCCAAGAGCGAACAAAGTGTTTTCTTCTTCGCTCGCCTCCCTTGTATATCGGATGATGTTGCACAAGGCTCACAATAGCCCCATTCTAGCTGGGGTGACACTGCGCGCCTGCAGTGGTGGGAGGAAGGAGACTTTCATCGCGGGGTCGCTGAGCGTGCAAACGAGCGCAGCCTCCCTCCCTGCCCCTTGCAGGCAATCAGATCCCCATCCTGTGCATGTTCAGGGCAGAAAGGAAACGTGCTGGCAAAAGCAAGAAGGAACTTGTCGCCTGAGCCAAAAAGGCTTTTAAGAAATCCCCGCTCCCTTCCCCCAAATAACTCAGGGCAGATGACATTTGGTTAGTTTAGAGCCTATCTCGAGTGAGAGCTGAGAACGAATGTTGATGTGTGCTCTCCAGCAGGCGCTCCTTGAGGAAAAAGCGCTGGGGCCGAGGCAGCCGCTCGGAGACCTTCCTGCAGTTGGGGATCGGCGTGGCCTGGCACTGAGCTGGTTTTCTCAAAGCCCCTCGTGTGCTCAAGGTGAGTGTCATCGGAGCCTTTCAGGAGGAAAAGAAGTGCTGCGTGGCTTACTTGCCTGGCCGAGAAGGGCAGGAACAGTTTGAGAAGCACTGAAGGAACCACTGTTACTTGTGAGCATTTGGAAGCGCTCGCGTGCAGTTTGGTAGCCGAAACGCAGCGCGACTGGCTGGCGGCCTGGCTGGGGGAGGCTGGGGCTTGTGCTGGCTTCTGCTCCCGGGTGACGGGGGACTTGGCTCCCCCTTCGCCTGTGGCGCTGTCAAAGGATGGAGGGAGGCTCGAGGCTGCAGGCTGAGCAGCCCTTGGGAGGGAGCCAAGGGCTTTGGGTTAAGGTTTAGACCGGCCTCTTGGTGGGTGATGCTGCATTTTGCAAAACGCAACCTGTATAAGCACGCTTCTCCCTCAGTTTCACTTGCAGTGGATCCTCTCTTCCGTTTGGAAACAGATCTCTTCCCTTTCCCCCCTTACCCATGCTCGACTCACAGATCCTCCTAGCTCAGGCTGGGTCCCACCGCTGCGTGTGTGGGTGCTGGCTAGAGCCTGGCAGGCACCTGGCATCCCTCTTCATCCCCGCAGTGCAAATGGTTGGCACTGCCCGGTGCTCCTGCTGGGAAAGCTCCCGCAAGGTCCCGCTGGCTGATCTCACCACACCATTTTACCTATTCAAAAACAGCGGTGGGAGACTTCTGACTTGGTGGGTTTTTAATGAGGAAGAGTAAAAGCTTCTGTCCCACAAAGGGCCTATTGTGAGGGTTTCCAGAGCCCTCTCTGCATGCAAAGCCGTAGCTGTGCGTCTTTCCCTCTTGAGACATTGCTTGCTGTGTCGGATACAAGCAGGATCAGGCTGCTGGGGAGGAGCAGACAACCATCTGAAAGGTGGGATGGGGAGGGGGAAAAAAAACCACTACTTTTTGAGAGGACCCTTAAGGAGTTTGGGGCGGAGACAAGGTGCAAGTGGGAGCTAGTAAACACTGCATCCCGTGCTCAGCAGGTGATGAAACTGCAGTTCCTCTGTGTGCGGGTGTGCTGGGGCCAACCACCAGGCTTTGATGCCTTCAAGCGAGCTGGGTTCCTCCTCCTCCTCCTCTTCTTTTGCCTCCTGTCCAGGCAGGACTGTTGTGTGACTGATGTCATTGAGCGCCTGGGGCACCACGGGGGGAGCAGGGGCGACGCTCGCGAAGCGGGCAAGATGTGAAGGTATTAAGGAACAGACACAAATATGAGAACAGCAGGGAAGTGCCAGCTACGTTTTGTGCACGCTTCTGACGGCTGAAAGAGCTCTGAGCGTAAATGGAGAATGCGTCAACAAAGCTGGGGAGAGATTATCTTGCCTGCGACACGTACGCTCAGACAGAGATATGTTCCCCTGGCATTGAGGTTGAGAGGATATATCGGTAATTTAGGAGTGGAAAACATGACTGGAACGCTATTGCTGTTTCCAAACCAGCGCTACAGCACGAGCGTTAGGCAGGCACGGCTGAATGTACTGGAGATTGGGAAATTCAGGTGCGAGTGTGGTGGTAGTGCTGTAAGCCTGCACTTTTTCTCGGTGTCGGGGCTGAGCCTCCCAGAAGCGAGGGGAGGACGCGAGTTGCCCCTCGCTTGTGCCTCTCCCGCACCCTGCGCCTTGCTGTCCCCCGGGAGAGGCCCTGGAGGGGCAGGAGCTACCCTGGCTTCTGGCTGGACCAGTCTCGCCATCCATCTAGAGAGYGTCTCCAAGGACATTTAGCTTTTTGTAGCAAAAGCACTAGGGCGGCCAAAGCTATAGCTCTAGAATAGACGCCCCGTCTTGTCAGCCCGCGAGGACCTTTGCGGGTGAGATGGTGCAAGGGGAGAACAGGGCAGCTCAGCCACGTGAGCGCGGGGACGGTGATGCAGCCCCAGGAGGCGGGTTGGACCTGGCTGGCCGTGACGCTTCGCTAGCAAAACCGCGCCGATGTCTGGCCACCCTGTTGAGGCTGGCGGGATGCAGGATCCTGGAGGGACAGAGCTGGTGCTGCATGGGAAGGGAGGAATTGGTGTTCCCGAATCTGCCACGAGATGGGGCGGCCGGCACGGCTCTTCCTGCCGTTCCCTCTGCCGCGGAGGCCGTTCGCTCCAGGGCACAGCACTGATCTTCCCGGGCCCAGCGGCAAGGCTGCCCACATCCGTCAGGACCAAACCCCCATGCCAGGGGACATGCCGGGAGCGCCTGGGCGGAGGTCACCGCCCGCCAAGTAAGTGGTGTCGGCACTGTTAGCCACGTTTCCATGTGGGGAAACTGAGGCACAAAGCGGGGACGTGTTTTTGCCACTGTCACCCACAGCTCAGGAGGAGAAGCCAGGCCTCCTGTATCGCCATGAGCTGGAGCAGGGGTGGTTTGAAGCCCACCGCAGCTAACGCACCCCTTTCCCAGGACGCGGTGAAGCTGGGCAGCCTCGTCCCACCCAAGCAGGAGTGCGGCTGGCTGCTGCTCTTCTCCAATAACCGCTGGCTGCCCCAGCCCTGCCACCAGCTTTGGGTTGATCTCTGCTTGTAGCTGGGGTGCCCACATGGACCTGTTGTGCCACGTCGGGGTGGAGGGTGACCACAGCTAGCGGGGAGCAGCAACTCTGACATCCTAATGTCCRGCACCAAAGCCAGCATTGCCAGAACCTGGAAAGCGGTGGCCTGAACCCAGCTTGTCTGTTAATGTGGTTTTCCCTGGTCTTTTTCAGGAGAATGGACTGGCCTAAACCAAATCAACCTCACGCTGAACCTGCCTTGAGAATGGCTGCAGAGTCCTCGAGTCTTGTGTTTTGCTCGGAGCTGTGTTGTAAAGCATTTTCAGAAGCGGTTATAGAGGTAGGACTGAGTTCTTCTATGAACTGATACTCTACAGAAGGGACATCTTTAAAATAAGTGCATTTTCCATCTTAAGATGTTGAGAGTTTTATTAACGGCTTCTTGTGTTGCAGTGTTGGGCCAAGGTTTTTCCACAGCCCAGTAAAACTCTCTTGTGTAGGTCAAGAGAAATGGGAGAGGGAAGTCTGTAAAATACCTTCTTACAAATTGCTTTTAAAACCGGACAGAAATGCTGTGGCTAGCAACATTAACGATGGGGCATTGCCAGCAGCATGGTGGCGCTGAGGAAGTTCTCGTAATCGGTACCAGCGTAAGGACGGTTCGTGGTAAACGCAGGCGACGTGGCTGCTCCAGCTGCACGCTGGTTTTGTGCAAGCCTCTGTGAACTTCTTGGCCTCTAAATGCCACAGAAGGCATGTGGGCCAATGGAGGTGTGTGTGGCGCATGGAGCAAAGCAGCGAATGTTGCTGGGGACTTTCCAAACAGAAGGGGATATTAGGTGAAAGTAGAGAGGTTAGCCAAAAAGGAACTAACTCTAACTCGTGCTAGTAAGTGTTGGCCTGGGGAAGAAGAGGCTCGCCAAGTTCCCATCAAACTTGGATCAGCACCTCCCACCTCCCACGTGTTTAAGCAGCTCGGAGATGATCATTTTGAGGTCTTTGGTCTCAGCACTGCTTGGTATATTGGTGAGAGCTAGTGGCTGGAGCAGGCGGCAGTGCTGTACAAACCTATTCAATTTGCTTCCTGGGCTCCTGCGCTTTGTCCCATTAACACCGACATTTCTTGCGGGGCTTTAAAGCACCACTGCTGTTGGTACCACCGCAGCAATGGGAGCGAACGCCCCAAGTGACCCTTACAGTGCTTCCCACGTCCGGTTCCCCCTTCCCCCCGCCTTGCTCTTGGCCTCTTTGCCCTTGCAACGTTGCCCTCAGCCTCCTCTGCACATCCTTGCCCTGAGGAAGTCGGCCCAGGCCCCTCCTTCCTCCTGCCCTGGCCAAGCCCCTTCTCCTCTCTGCTTGCCTCCCACTGCACGCCAGGAGAGGCACCTTGCAGCTCCCCATCCCTCGCTGCACGCCAGGAGAGGCACCTTGCAGCTCCCCATCCCAGCTGTCACCCCCAGCATCCATGGAAGCCCCCAGCGCTGTGCCTGTGTCCACCTACAAGGGGTGGTCCATCTTTAACATCCTGTGCTGCTGTCTGCCCCTGGGACTGATTGCCCTCTACTATTCGGGACAGGTAGGAAGATGCCGTTGCCACGTGGGGGAAAAGAGGTGGGCTGCTGCTTCTCTCTAGGGCTGCTGGAGCCTGTTTTTGCCGCTGAAAATGTCTCCTGCCTCCCGCAGTGATCCCTGGCCCAGGCTGGAGGCTAACATGTTTCTTACCTCTCCCTGGAGTCTAATGCCTTTGCCTTGAGCTACAGGGGCTGCGCATCTGAGGAAGGATTTCTGGCTTGCTGCACGGCTTTTCTCTATACCACTAGTACTGCCATCTCTTCTGCCAGCCACCCTTGTGCTGCTGTGACAGTAGTTGGGTAACAGCACTTTATTGGTGGTGCCACTGGTATTTAGTGTGTAATTGCACTGCAGGTGGGTTCAGCTCAGAACCTCGTTGGGAAACGTACAACTTGAAAGGGGGTTTCTAGAGTCGAGCCAAGGCGAGCCCTCAGCTCCGAGGTGGCTGTGAGATCCACTGTTGAAGTGAGGGAGGCTTTTTGTTTGGGGGTTTAGAACAATTGTCAATTTTGGCTGGTTCAGGAAGAACCTGTTCATCCTAACTGTGTCTGCTGTCCTGCTCAGTACTGGAAGCACCTTGAAAACTGTTTTCCAAACCCAAAACTTGTTTCCATTTGAGCTCTCAGGAGCATATTGATGGATGAGTCCCAAGGTTTGGAAACCAGATCCCAGGTTCTTCTTTCCTCTACTGCTTCCCTTGTATGGCTTATCTTCTACAGGACTGCTGCTCCCTCAGTCTTAGCACTAGCTTCAGTCTCCTGCGTTAGGGACGGTCACACTTCTTCCATCTCTCAGGCCTGTTCTTCCCTCCGTAGGTGGAGAATCACCTGATGCACCATGACGTTGACGGAGCGCGTGCTGCCTCTCACACTGCAAAAATCCTCAACATCATGGCGCTGCTGCTGGGGCTGGTGGCTTTAGGCGTGGTGATCTTCTACTATGTCAGCTACTGGTAGATGCTCAGCAGGGCACCAGCACAGTCCACCATGATGGCCTTCCATTAAGAGCTTCGGCTGAGCCCAGAATCGCAGGGCAGGGGTGAAGGACTCTGCATCTGTGAAGTCTGTCTTGAAACGCTGCTTGGTTTGGTTGCTTTCTCTTCCCTAAATTTATTGGTAGTTAACAAGAGCTTTGCTTCCGAAAGGACCTAGGCTCTCACACACTGGCATTGCAGGGACATGGATTTAGGTGCTCGGGGTGGAGTCCCCAGTCAAGCACTGCTCTTTCCTAGGCACTCTGCCTTGCCTGGACAAGCCACGTTCATAAGCCCTCAAGTTTGGGGAAATGTTTTGTGGGGTGTGTGTGTGCACGTGGGCGAATTGCAGACGGGGACAGTGTGGGGTCAAACTGGTGGTCGTGCTTACTTTATTTTATTTTTTTTCTTTGCTGTGATAGCTCAACACTGCAAGCTGCTGCTCGTCTCTGTAAGAGCAGTGTAYGCTCAGTGCAAGGCCAGACAAATGACACTTAAGTTGTTGCTTGGGACATTGTTCTCCCTGCTGGTTATTGTGTTGTCCTAAATAAATGGCTTGTTAGTAACAACCTGCCTCAGCTTCTCGGTGTGTGATTTCCTGGTTTTATGTCAGACTTGTCTGAGGACGCGGGCCGGGGCTGTGGGAAGCAGCAGGGGATAAGTCACTTCTGCAAGGAACGGGTACAGCCTGACCGCGGTGCAGCAGAGAGACTCTGCCCAGACCCCGACTCTGGCACTGGCCGGCAGCGTGGAGGGACCTCGCTCCTGACCGCACACGTGGCTGGCAAGTTGCGTAAGAGTTTCCATCCCTCCGACAACCGAAACGTACGTACTTTAACTTCCAACCTTCCTGCGGCAGCGATTTGAATGCGACCAGCGAAGGCCCGCCTAGAAAATTCTGGTTTCTGTGAAAACCTGACTTGTTTCCTGGCCACTGCGGGAACTGATCTGCAGCAAACCTGGACGTTCTGACTCAGAGCGGTTAAGATGGGCAGGGGATGTGGGAAGCTTGTCCCCATTCTCATGCAAGGTACAGTCAAATTGAGGACAGGAAAGCAAGGTGTACTGGAGCTGTTGGCACTGCTGTCCTTCTGGCCGTGCCACCTCGCTGTGGGCAGTGACAAGTCGCTGCAGGTCTGTGCCTGCTCACGCAGCCTGATGTGCTCTTAGGGTCCAGTTTTTCTCCCCAGGTGGTGCTGGCCTCAGGTACAGGGGGCGAAGCCGTGCTTGTTGCTGATGGCGGAGGCTAGCTGGCAAGTCTGATGCTTTGCGAAGATAAAGGGGAAATGAAGGCTCCTGTCTACTCTGCGGAGAAAAGAAAAAACACTTCCTGCACCACATCTTGATGCAGCCACAGACTGTCAGGTACTTGTGTTGTTTTCTGACTTTTAAAGCTAGGTTGCTTTGTCCAGCTGCATGAGTAAGAGGTGTCTCCAAGTCCCAGGTGAAATGGGGGGCTGTCTGGAATCGCTAATGCCATAAACAAGAGTAGGAAGCAATGGGAAAAGGTCTGTGTCCTTTCTGCCTGCCGCAGAACATGGAAAAGTGCGAGGAGGGCCCGGCACTGCGGGAACTGGTTCCCCACCAAACTGTGTGCCACCTCCCTGCTGTGGCTCACGAGGGTGGTGGGAGCAGAGTGATTCTGGCTTGCCTGGTCCACCTGGATGAGAAAGCAGGAAATGCTAAATAACTTGGCCATATTTTTGCTTGCTGTCCAGCATTAACTACCTAATGCTAGCAGGGATTTGGGGATAGATACCTTAGGGACACTTGGCCCCTATGGCAAACTGTATCAGTCTGTGCAGCCTGGTGCTATCGCTTAAGCTAGTGCTGCTTTGGGAAGGGAGCCCCTGCTGCAGCACATGCAGCAGGAAACCCCTGAGCGCCCACCCCGGGCAGGCAGCTGGACCCCCAGGACTGGCTTTTGTGCTTACGCTTACAAGAAATAATGAGGAGGGGATTTCCCCACGCAGCTGGTTTTTCCCTGCTCAGCAGAAAGTCCATCACGACAAGGGCTGAGCACTCTGGTTATGAGTTTGATGGCAGGAGTGCAGCAACTTGGGGTTTGGCTGACTTTCTCCTCTCCCCCACCCCTTTCTATTCCAGTGATAGCATTGGCCTTGTCATGGAGCAGATGACTCTGCTGCACGCAACGCGCAGCCAGCATGGCACTCGTCTGCACCCGTGCCCTGGAGCCCACCCGAGCAGCGAAATGGGAACTGAAGCTGGACAGAGGTAAGAAAAGCTGCAGGAAATGGGAGCTTGTGGGTGGGGAAAGGGACAGGGTTAATCTTGGCCTCTAGCAGAATGAGGTTTGGATACCAAAGCAGCAAACGGCTGCAGAACTGCACGTCGTGCCAAAGGCAACTTTCTTGCTTTCTGCCGGGAATGCAGGAGTGCTGAGTCTGGCTGATCTTGGGGAGAAACACGGCAACGCAGAGCCTGGGACCCTGCAATCACTGCTTCCATGTGCACCAAGCTGCAGTGCAACTTAGCTGCAGCCCTGGCTCTTGCATCCTGGAAGTGTCCAACCCTTGGGCTGTACAGCGGCTTCCACGCATCCCTACTGCAGGTAACTGGCTTAAAACACTAGAGTATTTTGTGCTTTGAGGCAGAGGAGCCCTTTACTTCGTCATCTGGCAAATACTTTCAGGGAACCTGTACCAGAACAAGTGTGGTGGGTTTTTTGTTGCTTTTGGCTTTTTATTTTTTTGTTTTCCCCAAACGTGGTGGGAAGCCACACTTGTGAGAGCTCGGCTGGAACAGAGCTGTGGCTGCTGGGATGCCCGGGCTTGCGGCCCAGCCCTGGGTGCTGCTCCAGCTCCACCCATGCACTAGCTTCCTGCTGGAGATCAGGGGTCAGCAGAGCGACCACAGTAAGCGCTTTCATGTTGCCGCAACATCGTGTGAGCACGGATCTAAACGCGCTTCCTTGTCTGTGTTTGGTTCTAGAGAATCTCGCTAGGCCACGACGGCTGTGGCTGTCCCACTAGCCTGCTGTTGTTGCAGTAGCCTACTGCAAGGCTTCGCAGCCCTGCTTCTGGCATGCTGTAGGTGATAAGCCAACTTACCAGTCCTCACTACCTCTAAAGCTCAGTGAGGAGATGACAAAGCAGCTAGAAATCATCCTGTCTCCTGGAGCAGGGATCTGGGGGGAACAGAGCAGTTGGCTGCTGCAGGAACCAACTGCATCATGTTCCTAGGCTGGACTTCAGGATGCTGGAAACAGTTGGAGGTTTTTCTGTGTGGGTGTTTTTTTTATGGTTGTTTTTTGTTTTGTGTTTTTGTTGTTGGGTTGTGGTACGTGGTGTGTTTTTTGTGTTTTTTTGTGTTCTTTTTGGTTTTTGTTTCCTCCTCCTCAGGGTCCGTTTGCCTGCACCTGAAGGGAAGCAGCACAATTAAGGGTGCAGATGGGACCCAACACCAGCCGTGGAGGAAAGCAGACCAGCTCAGCATGGTGACCCACAGCAGCTGCTGCACATCTGGCCTAAACATGGGAGGTGAGTCTGCCATGCTGGGGGGGGAGGGGGTGGTGACACCTACAAATTTCCAGCTGGGAAGCTGCCTCAAGAGCCTCCCTGTGTTGGAGATGGTCAGCACCTCTCCTTGCACATCCTACTCAAAGGAGCAGTGTGAAAAATACCCTACTGGATCCCCTAGGAGCTCTCCACAACCCCCCTGACTTGGAGGACACTTGAATCGGGCTGGTTTGGGCGCTTTCAAGGCAGCACGCTGGAGCTGCACTAAGTAGGAGCGCTACAGGCTTTATGTCTCTTCCTTCCTGGAACTCCACCTCCTGGTGGGGACAGCTGTTGACCTGGGGTGTGGGTGCCACCAGGGATCTGTGCAGGTTTCCCTAGCTCGGGAACCCTTCCAGAGAAGCCCACAAAGAACCACGCAACCAGAGTATTAAAAAATATCCCAGTTTAATAGACTTGGAGCATCTCTATTTCATAGATTTACAAAACAATGTATTTACAGGTGAGGAATGGCTAACTGAAGTCAACTGGAGTGTGCTCTTCTATGGCAAGGAACGGGCTACACAGAAGAAAGGAGATCAAATCAGCACATTCAGAAGTCACATTGCTGCATTCTCTTACAAAAGTAAAAAGGGCCAAAAGACTCTGTCTCCGCTCGGAGCGGGCAGAGCCATCCAAGGTTACTAGGGCAGGAGACGAGCTCCAGGAAGTCGATCACTTCTGCCCCACGTGCGAAGCAAAGCACCTTGCTGCGCCCAGGAAGGGGAAGTCATCAAGTGTATTCTGGGTACCACAGGCTCTACCAGAACACGTGTCCGGTCYTGTGCATCACTGCTGCCCAGGCACTGTGGTGGTACAGCACTTCCTGGCAAGAACAAGCAGCTAAAGCTAGAAGATGTAGCGGCTAAACCACAGCATAGTGTTAAGGCACATAGTGGTAATGCCAATCTGACCAGCGCTCGAGTCAGAAGATGGAGAACCTGCGGGCGCAAGTAGACCTGCACACTTGTCCCTTGAGGTGAGTGAACACAGGTTTCGGCCAGAACTGTCTCCCTCAGTGCTGCCAGCCCTGGACTTGTTACGATGCCTCCCACCCAAAGAGAACAAGAACTAAGTCGGCCAAAGGACGGAGGAGACGCCACCGCCCGGGACTGCGCCGAGGGAGGGATCCTAAGGGATCCACCACCACCCCCATGGTGAGAATTCCCCCCCCCCATCACTCATGACCAGAAAAAGGGGTGCGGAYGGCAGTTTGAAAACAAACGCAGGAGATAGAATATATTCTAAAAGCTGTTTTTGAACCCGTCCCAATAAAGTTTGCTTCTAAAAACACAGAGTGTTTTTTCTTTTTTTTTTAATTGATTTTTTTTTTTTTTAATTATATGTATCTTGAATGGTTGTTCATTCACGTTCTTTCTGGGAGCCACACTGGCTTGCCCACAATGGGAAACTTCTGGCCAGGCATTAAAATCTAAACTGAGCTTTGGTTTCAGGGTGGGATTACTAAGGGCTAAACTAAAACACCAGATCTGGCTCGGTGGTACACACACATCTTAAATACAGACAAGCAGGTCCTCTGCGCTTGTCTCCAGCCTTTTGCTGCTGTGATGAACAGAGCTCCAGTCGCAGTCCATGGCTGGGAGTCCCAGGCGCCTGTGTCGAGGTAGAGGGAGGCAGTTCTCTGTGCTTCGCTGCCCACAAAGTGTCCCTTCTTCGCGGCTGGGGCAGCCCCAGCCGGCAGCGTACAAGACTTACGCATCCATGTGAAGACGAACGTGGCCCTAGAGGCCTGTCTGCTCCTTGAGCCACTGGCGCAGCTTGGTGAGCCGGGTGTAGACTCCAGGCTTTCGTCGCTGCGCRCAGCCGTCGCCCCAGCTCACGACACCAGCCAGGAACATGCGACCACTGGCTTCTACGCTGACCAGCGGCCCTCCGGAGTCTCCCTGCGCGGAAACAAATGTTAAATGTTACCATAAGCACCAACCAGCATATTGTCC
Organism: Apteryx rowi; assembly: GCF_003343035.1. Classification (NCBI taxonomy): domain Eukaryota; kingdom Metazoa; phylum Chordata; class Aves; order Apterygiformes; family Apterygidae; genus Apteryx; species Apteryx rowi. Next base: position 2,782,145 of record NW_020449752.1, read on the forward strand.
CATTGTAAAGTCTGGCAAAGTGTTATCAAAATAATCACAAAAGCTCCTAAGTAATTAAAAAAAATTGATAAGTAATCTAAAACGCTGGCCAAGCATAAGAAATAATCACTAACTAACTCCAGGGATAGCCGGGCTTCCTTCAAAAGCTCTAAGAATTGTAACACAGCTCTAACTGGTTTTGAGACTAAGTCATGCGTCAATACAGTTTGCGGTTTGTGCCCATTCCAGTTTGGCCATTGTGTCAGCYAAGAAGTAGTTGTACAGATTTGGAACACATATTAAGTGGGGAAATATGAGTGAAAGTACCAGAATAAAAAGGGCTGAATAAATGGGCTGTGAATACTAAGCCCCCCAGTAACAGCAACAGAGTAGAGTACCGTTGCTCTGCTTTCTGACCTGGGGTGCAGTTTTTGAGACTAAGTCATGCGTCTATATAATTTGCTGCTCATGCCCATTCCAACTTGGCCATTGTCCGAACCAAGATGGAGCCACGCTGATTTGTACTATATTAAGTGTGGAAATTTGTACTATATTAAGTGTGGGAATATGTGCAAAGGCACCAGAATAAAAAGGCCTGACCAGTTGGCCCCTATTGCTAATGGAGGCTCTCGCCCACCAACAGCGATAAACTAGTGCTCTTGCGCTGCTTTCCTACCTGGCACGCGTCCACGCCGCCCGACAGGAACCCCACGCACATCATGCGCGACGTCAGCTGGCCCGACAGCAGCTCGTTGCACATGGTCTGGTTGATCAAGCGGATTTCTGCTTTCTGCAGGATGGTGGCACCGATGCCTGTGAGGATGGAGGGCGAGCACGGGTTAAAAGCGCGTGGCATTTTTAAGCCACCAGGCCCTCCCCTGTGCAGGTTTGTACCTACACRCTGCGTTCAGGCCCCAGGCGCTGAGCAAGCGACTAATTGCCAGGTAAGTCCCCAGCGCAACAACCCGCTTTTTCCTAACACCGGTTTCCCCGCAGGACTGAGATATTATCTTTGTGCAATCCCAAGAGAATCTCGTTTGCYTTCGGTCTCGAGGCAAGCTAATATATATAGGCTGTAAATTTCTCAGAGAGAGGCAAAGCTACAGCCAGCTCCCCTTTTCGCTGAAGCCATATGCTAAAATATGTCAATGCCCTTTCCCAGCCGCAACCCCCCCAGGCACCTCCAGTGCTCACCTCCTTCCATGGTCGCTCCCCATCCAGTCACCCACAGGTCCTTGCCAGCRGGGAAGTTGTGGGTGGAATCGGGTAGGCAGATGGGCTTGACAACGGAGGAGAAGGTGACGGGCTCTTGCAGCTCCATCACAGCAATATCATAGTCAAAGGTGTAGTCGTTGAAGCTGGGGTGGGAGATGATGCGCTTGAYGGTTCGTGCTTGCACGTCGGCGCCGTTGCGTTTGCTTTGGTCGGTCAGTCCCAGGTAGGCTGTCCACAACTTGGGCTCCGAGTAACTGCAAGAGTCACAACACACAGGGCAGCGTAAAAGTCCAGTCGCAGAACCGGTGCAGATGTCCTAGCTTGACTGAGATGCACAAAACATGCCCTCTATCTTAAAAAGTTTCCTTGAGAAGCACATGTCCTGGTGGAAACTGATTTTTCCTTTTCAGACAAGCAAATGCCTGAAAATGGAAGCGCAACAGTCTGGGCGTCCTGCCCTGATCCTGCCACCCTGAAACCCACCATCCATGAATCACTGCAGTGCCTGCAGAGGCCCCTGCAAGAGTACAGGGCGTTGAGGCGATGTTTTAACAAATAAATACATGTCTACTTCGAATGGCTGCTTCCACTTTAAGACAAGAAACTGTCCAAAGTCCAGCTGTCTGAGGGCAGCGGCTGAGCCCTTCCCAGCACCCTGCAGCTTGTCTTACAAAACAGCCGCATTAAGCATCTCCTCGCTCTTTAGCAAGGCGGCCCCCGATTCAGCGAACCTGGCAGAAGCGGAGCGTCAGCTCCCGCCTACCTGATGCCCTGCAGGTACCCGAAGCAATGCGCCGCGGACACCAGCCAGCGCTCCGAGATCAGCGAGGCCCCGCAGACGTGGCCCTGGCCCTTGACGTGGAGGCTGACCTGCCACGGCCATTCACCCACGTCCGAGTTCTGCCCGCCGACGACCCGTGACTTCCTAGTGTAGGAGGGGATCCCGCAGTCTGGGGGGGGGAAAGGAGCAAAGGCACTTAGTTACTGCTGCTTCTACTCAGCACCTCCCCTTCCTTCCTCTGGAAATATTACCTACGCCAGGGATGGCTGATGCTATCAGCTCAGGAGCGCAAACAGTTTGCCAAATTTGCTAAAAGATTTACTGGCCCTGTCTGTTAATGTGCAGACAAACCCCTGTATTATCTGCACAAGCCCTCCTTAAACATCGTGAACAACACAGGTGCCCTGCACACTGCTATAGAACACGGCTTGGCTATTTTCATACCCAAACTGTCAACCTGAAATGCCCAGCAGCTCTCTCCACCAAGCTTAAGCATTCGTCTAAGAGGTCCAGCCCAGAAACGCCTCCTCCCTTCCTGGGGTACTCACTGCAGTTGTCCTCATCAGAATTGTCTTCACAGTCCTTCTCCCCGTCACACTCCGGGTTCTGCTTGCTGATGCACTTTCCGTTGCGGCATTTGTACGTGTAGTCCTTGCAGGAGACTGTCGCGGGGGCTGTTGCAGGTAGGCCAAAGGGAGAAGGGTTAGTCCCAGTGCTGGAGAAGTCACGCTGCTCAAGAGCCATTCACCTCTTCTACCCTTCCACCATCCCCAGGATGCTGCCACCACGTGCAAAAACGCACGAGATGCCCAGCCATGAGCAAATTTGCAAGAAGCTGCATTTCAAGGGAAGACCCCTCCACAGCCCATCCTCACCCCTGCTACAGCTGCCCTCATCGCTCCCGTCTCCGCAGTCATCCTTGCCGTCACACTTCTGYGTGTTGGGGATGCATTTCCCAGTGTCGCACTTGAAGCTGTCATCCGAGCAACCTGGGGAAGGAGCAGCTTGTGAGAAGTGGCAGGACACAAACACGCTCCCACAGAAGGACCGGGCACAAATCCTACAGTACCTTAACACATGGCCGTGCCCGTATCTCTTCCTCCCAGGTAGGGAGAGCCTCTGCTCACCATGTTCCCAAAGGCCTGCAGTGACACGATCCCATCCCAGAACAGTCTCACCTGGAGTTCCTGCCCCTGTGCCCCCTTGCCACAACCATAAGGCCTTTGCCTCTTTGTCTTACAGCAGACAGAGACACACATTTATCCTCTTTCTTCTTGCAGCAGCCACATATAAACATCTGTTTCCTGTGTCCCCGGTCTTTCCTTCTTCACACTGCATACCACCAATTTATGCAATCCTTTCCTTCCCAAGAGCCCACGTTACCTCCATCTCTACTCATCCTCATTTCTCTCCTCTGAGGTCTTGCTCAGGGCTCCTGCGCAGGCTCCAGGAAAGCTGCGAACGCAGCGCTCCAGGCAAGGCCTCGCTGTGCCCGGCGCCAGGCTGACCTTTTGGATTCCTCACGTGCAGACCTCCAGCACGGCACTTGCCTTCCTCTGCTTAGTGTGCCTCCACCCTCCCCTTCACCTTGTTCAAGCCCTCAGACCTTTCCRCCCATGGGGCAAGTCACTTACTGCACTGCAGCTCATCGCTGTTGTCGCCGCAGTCGTTCACATTATCGCAGACCCAGAACTTCGGCTTGCACCAGCCATTCTGGCACCTGAACTGCTGGTCGGTACAGGCTGGAAAGGGACAGCGAGAAATCAGGATGAGAAATCAGAGGACAGACCTGCAGATGCACCCGTGGAGCCACCAGCTATACATCTGCCATCGCATCTACCGCAGCACTACAGGAAAATCTGGGCAGCTCTCCCAGCAGGTATCCGAGCTCACAGGAACAAGCGCACCAGAAAACACCACGACAGCTGGGGCCACGCGTGCGTACATACGTACACATGCGCTAAGCTAAAACACAGCGTTTCCACGGCTCTGGAGAACGCAGCTATCTGGAGCGCTGCAATGTCTCACCCAGGTAACGATGAAGCCAACCTTAAACAAGCCTAAGGGCAGCAGGAGAGCCAGAGGCAACTACTTAAAAAAAGCAATTGCTACAACCAGTGGGAAAGTACCTAAATACCCAGGCCGCTGCGGCCATGCTCTGCCCAGGGCAGCACGGGAAGGCAACCAGACCAGCAGCACACCGTTCCTCAACCTACCGTCCCTTCCCTCAGAACGAGATCCCAAACCAGGGGATCCCATCTCCTCTAATTAACTTCAGGCCCGGGATAACAGCACAATCTCTGGGATTTCTCTGTTAATCCAAGGGGAAAAATTACCTCATGAAGAAACTACACCCACGAATCACACAGGTTTTCCAGCCGAAAGGTGTCACGTGTACTCTGCGATACCTGCCTGTGCTCAGTAACTAAACACATCTTTACACCAAACTCTCAGCTCAGCCAGGCACAGCCAAACGCACAAGAGCCAGCAGGATTAAATGGAAAAACATGAGGGAGGGACTAGAAAGGGAGGGGGATTCCCCTTGGAGGGGATTTGATTAGAAGGAGCCCACGGCTCCCACACTGGGAAGGATCCCAGACTAATCCTCATGCCAATTGCTGCTCCCTGCAGTCTGAAGGGCTAAGGCAGTGCTTGCACCAGCGAGCAAGGCAGCCAGCGGGGCCGGCAGCTGGTCTGCAACCCTCAGCACTAAGGTGCGTTCGTACAGGTGCCCCTCCGGATGGCGGCACATCTGTCGATACGCACACGGAGCCAGAGCATACTTTGTGCGATACTTTAGGAGCATCTTTCGAGAGCTGACCTGCCCCTCAGGCAGGCGCGTTTGGAGTGGCGCTGGAAAGGAGGCAAAAGCAGAGCTTTGCCACCAAGTGCTGGGCTCATCACCTCCGCGCAAGCTCCTCTCCGGCAAAACAGCAGCTCAGCAAGCCACAGAACGCACTGCACTACCCTCACTAAAGRGAGCCCACCCAGGGGTTTCTCTCTCTGCAGTTCTTCTCGTGATGCCCAGATTATAAGAGAGCGCTGCACGTGGCCACAGCCAGCCCTGATTTTTCCCTCCTACATCCTCCAGATCAGCAGCAGTTAAACAGAACAAGGCCAGAGCACATACCCCCGGTCACCCTCGAGTAGCACAGCCCTTCCCGTAACAAGCCAGARGAAATAAAGGACAGACTTACCGCAGGATCTCTCATCGCTGCCATCTGTGCAGTCCAGCCACCCGTCRCAGCGCATGCTTTTGTTGATGCAGCGGCCAGTGTTGCAGGCAAACTGGCCAGGGCAGGCTGAGAGGGAGGGAAGGGATGAACGTGATGAACACGTGAGCCTTCCCGCTGTCCCCTTCTCCTGCACCGAGTGTCACCAATCCCAGACAGCCGGTGGGAGYGCTGCTCTTAGCAGCCTGCTCTACTTCCAAGGGGAGTGGGTTGCCACTGCCCAGCCTTGCTGCTTCCTGAGCTGGGTAACTGAGACGGCCCACCAGCGGTCGGAGCAAGTCCATTTAAGCCCAGGGTCCTGTTTTTGACAGTGGCTGCAAGTAGATGCTTGGGGGAAAGCACGGACAAGGCAGCACCTCTGTGCTCTCCCCAGCTACCAGCCATTCTCGGCTCCAGGATTTCCTAAAGTGCATATGGTTTCTGTGCATTTTACAACCCTCAGCGGATTTCTCCTTCGCTAGCTTGTCCAGTCACCCGTGCCAATTTTCAGCATCCTTTGGCAAGTTTTGCAGCCCAGCTCCCTGCTTCAACAAGAACTTCCTTTTGAATCCAGTTCTTGCTCACTTCACACCACGGCCCTTAGTTCTTGCATTGCCCAAGGGGTCACCAAGCTAGTAATTTCTATCGTGTCACATCTATTCCTACACACTCAGCAGGGCTACGCACCAGCTTGCCTGTGACTAACGTCAGAGAATGAACTGGGTCCCCCCCGCCAAATTTCCGCAAAGCACACAACTTTGCCATCGTTCAGGGTAGCCTGCTTACAGAATCCAACATTAAAAATACCTTTTCTCAGAACAAAGCAGGAATACAAGGAGGTTTGCAGTTAAACAGACATGCCCCTAATGCTCCAGGAAAGTGTGCTTCCCAATTTGTAGGGCAACGTAAGCGGAGATGAGGGACACCCTACAGTTCTTTAGTCTGCAGCAGACCTGAGGCAAATTAGCTCCCCCCGCAGGCTCGAGATTTCAACTCACGATCGCTGGAGTCGTAGGACAGGTACTCAGCAGAGAAGCCGGTGTCTGTGTAGGATGGGTCTGAGTGGAACCGGACCTGTATTTTACTGGTAGCACTGGCCACCACAAACTGGGAACGCTCCCCACAGTACCTGGAGGGAAAGACAGCAAAGATTAATGCTACAGAGTCAGCAYTGAGCAGCTTTTCTTCCATTCCTGAATCCTCCATCACCACATGGGGTCACTTCACACACCCTGATAGCGAAGGAGGCAGGAAAACAAGGGGTCTGATCCCAACATGGATCGCTGGACCTTGAGGTCTGTGCAGAGGAGCCAAATTTCACTGCAGTCATCAGAAGATTTAGACCAATAGCAAACACCACCAAGTTGTGACCTTGACAATGATTTAGGAGCGAGTTCATCAAGAACCCTGCCTGACACATTGATCGTTGCATCTCTTTGATCTTGGATCAGTTGTGTCTCTGGATTTGGGCAGGCTAATGCCACAGCATCGGGTGGGTGAGTAGGAATCACTCTTAGATAGGCCTCACTGCAAGAACTAGCCAGGACTGTGCATCCAGGCTCTGACTCTGAAACTCCATCTCTTCACGGAAGGGTCAGCTCTCTTGCCCAAAACACTGTGAAGCAACACTGCTCACTTCCCCTGTGCAGCACCAAGAGGTATATTTGGCCCAGCTTACACTAAGTTGTGTAATAGGAAGCAGCAAATGTAACAGTAAACGCATCACATAACGCAATGCGATTACTCTAACAACGGAGATTTGCTCATTCAAGTAAAATCATGCCAGATGTTTCTGTAGAGATCTGCCTTTCTGCACGCTAGGCATGTGATGTGATGCTTCACAGCCTGCGTTTTGGGTTTTCTTTTCAGCTGCAGCACACAACAAGCCCACGGGCTAATCTCCAGAACCACGTGTGTGGCTCCCCCTTCTCCATCAGGCACCAAACTAGGAGAGCAGGTCAGACCCAAGCACCCCCTGCCTGATGATATCCCAAAAAGCAACAGCACACTTGCTCAGGGAAACCACAGGTACCACATAACTAAACACAATCCCTCCCCTCATAGGGCCCAAACCAGCCACTACCAACCCTGTTTGTGAGTTAGAGTGCCTGACACCTACCTCGTGCTGTTGATCTCCACGTAGTCCTTGGTGCAGGAGCCGACTGGGACCCCGGGCTCCAGCACAAAGAACATGTTGAAACGCACCTTCACATTCTTCTTAGAGGGGACCTGCAAGGAGGCCGTGGGGCAAAAGGGAGCAGAGTCAGGGGCACATTGTTTTCTGGAGCACAGAAAATGCGAACAGGCTTCCTGGGAAAAGGGTTGCATTTGGAGGGAGGAACTGAAGGAGGAAAGAAGGCAAACAGACAAAAACCGGCTTCCCAAAAAGCCACTATTCCTCACTTTGTCATTTAGTCAGTTCGCCTGCCCTGCTGACCCCAGGATCCCACATTAAAGAAGCATACAGGCAGGGGCTGAAGCCAGACCTCTGCCAACACGCCTGCTCTGCTAGGGCAGAAGGTTTCTCCCACCGCCAGCTTTGCCACCAAGTGACTGGCCTGTCCCAAGGTCCAAATGCTCCGTGGTTTGGGTAAAGTTATGGACTGGGCTGCTCTGCCTACAGGTTATCACGGACTAAATGCCAAAAGTTGCAGGCCTCTCACAGCTTCTTCTGCCTTTGACACCTGTCCTAAAGTTTCCCTCCAGTCATGCCAGACTCCTGGCCTCTAGGCAACATTCGCTGCTGCGAGCTCACCTACGTCATGTACTGTATAAGCAGGTCCATTTGACAGAGTAATTAAGGCAAAGAGGGGGCCTTGCCTCTTACCTCTATGTTCCAGACACAGTCCGTGACCGGCGGGTAGTGTGCTGGGTAATAGGGAGTGGTGAAGGTGCCACTCTCTCCTTTCAGAGTCCCACCGCAGACTAGAAGATGAGCAGGAAGACAAAAACAGGTTAGACATTCAAAGAGATGCGGCTTTCCCAAGCCTTAGCTGGCTATTGCCCAAGGCAGGAAGGGAGGCACAAGCAACAGCCTCTAACAAGGTTAAGTTGATCTCTGGAGAGAGCAGCTCTGCTCCAAGGCTTGGAGTAAACTCAGGAGACCAATTAGGTGCTTCCTGCATACATCAGTCTGCATGCCTAATCCAGCATAATTCTTATTTTGCCCTCCTCGGGGGACATCATTACAGCAGCCAAGAGCATTGTGGGCAAGGCAAGCTCTAAGAGCCAGAAGATGACCTGCTTCCAGGTCTCCTAGGCTTGAAAACATCCCTGGCAACCTGAATGCAGCCAGAGCTGTGCCTCCCTGTTCAGTTGCCCGTGGCAGGGAGAGGTGGTGGGGCACTGGGCCAAGGCCTCCACTCACCTTTCATCTTCGGGAGCTGGAAGAACTCAGCCTTAAAGCCAGGGAATCTCCCCTCCTTGTTGGTAACCAATGTGACAAGCATAACGTTCTGGGAAGACAGGAAGGTCAGGTTGTAGGAAGGGGCGTAATTCCCACAGAGCCTAGGGAAAAAAAAAAAAAAAGGAACGGACAAAATCCATTAGATACCTCTGCACAGAGAGCCCTGGGCAGCACAGATGACCCCAGAGCAGGGACATGAGCTCAGTTACCAGTAGGAGTTTCCTGAAGATCAGCATCACTCCGCCGTTTCACACCAGCACTTAGTGCCATACAGGAACTTAATGGGGAGCTAACGTGAACCCCTTTTCCTCCCATCTTGGGAGCTAACGTGAACCCCTCTCCCTCCTATCTCCTCACCCAAGGGGGAAGGAGGGCCAAGCCCCAGGGGACTCACCTCACCACAGCATGATGCTCCACAGGGCTCAGAGAGTTGTACACCTTGATGTAGTCACTTCCATCTGTGCACTGCTCCAGTTCCAGAGTCTTGAAGGTCAGGCTGATGATGGAGTTGGCATCAGCTCTCAGTGACCAGTAGCAGAGAGCATTGTTGGGATACGGGCTGTTGGGGAACCCTGGTGTGGTGAAACTGGTGATCTCCCCTTCCTTGGCATGGAGGGCAAAAATGCAGCTATCTGCCCAGGAGAACAGGGAACAGTTAACAGGGCAAAAGAGGTGTAAGAGAGATCTTTCCTCCACGTAGGTGCAGGGTAAGAAGTGGAGGACAGCTGAGGCATGAGTGTTCTGTCCTGTCTTCCTCCGTGACACAGAGTGCGGCACTCATGTTATCCCTCGCCTGCCTGCAGGCTGTCCCTAGTGAGATGCCAGCACCGTGCTCTCTCCCAGGGAGCACCCTTCCTCATCTCCCTCCATCTACACAGTGAGGCACTTGGGAAGTGTAGACTGTGCCACCCACTACTGCTAGTTAACACTAGGGCCTGTACCACAATCTGACCAACCCCAAACCAGCTCTGAGCAGCACATGCAGGTCTGCCTCACACACGGTGCAGCCTTCTTCAGGCCCTTCCCCACCCTCACAAAAGAAATAACCATCCCAGAGAGGCCTGGGGATGCAAAGAGACTATTACCAGTGAGACTGAAGAACTGTACTTACTGTCTCGTGAGGAACGAGCTATGCTGGGGTCAACAGCTGCAGGAGGAAACAGAGGTGTTGTTATCCTTTGGGTTGTGGTTAGTCCCTGCGTGCAAGGCTGCAGAGGTCCCTGGGATCTGCATTCATTTGGCCTTGCTTGCAGGGCGTCTACCTGCAAGCTGGCCAGGGGAAGCTGTTCCATTCCCGCACTCCCCAGGGAGAACCCCACTGTGGGCTCTGGGGACCCGAGTGATCAAGCTTTTCCTCTGCAGACCAGCTTAGAGGAGTTCGACTGAAGGGGAGCAGTCCACACAGGCATCCCCAGTCTGCATGAGCCATCAAGGCTGTGCTGGTACAGCAGGTCAATCCCTGCAGCCAAAGGCACCCAAAGGAGGGGTGCGATGAGTAGCTTCTCCATCCAGTGAAATGCCAGGCACCTTGTGTTCAGTGCTTCCCCCTTCCCCTGCCCCATCTCACGCTGAGGCCCAGTGATCGCTGAGCCAGCACTCACGGAAAGCGACGACCGACTCCACCTTCAACACAGGGTTTCGCAGCCGGGGGTTCAGCCTCTGGATCAAATTCTGCTTGTCAGCCATGGCCTTGTCGAGATCCTTCTCCCGGTACTTGGGGACAAGGAACTCTGACCAGTAGTAGGCAATGACACTGCCTTCGCTGCAGGGAAGGGCAATTATGCAGTGAGAGCAAGGACAGACATGGGAGGGCTGAAGCACCACGGGAAGGGGTCAGGCTCCTTGATAAGCCATTTTTGGAGAGTGGCCATGGGGAAGGGAGAGTGTCAATGATAAGCTAAACAAATTGCGGGCCAGCAAAGGCCCCTGCCAGCCTGGGGAGTCCCTCTCCAAGCTGCCAGGCACCATCCACTGTGTTTCGTGAGGCTCTGCTGCACCATATCCTGAGTTTCACAAGACGTCTCCCTCAGCACAAAGTGAGGCAGACTGCCAGAAAACAATACTCTGGCTTAGCAGAAGGCTTTTCGGGTTGCTTTTCCCTGCCCACCTCTTCACCAGGCTGCTCCGGATGGCTACTGAGGTGCGTCCATCCACAGCAGTCCAGGAAAGAGGGTCTACAGCTGTGTGAGACTCCCAGCATCACCCTCCTCCACTCCCAACCCAGGTTCAGACAGCATCTCCTTGTGCTCACCTGAATGCAGTTATTACTGTCTCCTTGTGGTAAGGACCAATATCTGCATGACTCCTGTAGATCTCCTCCACCTGAAAGGAGTTTAAAAAAGGATGTTCAGCAAGTCTAGAAGCAGGGAGGGGGGAAAGGCTAAAGACAGACAGAGCTTCAAGCCTGTCATGAAAGTCAGGGCATGTACCAGGCATTCCTGGGGTGCAGGAATCTGCAGGGGCCAAAGGGCGGAAGAGGGGAAGTAGAAAGCCCCAGAAGCCCCCAGACTCTTGCACACTACCGCCCTGCTCTGCTCTGACTCAGCTCTCCCTGCTCTTCTCCAGAGGAAGCACAACAAGAACGTAAATCTGAGGGGAAAGGCAAGACCTGTCAGGTCTTCAGCACTGAGGGCGGGCATCTCTGTAGCTGGCTCCTGCCTCAGCCTCCAGCCCCAAAGCCTTTCCTCCTGCTCAGCTGTGGAGCTGCCTTTCTTCTCTGACCCTAAACACCAGACCTGACTGAACTGCCGAGCCCGGGATTCACCCAGCTGCCCTCATATGGCACTCTAGCTCTCAGAGGCAGGGAGATACCGTGGCACTGGGCTGGAGTTTGACAGTGAGGCCTAACTAAAAGGCATGCTCCCTGTACACAGCCCTGTGCATCACGCGACTCATGAGGACAGGGGAGACTTAGAGGTGTGAGAAAGCTCCCAGCAGCCTTATATGCAGGATCCCTGCAGTCACAAGGCAAGAGAAACAGCCAGGCCTGCTCATAGCGGGAGGGATCCAAGAAACCTCTTACCGTGCTCTTCACCTTCTTGGCGAGGATGGCAAACTCTGGGGAGCTGGAGTTCTCGTAAGCATCGAGGAAGTCCCAGTTCAGAATCCGCAAGTGGCCATTGAAAACCTTCCGGATGGCCATGTTCCTGACTGGAAGGTAACGTTTCACAGACAGAAAGGCTGTCAGGGCAAGGACTGCAGCACAGCAAGTCCCCAGTGACAGGGATCAGGGCAGGGGGAGAGAAACAGCATCCCCCCACTTTCTGGAGCTGCCTGGGGCCTCTGGCTGTTACTGCAGTAGCTACAAAGGGCACACGTGAGCAACACGTGGTAACTGAATCACTTCCAAGTTCAGGGCAGTGAGGATATGATCCACCGCATTGCCCGACATGCCACCACCCAACCCTTCCAGAATTAACCACAGCTTAACATCACACTCACATTTGAAGTGCCAAACCAGGAGGCCAGTGACAAGAGAGATGAGTAGGAAAACGACGAGCATGATGGTGATGACCACCCATCGCTTTGGGCCACGCTTCTCCATCTTCTTGGAGTTCATGGCAGGGAGGAACTCCACCCCTTCGTCCAGGTTGTTCATGTCCTAGGAGGTGAGAGACGGCAGAGCAATGAAAAGGCCATTCCTAAAGCTCGGTTCAAAGAGGTCCAACAAGTGAATGAAATTAGCACCCAAGTCACGCACAAAGGATAGAGCAGAACTATCTGTCAAGCGCAGCTCCCGTCCTGCAGCCTCAGAGCATCACACGAGAGCACAAAGCGTCCCTTGGTGCCAGCAACTCCGCGGTCACCCCCCAACAGGATGAACCCTGAAGGATTCTGCTTGCAGACACACAGCAGCAGTAGGTGACTTTTCCTCACGCACAGACACCTACTTCCTTTTTGGGCCTCATCCAAGGTGATCAGTTCAAGTAAGCTCTGGGGCAAGTCCACACACACCCCATGACCGTGGCACGTCACAAACGCAGAACCTCCAAGATCTCTGCCTTCCGGCAGATGAAACTGCTGCCAGAAATTCACCCCTCCAAAACGCTCGCTATGTGACAGGTGTGTCACCTTAAGAGCTATAAATAGCATTCCTGTAAAAGAAACCAAGCTACTTCCACCCTTACATTCACACAATTCTTTGCACATTTCCTGGTCCGACACAGCGCTCCTATATTTCTGCCTGGGATGTCCCTTCAGAGCAAACACCAGTTAAAAGAAATAAAGCAAAAAAATTAAGAAACACACAACAAATCCCCACAGCCCATAACCAACCAGCCTTCCAGAAGCAAACGTTCTGGCTAAGAAACAACAGCTCTTCAAGGCAGCCGCCCAGTAAGGAGGAAGAACATCTGCCATGCGCAGCTATCACAGGGCTCAGTGAACAAATTGCGCTGGGAGGCAGGACTCCTGGTTTCGACCTCCCACGTCTGTAGGGCCCTGGGCTAGGCAGCCTCTCAGCTCTCCTGGGATTGGCATTTTCCTCAGGAGCTGTGCCTCCCACTGGGAGGGAGCAGCTCAGGGAAAGCAGCAGCCGGAGCCCAGCCACGCAAGCAGGCGGGCTGAATTTGCAGGGGTCCCGCTCTGCGGGCACGCACGCTCCGGGGCTCCCAGCCCAGTGATTCAGAGGCAGGGACAGAGCTTGAACTTCTAGCCCTGAGCCCACACGCAGAGCTGCTGCCCCACGCCGCCGTCACGGAGAGGAAGGTCTCGGACACAACACAGAGCCCTGTGGCAGCTATGCACGCACAGGCAGAAACACGGGACGGGGCAGCAGGGAGCGTCAGCGAGCCCTCCGTTAACCGGAGTTTCACTTTCACCAGCCCTTGGCCCTCGCTCATCTGCCCCCCATCCTTGCCCTGCCCACGTACCTGCTGCCAGTAAACACTCCTGCCAGGGAGAGAATCGGAGTAGCACTTTTCATCCTCCAATCAGAGCAAGGAGGAGAGAGACAACCTACTTCCCATCTTGGCACACTCTTGATGAGAAAAGCTTGCGTCGCGTGTCCACTCAGACCACAGAGAAAGGAGACATTACCTAATGCCCTCCTTACAAAATCTGGAGGGTGTAGCTGAGAGAGCCAAGCCACAGATCAGTAGTCTGGAGAAAACCAGAAACCTGAGAGAGGTTTCAATCCCTCCTTCCCTGTCCTCTAACGTGAGCAGAGCTCCCGCAAACAGCTGCAGACCTGACTGCCTCCAGAGGATGTCAGAAAGGTCTGGAGCATCCTTACAGGCAGACTTGGGAAGCCTGGATCCTCACTCCCTACCCCAGCACTGCTGGCTGCTTCCTCTCCTCCTCTGAGGYGGCCACACTCCTGCACTAACACACGTGGCGAGAGCCGACCACGTCCTCTGCTGCGTCAGGCCTCTCTCATGCCTGTCTAGGGCCCCTCAGGCAAGAACGGCCCTCAGACCCTTGCAGGCTCCGTCCGGACTGCCCAGACCATGAGGACACCTCACCTTCTCAGCCACCACCCTCGTTTCCCCTTCTGTCGTTCCCCTCCTGGGCCTTACCCGGCAGGGTGTCCAGCAGCCTCCCGGCTCCGTGGCTGGGCCCTGGATGGCAGCAACAACGCAGCACCGCAAAGTGCCGACTAGCACAAATTCACGGCACTCAAACGCATTCCTACACTTTGGAAGAGGTAACTTTGTCCCCACATGCACGATGCCAGATCAGATGTTGCCAGTCCTCTCTCAGCTAGTATGAGAGCCCAGGGCTGACAAAAACATATACCAACCACTCAAGCTAACTTGACTGAAATGTCATGAACGCCCAAAAGTCAGGGGAAAAAAAAAAAAAATCAGCAAAGGGCATCAAGTCACCAATGACAGCGAGACCTCTGAGCCCACCACGCTCTTGCGCCAGACCCAGGTGACAAGCTGTCCTCTCTGCACTTCTGGTTGGTGCCCTGCCTTTATTACTTTATCTTCCCAAACCTCCCCTTGTAGGATAGCCCAGCTCCTACTTATATCATTCTCCCACTCATTTTGCCCTTTTCTTAACCCAGCCTCTGCCCCTTCCTGCCATGTCCTTTCTTTCCACAGCTCCTCCCACCCTCCTCACCTCACCAAAGCCTCTCCTCCCTTAAGGATTGGCCTGGGGCCCTTTACAATAGAAAGRGACAGGGCAGGGGAGGCACCTTACACCCCATTTGCAAAGGACTGTGTAAATTTAATCCTCTGCGAACACCTACTAAAAAGCCATCAAGATTAGAGGAACATATTATTCTTCACATCGTTTACTTTCAGAATAATCTGAATTTATCATTCAACAGCTCTCCACCACAGCATGGCAGAGGTGAAAAAAGCCCTCGTTCATTTGTGTATCTGTTCCTTACTTCATCAGSTGGAGCAAGAAGAAACGGATGTGAACCACACTCTCTCTGAGGTGCCAGAGTGTCTCTGTCTTCAATATCGAGCCACCACCAGAAGAAAAGACCTACCAAAGTCACAGAAGAAAATCCCACGGGGAATATTAGCCACAAAGCCATTCCCCCCATCTGGCTTGGGAAGTCGCTGAGCTGCAGATCACCGGATCCTGGGAGCATTCACCAGGGACGCATCGCTGTAGCCTCTTCCACGCAGTTGCTACTGACCGCTCTCAGACACTGAGCAAGACACACCATTGCTCTGATCCCGAGACAGTTCTTTTGCTGACCCTACAACCCTGCCAACTCTCCCAGGTGTATCTTTACCTGTGTTGCCCCTTCTGTCAGGGCCTTTAAGTTCTGCTAATGCACAAACTGCCACTGCTGCTCTCTTAAAATGGAAATAACTGTTTAACTCTCACAATCACACAGAAAAAACTTGAAAATGCAAACCAAGAAAACTTAAATCAAGAAATTGGTCCTTTAAAGTCAGGATTGCCTTAAGTTTGACTCCCCATCTTTGAACACTCAGAAGGAGCCATCTGGCTCTCATCAGTTTTCAAAGCATACAAGGCATCCCCCGAAAGCCCTCTGCTTGGGACCGTTCTAGCCCAGCCCTGCCAGGTAAAGAGAATGATCTGGGCATAGATCTCGCAAGCATCTCCCCTCTCYCACTGTGGTGCTGCTTGCAGAGCCAAGCCTTCCCATGACTTCCGATAAGCCGCTGCTGTTTGCAGAAGAAAGGTATTTAATTTGCTTCTAACACCTGCGGGAGCCTGCAGCAAGGAAACAGCCCCCAGGGCTTAAATGATGTATCTATTCACAAAGCAGCAGCTTTCCCAGACTTCCTGGGGTCAGCGAGAAAAAGCTGCCTGCCCTTAGCTCCGGGAGGGAAGATAGTGTCTATATTTGTTCTGAGGAACAATTTTTGGGCACAWGCTGTTAAATCTCTGCCTTAATAATGCACTCCTCTGGCAGGCTGAATTCTACCAGATGGCGTTTCTTTCCTGAAAGAGGGATCCCGCACTTCTGGCAGGAGAGGCATGGCATTAAAGGGCTGTGGTAGCAGCAAAATGACACAAAGAACTCAGGCCTGCCTGCTCCGGATACCGGGAGAGCAAAGGAAACCCTATTCAAAGCCTYGTCTCCCTAGGAAAGCACGATAGTAATGGTATATCGCAATCTGTACTGCCCACAGCCCTTCCAGTGTCCAGATGCTCATTACACCGAACACACAGAGCGCCAGAGTCCTACTCCAAAAGAGCTCACCGTGGGGACAGCGTCACTAAGTGGAAGCGATGTACTCCAGCCTCCAGAGCTCCAGTCCTTCCAATGAGGAGACACGTGGCCATATCTTCCACGGCTGCGACTGCTCAGCAGCCTGCAGCCCCAGGGCTGAACATACCTTCAGCCCTCTGCAAAATCCCCCAAAATTCAGTTTCAGCAAGCAAGGTGAGGGGACCAAATTGTCTCTCAAACAAATCTGGGGCTCAGTTACAGGCAGGAGATCCTGCTGCACAGGACTCAGCTCCATGGCTGAAGCATTTTAACACCCTCTTAGAGCTAAAGGTTGTGTCTTTGCAAWGAGAAAACTCCTGGACAGGAGCAATTAACCACTGTGATTAAACAGGAAKGAAAATACAGGTCCCCTCCCCCATTACACATAGAAACATGAACACCCCTGCTGGGGTGCAGCACAACCAAAGAAAGTTAGGCAAGAAAATCTCACAAACCGACCTTTCTTCTGAGAATTTCTCTGCTCCTCTTGGAAAAAAAGAACTAAAGATCTTAAACCTGAGGATGTTTCCAGCATGTCACTCTCATTTTGTCCTAGTTCCAGAGCTGAGACAGCAATGGCACCCACAGCACCAAGGGTAATTAAAGGAGTGTGGAGACTCTTAGGAGATTATTGTTATTGTTATTACCCTTGTGTAAGTGCATAAGCAGTCACAGAGGTTGTGTTACTTGCCAGAAGTTGCCCAGTGATCAAAGGGGTATATGAGAATGGATCCAAAGAGGTTTCTTTCCCTGCCCTCTGTTTTGAATTCAAGATTCCACCTTCTCCCTTTCTGATCCCTTATATACACCATTATGTTCCCCGGCCTCCTCCCCAGGCATTTGTATGAAGCCACTTTGAAAGCTGTTGCATACTGCAGGCTGGGTAAGCAACCGTGATCCCAGCCTAGTATCTTGCCAGTACAAGGYAAAGGATCTGAAGCATTCCCCAAGCACTACAGGAATGTTCAACCGGATTAGGCCAGAAAGATTTCAGACGAGGCCCCATGTCCAGAGCTCTGAGTAAGAGGCTGAATCTTCCCTGCCCACGCTCAGCGCAAATAAGCACCCATTTGACCTTAGTGTCGGACATGACCGGATCCAAACAGCACTGCTCAAGCCTCCRCTCCACACGCCGTGCTCCTTACTGCACTACACAGCCCCTGTGCTGCTGCCACTCCTGCCCATCAGGGAACAGTAGCTCCTCTGGGCACTGGCCACCACTTCTCAAAACTAGACAGAAACCAGCAGAGACCAGAGACAAAAAGCAAGAAGTGGTCAAAAGATCATAGTTATAGCAAGAGAGACACAACTAAGAGTTTAWCTTCTTTAGCTGCAAGCTTGCAAGTACATTTCCCTTGCATCACACATTCCCTTTCTGGAATACCTTCATCACAACAGCATGTACAGATGTAAATCGGAGAGAGGATCTGAATGCATGTCCTGCTCTCACCTCATCCGTGACTCTCCAAGAACCAGTCACTAGCACAAAGTGACTCAAGGTCTGAGTCTCCCATCCWTCTCAAGGAAACTATTTCAATAAAAATTAATAATAGAAAACCTCCCCTGATATTCTCCCCATATTAGTCACAGGTTCAGTTACTTCCTCTTGCTCCTCTTCGCTCAGTCCTCACCATCAATCACCTYGGGGATCCCTACTGTAGGAAGGGAGGTTTCAGATCAGAGCATCAGCTAGGCTGGTTYGACCGCTACAGCCACGCAGCGTCCTGGGAGGAAAGTCACATGCCAATCAAGTGAAAGGATGAGAAAGACATCAGCCAGCCATTTAGCACCGCAGTCAAGCTCCTGCTGCTGGGACGAGGAGACAGGACACATCAGCACAGGATTCCCTGGCAGCAAAAAGCTCTCTCTGTACRAGAGTGAGGTTTTCTGAACAACGGTAACCCGCAGAGACACAGAGGGAGATACACTTCTCCGAGGCACCATGTCACACTCCATTTTACTTCCAACAGCAAAGGCTCTGGGAGGACAAAAGGGAGCATCTTCTACACCCGAATGTGCCTGGGATTCTTGAAAATACCTGGGAGGGACAGGGCGGGGTGGGGGGGGGAGGAAGAAGAGGTAGGAATTAAAGTGCTTAATTCGCTTGGGCTGCCTTGAATATACAGCCTTTTCCTGAGCTGGAAGAGCAAGTGACAGTCCAAGCTGACAAAAGCTGAGCCTAGAACTGATGGTCTAGCGGTCAGAGCCACAGGCTGGGAACTGTGTTGTGGGGAAACAAAGTATCCTATGTGACCCCAAACAAGTCCTTCTCATCTCTATAATGCTTTGATTTTCCACTGAAACAAAACCAAGGGTCAGGGATCTCACATTCTTCATCTGGTTTTACTGGGTCCACCAGTTCTTCTGTGCCTCAGTTTCCCTGAGTGGAGAGTCAATGAGGAAACTTGGAAAAGGAGTGTGCACAGATAGATTTATGTAGTGCTTGGTGGTCTCCTGCGCGCAACTCCTCAGAGCAGAGAGCGCGGAGAGCAGCRAATCCTGTGCATAAACAAGCCTCCCCACTCCTCCTCTGTAAACCAGACRCATAATATATTTTTAGACAGGAACTGTAATCTGCCTGACTGGACAAACCAGAAGATGCAGAAGTGACTAATTCTGTCATCAGGAAATCCAGCAGGCATACGGGGGTGGTGGGAACTGCCACAGTAGACTCTGGACTGGAAATGCTTTACTGGAAAGCAGAAATATCCTCCAGCAAAGGCTAGGAARTGTCACAGAGTAGAACTCCTCAGGATAAGGGTTTCTGGGATGTTTACAAAGCACTGGTCCATTTGGGATCAGCATCTCCCACACAAGGTGATTTTTGGCTTGTTTGAAGGCTCCAGCAAGACAGCTTGATGTAGCCCAGGCACCAGAAGCCCTCAGTGCTCTCCTCTCCTCCTTCCCCTCCCAGATGTGTACTACCCTTCTCACTCAGAGTCTGTGCCTAGCTCACTGGATGCTGGCCCACAGAACTACTGGGCTCCTGGCTAGTTTCACCTACCCTTTATCACCAGTGGTTAATTTATTTGCCCAGGACAACGGGGTTATGGGGTTCAGTTGCTTCCCCAGACCTTTATCGTATTCCAGTCTCAGCTTATCTGTCACAACGGTGCTCAGGGCCAAGACGCACAGATCACAGAGCAAAAGAGCATGTGTGCGACCAGGGCAGGCTCAACCTGCCCTGCAGCCAGCATGGCCTAAGAAGCTGCCTCTCCATAGCCTGGGTCACTCACTCTACTCCGGGTCTGCAGGGACCAAGAAGTTGCACAAGACCCATCATCTCAGGCTAATGTACCTGGCTGAGAAAAGGAACCCATGCATTTGAAAGTCGGAGATGGCCTGGGGRAGGACTGCTTGGATGAAGTACAGTAGTTGGACTATGTGGCTTGATTCCTGTCTAGTAATTACACCCTTCAGATCGTAGCCTGTGTGTCCAAGAGGCAGTTCCCACCTCCCCTTTTCCAGCCACACCTGCTTCAGCTGGTGTTTAATAAAAACTAAAATATCACATGGGCAGTTCAGTGCTGGAAAGGAGAGGAACAAAACCCATCAGCTCCTCAATCAGCTCAGGGTACCTCCAACAAGCCAGGCTCAGACCYTGGCGCACACACCAGCCTTTGAGATCAATGGGCTGGGCTTGTAGATCCCCCATCCCTGCTGAAGGGAGACTGCCCGTCTCAGAATGACCTACATCCAAGTAAATCCAACTTATTAGCTGAACCAAGGGTGCTCCCTTTGGCATCAGTGGCACAACTCCCTTAGAAATCGAAATCATTACTTAAGTGATACTTTAACTGTCCGCGTTCAGGTGGCTAAGTTGGGAGCCCAGTAAASGAAGAGAAACGGACCTTTCCAAAGGGCAATTCACATCCTGGGCACCCTCCAAGGCTTTACTATGTAAATTTAACCTGCTCCAGGGCAGAGAGAAATGAGAAACTTACATTTTCAAAGCCTGACCGAAACAATACTYGTCTGAATTTTCCCAGATTATACTGAAAGTTGACACCAGCTTTGTAGTGCTGGCATAATGGGAAAAGACCCATTTCCCATAAGAAAAAGATCTAAAAGCTGCTGATACATGGCRTGCCCAGTATGCAACTCGTTTCACTCAAGTACCTCAAAGTACAGCTGCACAACTCTTGAGATCAACTCCTGCCCCAGCCCTTGCAGAAAACCCTGGTACTGTTTCAGGAAGAGATCATTATTGTTTAGCAGAGTCTCATGAGAATAAACTTCTCAGAAACTCTTGATAAGAAAAGCATGGAAATAGCACACAYAGAACTAAGTTTTGCAGAGGCATAGTCATGCTGTGTTGCACCAACATGGACAGTAAAGCCCTGAAGAAACTTTGCCAGCATTTTGTTTTTCTTCTTCAGTTCCTTATTAAGGGCAATTGCACTATAAAATGATGGCATCTGACCGAAAGAGGAAATATGGAGCAGGAAATAAGGGACATACAGTCCTCCAGAATGCCCACCTTCCTGGCACAGAGGGTATGCGCAATAGGGAAAGATATAAGTCACACACCTATTTCAAGTCACAGGCTCAATTCTCTATAGCATTCAATCACCCTGTGACCATCCTGAGTCACATGAGAAACTGAATTCCATTATGTTTATTACAGAAGAAACTAAGTTAATGTTTGCACAGGAGAGCACAGACCTAGCTCACTGCCCCAGATCAGGCTTACCAAGGCAGCTGTTTCATGCAACACAGCAGCTCATGGAAGCGCCCACACTTCTATTTGTGTTTCTGTTGCAGCAGAGACTTTTACATAAAAGACCTCATAATTCTTGGGGGGAAGTGGGAATTAAACCCACCTTACATGCCTGACACATGCAGCTGTAAACCATGAAACTCTTCTCTACAGTATACTTATTTCCAAAGACCAGAAAAGAGAAACATGCCACGGATGTAAATAGCTTATTTAAAATGCTCTTAAATCTTTCTCGGTACAGAAAGTACTGTTTGAACAACAAAAATGCCCTCAAGTAGCCTAACAAAAACAGCTGTGCTCCAGACCTTGATGGATTTCTCCAAGCTCATCATTGCATTTCACTCGCACTCTCTACTGACTCTCATAGTTTTAAGGTTCATCTGGCCCAAGACGTTTGAATGCCTGGAGCCAAAAGCAAGGGAAAGGCCAGCATCTCCTACTAGACAGAGCCTTGTGCTACCAGCAGAGCATGAGCTCAAAGGGGCCTCTTGGTTTGAGCTTTCATGAAGGAAATCTCAGTCAAGGCATCTTTTGCAGGTCAAATGTCCTGTCTGCTAATACTTCAGCATCACACTCAACAGGAAGCAGTCAACCAGCAGCAACTTTCTTCAGCAGAATGCATCTTTSGGCTAGCAAATATGTAATTATTTCAAAACAAAACTCTCAAACTCCCTGCCTCCGGCAGGGCTCCAAAGGTGGGCAGAGTGAGCAGGTCCCTTGCAGGGCAGCAGAACCATCACCTTTAACACGCTGCTGCTCTGGGACAAATCTATATCAGCAGCTGCGTTAGCTGCCTTCCCTTCTGCCCCAGTATATTAGTCAGATATCACAGGACCTTTGTTTGCCAGGCTAGCCCTGGTGCCCTTTGGATGAAAATGGCATATTCCATCCTGGGCAAGGCGAGAACCTTTGGTTCAACACATTCCCCATGGTCAGGCCCTCACCACTCTCTCTTTGTTCCCTCAAGAGTTATACGAAGTGATCTTTTGTTTGCAGAGCAAAGGTCTCTCACACTCTCCATCGGCCCCAGCCCCTTTCTCATCGAGCCTTCCTTATTCCTGTTTGCCTTTGGCAAGAACAGCAGTAAAACTGGCCTGAGCACCAGCTCAGCCACCAGTCACTTCACACTACGCGAGAGAAAAGCTCTGCACCTTTCCAAGGAGGAGTAACAGCTTCCCCTCACACCGTGCACAAGAGTTATACAGCTTYTCTGCCACAGGAGGAAATGTAGTTGTTGCAAAACACTTGGATTTGCTCCACCACCGTATTTACAGGGAGCCAAGTCCAACAACGGTTGGCCCACAAGGGACAAACTCCTCAGCTAAGATTACTTACTTTGAGGAGGGCAGTTAATGCCAATACAGATGAAATCTTGCAGGAGGTTTGCCAAAGTACGTCCTTTTCTACTGAGTATTTTCCCCCAACATGGTAAATGCCCAACTGCTCACTGGGCCCAGTCAGCAGCAGCTACTATGACTATTYCCACACCAGCTGCATGCAAAGACTGGCACAACTAAAGAGAGGTGGAGACCAGACTGGGGGCAGCACCCTGGGGGCAGCCCTAAGCCCTTCCCGTTCTCATCATCACCTAGCCAGCCACGGGGAGCTGGGTGGACACACAGGGACAGATGGGAGTTCAAATCTGAAGGCAGACCTTCAAAAGTCATCACAGCAGTCAGTGTGACTGCAGCAGAGGTCTTCACGGAGCAGCTGACCTGCTAGCCAARGTCTGGATGCTGTTACTGACTCTGGACAGACATTCCCCCTTATGACCCCAAAAGGAGCAGGGGAAATGAGTCACAAGGAAGATAGCGACTGCGCAGAGCTGAACACGGCATTGCTCCACCATCCCCATCCACAGGCGTCACCCCTCGCGATTTAGCTTRCTTTGTGGGAGCGAGCAAGCAAGCAAAGCTCCAGCTGGTAACACACACAAACCAGCACCTGCACTGTCACAGGGCAGCCTAGCTCAGCGYTCAGATCTACCTCAGCCAGATCTACCTTATGCCCAGCAAGGGCTGGTACCTTCTCTCTACATCTGCAGGGGGAGACTCCCAGATCAGATCAGCTGTACAAGGAGGGAAGGACGTAGCACACTGCTGCTTCTCGCGGCTCAGCCTTAGTATGAATGTGTCCCTCGAGCATCCAGCTCTGCAACGAAGATTTCTCAAAGGCACGTCTGTCCCCCCGGCACTACTGTACCAGTAGGGCACTCCCCCATACGAACACAGCTCCGCCAGCCTCGCAAACCAACATTTTGTCAGGAGAACGCCCCCGACAGCTATGGCTGTACTTTGCACAGTGATGTCACCCCAGCCCGGACAGGTGACAGGGACTTCCTGCAGAAGAGTATCAGTGAGAGCAATTCCGTCCTTACTTTCGGCAGTCACTGCAGCCCTGCTACGCAAAAGACCACATGGCTGGAGGCAAGGCAAACTCTTTTTCTTGCTGTAGGCCAACTTTCTCATCAGCGCTAAAGGACCTGGCTCCTTTGCYACCGTCAGATAACAACAGCTAAAGCCAGGCCTCAGAGATCTGCCACAGAGAGCTCCCAGGTGAGCCGGAAAGMACTATTTTCATATTGTAAGTCCATTTTTGAAACAGCTCTGTAGCACAGAACAAGCTCTGTACGCACAACCCAAAAACATAATGATTTTGAAGGCTGTCCTGAGTGACCCTCAACCAGGAAGAAGAGCCAAAACTGTGGCTTAAACTCGATTACTTTCAGCGCACACAAATAATACACCAGTTAATTAACAAAGCCCCAAAGCCCTCGGTTAAAAAGCGAGACCTGCTGAAGACTAGAACTGGTTTAGGTGGATCTGTTGCTAAACAACACGGGTTCATTCACCGTAAACAGTTCAGCTCTGCGTAGTTTATCTTTACTCATGTCACCACAGCCTAGTTTATTTAAGCTGAATTTAAAATCATCAAAGCTATTTTAACAAGGACAGTAACACGATTTAACATCAGAACGAACCGCTACATCACGACAGTCAGGAATTTCCCTTTTCCAATGGAAAATTGSGCTCAGAGGCCACAAAGCGCCCTATTCTCCTGATCTTACCTGACGGCGGAAATCAGATCAGGGATGCAGAGGGGGAAACGGTGCCTCCGATCCYTGCTCGACAGCTTCTGTCTAGCCTGACCTCCCGCCTCTTGCCGACTGTAACAGCTCACCCACTTACCCCTATTGCCTGACGGCCCTGGAGCCGAACCAGTCGGGCCTGATCCACCAAAGGGACCGAGAGGAATCGAAGTAAGCTGAGCTCAACAGGGCTTAGCCCAGGGGACGGGTTTACCGGCACACGCGGCGCAGGCAGAGAGCAAAAGTCCCTTCCGGAGCTATGCCGGTCGGAGGTGCGCAGGTGGGAGAAGCGGGGCGGCTCTTTGGCCGGCAGCCGCCCGCCGCGGCCCCCCCCCCCCCCCGTCCCCCGGTCGCGGTGCTCACCTCGGCGCGGGCGCTGTACTTCATGCCGGCGGCGGGCGCCGCGGGGCCGCGCTCCATGGCGAGCCGCGGCTGCGGCGCCGCTCCGGCCGCCACGGCGCGGCGCTCCCCGCGCTGCCCTGCCCCGCGCTGCGAGGCGCGGCGAGGCGCGGCGAGGCGAGGCGAGGCGCGCCGCCTCCCGGTCCCTCCTCCTCGCAGGTGCGGGCAGCCGCAAACACCGCGCTTCGCCTCCCCCGGGCCGGCGGCGCCCGGCTGCCCGGCCCGAGGCGAGCTGCGCGCCCCCCAAAGCAGGCTCTGCTTCCTGCCGGAGCCCTTCCGCTGGCCGTTTTGCTCGAGCAAAGTAAACCAGGAAAGTCTTTCTTTTCTTTTTGACCAACGCAAGCTGCCTCTCAGCCGGCGGGAGGGCTGGCTAGCACCCTTGTGCACAACAAGCCTTCAGCGTAGCCCAGGTCTTATCCCTCCTGGGGTGACACCACCTATGGCGTTATGAAACCTCGCCTTAAAGAAGGCACTCCAGCACGCACAGGCGCTTTTGCCCCAGGGACAAGCCTGCTGTTCATAAAACCTCACTAACTTTTTGCATGCTCAAGGTCTGCCAAAGTAAAACATTCCCTTAATCCCAGACTAAAGCCTGCTCTCAACAAAGCTGCGGCACCTTAATGAGGAGCCATCTCTTACCAAGCAGAGGAGACCATATGCAAAACAACAATCAACACAGCGGTCCAGCAGAAACTGCACATGTATCCAAACTTGGCACTCACGAGCGTTGCTCACACATCAGCAACAGCTCCCAGTGATGGTACGATCTAATATTCAGCTGTGCTCCCAGAGAAGAAGGGGAAGGACCTGAGGCAAAGGTCTGGGTTTTGAGAAGCTCTAATATAGATTCGAAAGAGGGCTTTTAGCATTGAAATCCACATTCCTGACATGGTCTTATGCCATCATTTTCCCTTTCCTGGAAAGGTGACTCCCCCMCACACCCCAGTTTTTAGGCTTCTCATATTCAAGAGTACATCAAGATAAAAGGTAGCTGGACCAGCAACATTTTTCTTGGGAAGACTTTAAGTTCAGTTCTTCCCTTCTCAGTGTTACACGTGATAGTCTATATCAACAAGCGATAGGCCTGTCAAACTATCCGAAGGCTTAGCTAGCATCCCACTGCCGCTCTGAATCCTTTAACACCAACCCCATCCAGCCCTGAAACTGACTTTTTTTCCACACTTGTATCTTTAAATTTCTGTTTTTAGTATAACAGAAGTTGCCCAATGATTCATATGCAGCAGGGAGATGCTTGCTGGGTTACCTCTGTTTCCCCTTGCTCTGAAATGTCTCGCGCAGAGCGAAAGCTTTGAGTTCCTTTTGCAGGTGTCTGTCTGGGAGAAAGGGGTGATCTCGGATCTGTGATCCTGCTGTTTTCTCTCTACATGAGAAATATAGCATAACTTCTGGGCTTTTATAGAAATACCTCTGCCACCACCTTCCCTGCTCCCTCATCAACTACTGGAATCCCATTCACTTCCCGAGCACAGCACAGCAGGAAGTATCTCCAGAGTAAGGCATTCCCCTTTCAAAGGTGGCTTTGTTAGTCAGTCYGCTGAAACTACCCGGCTGGCTGATGTCAGGAGCTGCTCTCAGCTTTCTCACCGGTGCCCAGCCCAGCGCTCTGGTTTTACAGCCACTCCCTCCCTAGCTGACTGCAGGTGCTTCAGTTTGACTTAATACCCCAGTGAAACAGCATATTTTAGGTATAAAGCAGCTGCTCTGAACCGAACCACTGCTCTTTGTTTCTGCAAATTTCTCCTCTTCACCTTTTTTGGCATGCAGGTGCCAGGCAAACACTGTGCTCTGGGATGTGGCTAATGAGGACAAAACGCAGACTCCCCCTTTGAGGCCTAAGGTGTCTCTCGCAAAGATCCACAACTCCTGTTGGTTTCACGTAGAGCTGTGAACGCTCAGTGTTTCCTGTCATTCAAGCCACTCACACTTTAAAACTAATTCATTAGCCCAACTGGCTCTTTGAACAAGGGAATGCAATCACTGCTGGGAAAGGAGAAAGCAATATATGTGGCAGTATAAAATACTGTCTAGCTGGGAGGCAATTGTTTTAGAGCCCTAAATGAATTTCTGTTTCTTAGCTGCTAAAGCAATGATTTATTTAGTGCCTGTGCTGCAGTAATGGCTAAGTCATCATGGTAGCTCAGGGCCCCCGTTTTTCTAGGCACTGTACAGACCCAGATCATCGAAGCGGCAATTCTCAATAAGCAGTCTGTCACGTGCTTTTGCAGTGACAGATACTTGCATGGGTCTCTAGTCTGACTGAAGGATGCCAAGCCCAGCCAAGACTCTGGTATGAAGAAGGATGTAATTGAAGCAGAAAGATCAAATAACTTACCCACATGCAGTGGCAATAATCAGCAACAAACAAAGCCTCGGTTTCTTCTCACCTATATTGGTTCATTAAATAAAAGCTGTCACCTCTTCCTCCTCAGCTTGTCTTTTTATATCAGTGTGGCCACAACGGTATTCTGGCAGCAGCACAATGAAGCTTAACACACCTTTAGAAGGAAGGAGATCACTTGCTTTAGGCTCCATTTAAACTCTGAGAACCAAGTCCGTCTTTGTTATAACTGTATTCAAGTTGCAAGAGCTAAATCAGGGTGAGTTCAACCCCCATGAGATTCCCAAAGGAGCCAGGGATTAGCTGCCGGAGCAGCAATCACCACCCGAACAGGCAGACTACTTCTGCATCAGCTCCCAGCCCTGGAAATGCCATGCAGGGAAAAGAGGGGAAAAAGCAGCTGCTTACACAAGGAGTGAAGGCAGGCTGCCTGCAGGGGGAAACGTCTTCTGACGGAGGCAGTTCCCAGTAATTCTAGCTCCAAAAATGAGCACCATCCATCCACATAGCCACACCAGTGAAGAGCTGGATTCAAACAGTCAGTGACAAAGCGTTTTCTTCACTGCCGTATGTCTCAAGGATTCTGTTCTCAGTGAGACTCCTAAATTCAAATTTCACTGGCAGTGCCCTCCCACCTACATTCCTGCCAGACAGCCCTGAAACCACCCCATCTGTGTCTGCAGCTAAAACACTCAATCCAGTCAGGCAACTCGGACAGGGATACAAAAGATGGAGAGAGATAAGACTCACAGGGTGTCCTGTTACTTTGCATTCCAAAGAGTAAATAAAAGGCTGATTCACTGGGAGGAGAGGAAAACGTCATCCAGAAGCACTGTGGTTTCCAGCTGAACTGGCAGCTCCTGGAGAGCAAAGGAGCATGGTCTGGTGGTGAACACTGGGTACTGCTCGACTGACGATCTCCACGGGGACCGCTCTTCCTTGCTTTGGGGCCTGGGGCAAGTTGTCCCAGCATGATCCAGTCTCTCCATCTGTAATGCAAAGAGAACAGTTACTGACCTTGGAGAATGGGACCTGTAAAAGAGCACTGAGTTGCCCTCAATTGGCCACACGATGCTGTGAGGCAGAGCCGAGTAGTGTTGCTACTTTCAGAAAGCTGTTCAATGATTGCTGTGTAATTTGGATGTGAACTTATCCTTTGATCTCAACTGCCTCTCTCAAAAGCTCTGGAGTGAGAGTCCTGCTTCCAAAACATGACCTTGGCAGGGATCAAAAGTAGCTTTGCCCTTTGCACCAGTAATACCAGCCAGTTTGTCCTGCTTTAGCACTCAGGCAAAAGAGTGTCCATTTTACAGTGCCTTCCTGAGATGATTAGAGCCGGGGGGCTCATTTCTTGTGTCTCTGTCCCTAGCGATGCCAGACAGCTGAGAGCTGTGGGACAGGGAATGCAAAAGACTAGAAAATACATCACAGGATACAAGCTTGCTCCTGGGACTATACTATTTGCTGCGTCCTTTCATGAGCTCTTCCATGACTTGTGAAAGCAGAACCTCTTCTGTGAGCTCTGAATCAGCAACAGCAAGTGTTTGCCAACCAAACTGTAACTGCAAGAGAGTGGACAGGCTTGACTGCCTGGTTTCTGGCACTGTGTATTTTGAAACCTGGCTGCACACAGGCACACCCAAGTTTCAAAGTCAGTTAAGGTCCTGTCTGCCTAACAAGCTGCAAATGCATAAGCTGGGGCCGTGACTTAGCTGGGTGAAGGATGCAGACAACACCTCCGAGTTACCCATTTCTCTTCTGTTTATTACAAAAAAGTGGAGTTGGCCGGTGCTCACCTGCCTTGCCTTGGCTGGTCACAGAGAAGAGCTTTACTTGTACAAAAAATAAAGTTCAGAACGTGTGATGATGTTACCTCAACTGTTTACAACCCAAAAAAAAAAAAAACCCATGCAGCTTTGACTTATCACTTATTCCTCTTATTCCCCTCACTTTTTGGTGGGGAGGACAGGGGATGGGGTATCTAGTTTTAATTTTTGGAGCTGTTCCACGATTCGGCTTCTGCCATATTTCAAACCACAAACTGCATGATGTTTTTCCAACTATCCCTCTAGTGGGGTATGGTGAGACTGCACCTGCTAACACGCCCAGGAGCAAGACTGGCAGCAAACTCACCCAGCAGAGTTCAGTCTGTCAGAGGTGAGACATAATATTTGTCCATGGACTGAAGGAAAGCCCCCAGCTTCCCTCCAGAAGAGGACAGGGAGTCATTGGGAAACCTGCCTCACCTTGCAACTGATCCCAGCTACAGAGACATGAGAGCATGTCTCTTGAACTATCAGTGGGCTGGGAACAGTGTGAGCAAAGTCATATACGAGATTAAGCTCCTGGGCAGCAACAACAGTAGTAAAAGCTTGTGGGACACGACATTATTTGGGCAGAAATAGCTATGAGGGGAACACTGTTTCTGCCTTGATGCTGTTTATTTATCCCCTTCCTTAGAAACTTTCCATTTAGTGCTGCAGGAGCAAAAGCAGAACAAGGCATCCTGGGGAGAACCGGGACACTGCCCCAGACAAAAGCTGATCTTTTCACTGACCAGCAGCCTTTGGCATGGATGACAAAGAGAGCTGCAGGAGGGTTCTYCAGGCTCAGCAGGAGCTGGGAACCACTGCTGTGCACGAGATGAGGTACTGCGAACCCACTGAGCAGCAGCAGCTCTCCTCTAACTAATACACGTTACCTCTATGCTGTGGAAGAGAAACGTAGTTTGTTCCAGGATGGAGCAGCAATGACAAACATGGCAAAGGTGAACCTCTGCCACAGGGGTGCAAGGACCATGCAGGAAGAGGCTGTGTACCACGTACCACTGCAGAGTGGAGCTGCTTTCATGTCACACCACAACTCTCCTGCGTGGCATCTGAATCATCACTTGTCTGGGCTGCATCGTGAGGCAGGTGCTCAGTATTCACAGGGAAGTTGTGACTGCAAAAAAGCCAGGGAGAGCCGTGCAGATCTTGCTGCAAAGGAAAACATGTTTTGAGGGAGTGCCTAGCATCTGCAATAGCGTTCACAGCAGGAGGCAGCAGTACAAAGTACAGTGGTGGAGACTGCAGATTAACAAAGACAAGTGAAGAGCTAAATATGACCTTCCTGGAAGCAGAATAGGTTTCTCCGGCTTCTCTGTAGGGCACAGGTAACTTTGGGTATTTGCTTCGGGGCTTTTTGACTCACACTTTCATAACAAAGTCATCTCTAACTACTTTCCCTGAAAAACTTTATCGACAACTAGGGAATCAGTATGATTTTGGCATGAAGCTATAGCCTACATTTAAACCCAGTTACCCAAAGGAAAAACATACAATAGACTTCCTATCTTAACTCCCCAGTGTGTGGACCAGGAAGCCCYCTAAGCTCAGCATTCTCCAACCCATCTCCACACACCCATGTCGCCTCCTGTAAGATGCCCGTGGCTAAGCCGAAGGCATTCATTCTGTACAAAGACAGCCTGACTGTCCCTGCAGCAGGCACTGTTAGGGCCTTTTCCCCCCAGCAGGAGAGATGGAGTGTATGGGGACAGTTCACCTGCCCGCAATGTTGTAGCTCAATGCTTTGGACTTAGGTTTTGCTCACGCCAATGTGACCCTCATGGCTTGCAGTCACTAGTGTGCACCTGAGAGCAAGGTGCATTCACCGTGGCAGGCACTCGCAGGGCAGCACCAGCATGGCCCAGGAGAAACCCACCTCATGGGCCAGTTTCAGTCGGACACGCCATGGACATGGCTTGGATTCTGGAGTTGAGACTTCACTCAGACTTACAGGTTCTGGCTTGAGGCCACAAAAGGAAGTCAAGTTAAAGGACAGTAAAATGAAACTGAATTAAAGGAAGGAACACAAGTAATGCCTGAGAGCAGAGAGCTCAGATAAGCCAGCGGTAGACAGATTTCACTTTGGACCTATAGCCAGAGCACAAGGTCTCACAGAAAAACCTGCATGGAAGCAAGCAGCATCTGTCATCAGCCATTGATTCATCTAGTAACAAACGCGGAGTTACTGCAGTACAAAGAACCTCATCTATAACTTTCTCCTGGTGAGGTTCTGGAGGGGACACAAAAATCTAGAGGATCCTCACCCAGAATATTGTATCTATTTAACTAAAGGTTTTTAACTTGTTTGGGCCAAAATTGTATCTTGTCCCTTTCCATAGCAACAGGGTGAGCTTTTTCTTGCTGGGTTTCTTCTTTTAAAGGCAGACYTCCTTACTGGAAGTTTTGACATCCAGATCCCTGAAGTTTGTTTCTGAAAGACTAATTCTTCTCATTGGCTTTTGAAAGTGCAAAATGAGCRGTGCTATCTGATATCAAGACAAGAAGGTGAGAGAAAGATATAGGCGCTGTTCCAGAACAGTAGTAGATGAACTGCAATTAAATCCTAGTAAATTGAGACTTTACTGAACATCTGTAGGAGGACAACACTTGGCTAGTGAAAAAARGAAAGAAAAGAATCACTGATCTCAGCATTTCCAGATAGGTCACGCAGCCAAAAGGGTGACCACACCTGACTTAAAGAATAATTCACCTATTGTGTAAGGGCAGAAGTAATCCTCATCCTCCATTCTGTCTTGTTCCGTGGAGGATTTAGACCGACGGATGTGAGGTAGCATCTCACTTGTGTTTCTGTGAGAATCAGACCACTGGCCAGCACTGAGTTCTGTCCTAAACAAGTTAGGAGAGCCTGGACAGACAGAGGAGCTGGGTGGTCTGGAAGAGTCACTGGCAAACAGTATCTCATTGCCAGCAACCTGAACAACTCCGCTTGAGCAGGAGAAAGGCAGCCTGACTGTGGCAAACTGCTGGCTGACAGGAACATGACARAGTTCCATAAAATCACTGACAGCCCTTTGAACAGGACTTAATCCAACTCTATCACATCACCTATTTCATCAGGAGAGAAAATACTTAGCCTTACAGCACAAGTTGCACAAATACTGACAGTCTGTCCTCAAGAAATTCAACCAAAGTCACAAGTCTATCAGCAGCTCTGGAATTACCAATCTCATGGTAAGGCAGTCTGGCTACCCTTTGGGGCAACAACAGTATGGTTTGGAAGTGCTGTGCTATATTGTTCCCAGAAAACGATTCAGCATATGTAAACCAGCTCGACCTCTCCATCTGTCATTACACAGGACACTCCTACCTTCTCCTCCAAGCGCTCTCTAAAATCCCTATTTATCAGCCCGAGTTCAGGTTAAGTTCTTTCTCATCTTCCCAATGAATGTTTGCTGCTCAGCAGAATGTAGTGAAGTAATTTCCAGAACAATGTATTAGTGCCAGAAGGGCAAGTGGAGAAACCACAAGTGGCAGCCGGTAGTTTATACTGCATCGGTGACTCGTGTCATGTAGCCTTAGCGGGTTCTTGTCCCCTCAGTGGATATTCCTTAGCCAGTCACACCTGAGCTCACGGAGGGACACAAGCATCTCCAGCAGATAGTTCAACACCTCGTGAAATGTGTCTGACATACCACCAAACTGAAATTCATCCAGGCACCTATTTCACAGGATGAAGTGATCCCAGTGCCAATCCAGCTGAATCATTAGTGGGTTGCAGCAGGCTTCGTGCTGGGGCACCTAATACCCACCCACGCACACCGCTCTGATCAGAGCTCTTTCAAACGTACAAGCACAAAGCAGGCACAGATGCTCCGTGGGGTGCTCTGGCTGACCCAACAGAAACACAAGCATGTGCCATACCCAATTTAGATCCAATCTAACCTGTTACATGCAAATTTGGTGGTAATGATTCCTAAACTGCAGCTTCACTCTAGACAACATGCAAGTACTGCTGGTCACAGAGAGCAGACCTTTCTTGGGAGCCTGTAGAGTGTCATAATTCAAATCCAGGTTTTAATTTTTAAGGAAAAACAGCCAAATGACCTTAAGCAACAGTGGCAGAAGATGGCATACCAAAGAGTTCCCTCCCTCTTGGCTTGTGTCAAAACCTATCAGTAGCTCTCTTCTTTATAATGTTAGCTGTGCCACACAAAAAAAGCACAAAAAATGGCCTTAACAGTGGAGACATGTGGCCTGAAATGGCCTTTCTTTTTCTGCTAGTTCTGCTGCAAATTCCAGCCAGCCTAGGAAATGCTATACCCTTGCAGACTGGTGAAATTGGAGAATGTGGAAAACTCAAATGTGCTGGAAGGGGCAGGAATTTTGGTCAGCCTGTTTAAACTTCCGATTTTTGCTAATATTTCTTGCTTGTTTTATTTGAAAGAAGCCAAAGATCTTTGGCAAAAAAAGCTAGACATCCACAATGACAAGTTTTTAAAAATCAAGGCCTCCTTATCCCTATCCCCAAACCAAGCCTTAATTTCCCATCATCCTAAATATCTCCTAGGCACTCTAACAGAATAGGAAAGGAAGCTAATTAAAAACAATTAGCCTCTGCAGATGACTTTGAATCAGAAAAAGCAAGCTGTGCCAGCAGACAGCTACAATGCAAAACTGAGCAAATGGCCAGAATTCTTGCCTGGACTCGCTCTTCGGTGGGGATTGGATTCACTCAGTTCAGCCACTCCCTCTCGCTACAAATGCGTGTTATAACCAGGAGTCTGGAGGAGACTTTTATATACTATTGCAGATACTGGGAATATAGCAACTACAGGCATGAGGAACCACCTTTTGCCATGGCCTGTTTTGAAAGAGTTACTTCACRGATTTCCCCGCTCCCTAAGATTGCAGAACTACCCAGCCCTGCACCAGCCCCAGCTCACAGACAACCCAGAATTTAAGGAGAAGTGTACTTTTRTCTCTGCAGCAGACGGGACAGAAAGTGAACCAACTGGTGCAAATCATACAGGTAAATCCCTTCTCTTCCTTCCATGAATGAATGGTATCAATTCTATTCTTCCGTAGTTACCTGGGGTTGAGCTGGTCAGACTGAGCATGGTCTGCGAAGGGGCAGAAGCATTTGTGTGGCAGAGGCCAGCCACTGGAAGGTGAGTTAGGGCAGGCCAGGGCTGCCCACTGCCCAAGAAGCTTTGGCAGTAGGAGGGAAAGGCTTTTGTGAGAATAGAGCCCTTGGAAGTGTTTGGAAGAACTGTTTTCCAGTGCCATTTCTGTAGCCACAGGACATCTTTTATCTAAAGCTCTTTTCCMAGCTTCCTAGTGGTTCTCTCTACAGCCCTCGGCAATAGCAAGCTAGCAAAGAGAGCAGGAAAAAAAAATCTTGGCTGCATGCTCTTTTTTTCCTTAGTAATGTTTTGAATCTACTAACACTGTCCTGTCTGCAGCAARCCCTCTCTGCATTGCCATTAGCAAGCAACAAACACCTGAAAGAGTGAATTTAGGTAACAAAGGATCTCACACTTGCACCACTTTAAGGAAACACAAGAGGCAAGAAGRGTGAATGGGCTGGTGACAGTGGCACACAGAGTCCCTGCAGGACCAGGGGGTCAGGAGCTAAACTAATGAGGTGGGAAAGTGAGAGCAGAGATCACAGGAGTGAATAGGTAAAGAAGYAGAAGGAGCATGAGTCTTATATTTTTAGTAATGCCCTTAATAAAGCACAACAAGGGCACAGTATGATGTGAGGCGCAGGCGCATTTTATCAGACRAGCTTAATCCCTAAAGCATCGCAGATGCCATACCTTTCTAACTTTAATGGAAATTGTTAYGGCCCTCCTTGCTTAGCACTGCCAAGCACACTGCAATAAACAGCATGAGTATTGAAAATGTTATAACTCTGCCTGCTCTATTTCTCAATTYCTTTCAAGTAGCTCAGGAGTGGTCTTTGGAAAAGTAAGAGTTCAAGGTTTGAGATGTTTATGGTTTTGTCAGAGGCAAAACATAGCATTAATTTTATGAAAAAGACACCAATTCCTTCATGCATTGCTGCTAATGCTATCAAATGAAGCAAGAAATCTGTTTTTATCTGTTTCTTTTTAGAGTTTTTCATTATATTTCTGTTAAAATATTTCTGCTGCTTAAGCAAAAGAGTTGCACTGTTTAGCTGTGGATAAAAACAAGCCTCTTGAAACCTTCCCTTGGTAAGCTCTTGCTCCTGCACACCTTGGAGCAAGCTCTGGTGCTGGAGACATGCCTTTTGCCAACCTGCCTGAAAACCATCCAAATGTAGCTAAGCTGTAACTCTGAAAGGAAAATGATTCTTCATACATGATCATCAAATCAAGACTGATCTTGATTGTTAAGCTCTCTGCTGACAGGACATACCTTGGGAATGTGGAAACGGGAGTCAAGGAACTGACACGACTTTCAGGGAAAGTGTGGCTACATCCCTACTGCCCCGTCTCTTGCAGCCTTCTTGCCCTCTGCCTGGTATTCCTCCTTTTCTTTCGCTGGTTTGCTGCCAACTCCTTCCCCCGGTTTTCCCATGAAATCCTATCATTCCATTTATCTTCCCTCACCAACATAACATGTGATTGTCAAACTCATCCCTGCTTTCACTTCCTCCACTCCCTATGGAGTAAGCTGGTGGAGAATAAAGGCCAGGAAGTACCAAGTGGCTTCCCCAAGGTCACAACGGGCACCRTGTGAAGGAGTGAACGGCAAAGCACTATTTTTCCCTAATCCCATTAATAGAAAATTTTGAACTGTTTTGCCTGAAAATTTCCCCCAAACTTCAGCTGGAGGCAGATACCTAGCATGGAAAATTTCAGCCCAAACAATTAAAGCTTGGTGAAATTTTAAGCAAACACAGTGGAAAGTACTGAGCAACCTTATCCGTTGCTATTGCTACATGAGATAGTGAGAATATTCTTTTTTAAAACTGCCACCTTGTTATCCACCTAGTATTTCTGGCTCTCGGGAAAATAACAGCCTCACACATTCAACTGGTAATTGCCAGCACAAGAAATCCTTTCTGAGGAAGTAATTAACATCTGCAAATCCATCACCTGTTCTGGTTCTATTGCCAATGTCTACCTGGAAATAATATGAAACAACTTATTTGGAAGCCAATTAATTGTTGCTCTCTGAGATGCTTGACTTATATTTCAAAAAAACAGCAAAAACATAAGCAGGGATTAAATCCAGCATTAATGCAACAAACCCTAATCCTTCTTGCCAAAATTGTTAAAATCTAGGTGCATGGATGTAGTCAAYGAAAGCTGCTTGGACAACTTAAAAAATCAGGCCGATATGGATTGGTGCAGGGGAGAATCACCGACTCTGTTGGTCTGCTATAAATACCAACATAACATAATAGCCTGCTCTGTGTAAGAGTTTTAAAACTAAAGAAACACCATCGCTTTTTGACACTGAGATCTTTTTATCTTTTCATAACATCTAGTGATGAAAAGCTTTGAAGGCCATGCCCTTCCAGGCTCTGACTTCCTAGGACTAGGACTCCTGTGGTCTGTGAAACACCCCATCAAGCATTTCATGCAAAAAGAGAGTAAAAACTTTAGCACCAATAAGTATTTTCAGTATCTGGAGGTCCTTGAAAGAGTAGTCAAGACCACCCTTTCTCTAATAGGTAAGTGCTCTATCACACGATCAGCTTTTCACCACTAGCACTATGTTTTTTCTCCCATCTGGGTAGCACCTTGGGATCAGCGTATGTCATCGCAAACAACAAATACCAAGTTTCCTACATAATGGGAAAGGAAAGAGAATCTGCCTACTGGGTTTTGAAGGACCTCTCCTGTCGTATCACATAGATTAGCTTTAAGAAGATGTATCTGCCTTTTAACTTCAGAAAGATTGACAGATTTGTACAGTTAAGACAACCAGTCTCACTGCTTCTGTCAGCAGTACAGGTCCTCTCCATGTGTGATTAATAATGACTAATATAATAATTAATACTGAAAAAGCACTTGCCCAATGCTTACCTGACTATATCACGTAGTGTACAGGGCCAGCTATAGCCTAGGAGAAGGGCTTTTTGCACAGTGCCTGTATGTTGAACTTTGACTTGCCCCTCTTTGTAGTAAACCTCAAAGCTTGCCTACTTTTTCCAAATATATCCATTTGTCTTAAAAGAGATATTAACTCTCTGTACAAGCCTGGCCTATCCCAGATGGTAAAGCTGTTCTCCTTCCCTTCCCTTGATTGCTCTTTGCCCTTGGTCAGGATTTYTTCCTGGGCAGTTCATTCCCGAGGGACCCTGCTTGCATCTCTACAATAAGAACGATAACAGCTGGGTGAATTTGTTAGCCCGGACGCATGGAACCATGTACCTTGGCTACGGCCTCTCTGGCGTAGCAGAAGTGCTCAGCGCTCTCCCACTCAAGATGCTGCCTGGGCTGGACACTTCATGCTCTCCCAAGCTATGTTCATTCAAGGTTAGTAGCAACAGACAGAGACTGTAGAAGCATTGTAGCTGCTGGACTCACCCCTCTGACTGGGGATTCTTGGTCACAGCTACCTAAACACACAGACTAAGCCTTCACGTCGCCTTTCAAGGAATAGGGTGTTATTTTTGTGACAATGAAGCACTCATGGCTTTGCAAGGCTCTTGTCACCCATTCCGCCTCACATTTCTGTTGGGAAAGCCCAGCTTTGAAGATTAACACGTTCCGTCCTGCCCAGGTATCCTAACACATTTGGAACAACAACCCAGTGCATTTTATGATTTCTGGTATGCTGCTAGAATCGTACAGAGATCACAYATGATGCTGCGACAATAAAACTGACAAAAGCGGTAACAGGTTGATTGGATTAACAGCCTCCCTCTCTGCTTATCACCAGCATTAAGAATGCTTCACAGGTTTACAGGCCAGCCTAAGTGGGAAGCGTTCTTTCAGGAACACGCAGAAACAAAGCGCAGTACAACAGCTTACCAAGTTACTGCTTGTCACTCAGGCCACCCCAGCTATGAAGTAGAACACATTTCCTTCCACAAGGAAGGCAGTGCAGCAGGAGATCATCAATTCATACAGCTACAGAGACTCGATGACTTTTGACTGTCTGCCCATACCCATAGTTTCACTGTATAACTGAGGACGCAGGAAGAAAGGGAAGAGACAACTCTCACATAGGCTGACTTTCAGGCAGCTTGCTTAAGCAGGTGAAAAGTCCTTAGTGCACGTACGCTGTCTGAGCAATCAAGCAGGTTTCTGTATGAACGAGTGTTTCTCTCTGTCTTGTACATACCAAGTAGCCACTGCTCCCACAAGGACAAACAAAAAAATTTTCCCCTGCTGCTGAAAATTCATTCAGAATGGCACATCAACACACTAAAGTCACTTACCCAGTTTCAAACGCCATCATCTTTCCAGATCCTTCCTTCCAGGTCCTGGTTAACTCTTTATGAAGCATTAGCACAACAGGGAAAACAGTGTGACCTTTGGCAGGTTTGCTCTTCTGTTTTCACAGCCGTGACCACCTTGCTCTGGATCAGCACATCCACTTGTTGATGCTCCTTCCCATATTCGGTGGTGTCTTCTGTTCTCTCTTGGAAGTGCTCTTGCAAAATCGCCTGATCCTGGAGCTCTTAAAGACCAGCATGTTTCTGCGAGGATCCTGGTTCTGGCAGGTGAGTCACTCTGTTCTAGGACTTGCGACCTGGCAGACAGTGAGAATAAGCAACACTACAAGATACGGCTGTAAGGCTTACCAAGTTAGTTTGGTGAATATTTCTAGGTTCTAAGGGTGAACAAATTGGTTCTTAAAACAATTTACCTGTGATTTACCAGTTTTTAGGCCTCAAAGCATTATGTCAAGATTAACTCATGTTCAAACTGAAAATTGATAGCATTTGCAATTGAAAAGGAATTAGGACTCCTCTCAAAGCTGAAGGAGAATTTCACAGTATTCCATCGCAATCCACAGATGGGAATTCTGTTGGACTTGTGGGAAAGCAAATATCGGAGATTATTTTAAAGGCAAAGTGTTTATGCTATTTTGGCAAAATTCAAAACTTAAAAATTGTAAGAGCTCTCTCTCAGCTGACAGGCTTGTGCCTCAGACAAATGAGAGCAATTTAACAATAAAACTAAATGGAAYCTGAAAGACCTGAGTGACCTTTGTCTACCACAGTCTTCCCGCACAGTCTTGGGTGGGTCACTTTACATAAGATTCATCATCCCTAAATTAAATGTCTAAAAGCCTAAATTTGAGGTTGTCATCCATGGTTCTTTTAACAGTCAACAGAAAGAAACAGCTATATCGAGCGAACAATTCTTGCTATAAGAGGAATCTTAGAGCTCAGATGAATGGCCCTCCGGAGGCAGCATTGGCTGCAAAAGCAGCCTACGGTGAGTAATTCAGACTTCTGTACCAAGAATTTCAGTGCACAAGATTTAGATATTTAGACCTCCTTTTTAGACCTAGCCTCAATAATAGCTAAGCAAACATGTCAATACAATCTGTTTTTCAATAGCAGTCCCAAGAAAAAGGGTATCACTGACTTACCAGCCTGCTTAAAATGCCATTTCTTCTAAGCAGATCGTATTTGCTCTGTACCCACCRTGGGGTGGGTCAGGCTGGGACAGGTCTGATCATGAAAATATCATGTTCATTACCACCTGCTTCTGCTGGCATTATATGGTTATTCTGCTCCTTGTTACCCTCAGCTATGCCATCGCTTACTGGTACATAGCAGGGCTGAATGGTGGGAGGCAGGGTRGGAGAACTGGTAATCCATGGTTTGCAAAAATGACCCCATGTTTCAATACACATCCACAACCCCCCCCATTAAATGACCATACGAAGCTGTAATTCAAAAGCATCACAGCAAGGCATCAGCTCTACTGACATCACCCTGCAGCTTTTATCAAACGCGCTAGCAGGTCAATAACTCAGCACAGTGGGGCGCACAAGATAAACAGAGAGAAGATGACAAACTCCAGCGCCCACAGGCTGCCTAGCCCTCCCCATTTTTTGCACAGTTGTACAAGCAGGTGAACCAGCCCCCAAGGAGCAACTCAAAATGCACGCTGAACAGCAAAGCGTAGAAGTATGTCTCTTTTTTGAAGTCAGTAAAGACTAGAGCAGAGGACAGTGTTGACATTTAATCACTCTGCTGGTGCCAAAATGCAAATTCACACAGCTATACTTGGATACAAATAACCAGTGGAGAGAGTGAAATATTAGGCTACGCCTGAAAGGGCCAATGTAGCACAGAGGATCCACTTTGATTTACAACGTATCTACCCACATAACCATGATTCAAGTAACAGTTTCAGATTGATATAATTTGGTTGCTAGCCAGCAACAAGTTATATTAACTATACCTATGTCAATATTATTCTGTTGCAGTTGCACTAAAATATGGAAGAAGTGTATCAGACCCCAAGATACTGAGAGACTGAATTTTGTTAGAAGTTCTCACGCTCCACTCTTAAGAGCAACAGACCAGGAAGGGGATAGCTCCAACAGCCCTTTCTTCACTCTAGAATCCAGATGGATTATTAAGAAAGGATTTTCTGCCGACTGCAACAGCTGGTGGAGCTTTAGAGATTAGATCAGATTCCCACTTCTCCACAGCATTCCTATGCAATTTTAAGAGTAATTTTTAACCTCTCATTTCATTATCAGACTTGTGCTTTTTTACTTCCTGATGCCATCCAGCTCTCCAATTTCAAACGGAAAGATCCCCAGAGCTTATACAGTTTCTAATGAATACAGCAGAGCAGAAATTCAGATCTTGATCAGAATTTCAAGATGCTACTCTACTGCAAATAATGAATGTTCATAGTTTATTAATGGCATGGTAATGTTCACATGAACAGAAAATATTTAGTTGGGAAAGCTCCTAATTCCTTTAAACACTTTAAAGTTACGGGGGAAAAGAGGTATGCTGCAGCTGCGATTATTTACAAATAAGCCAGGCACAAGAACAGCATTAAAGCCACAAGACAGGTAAGTTTACAGGCATACAAGCCCTTCTTTCCAAA
Source organism: Apteryx rowi (assembly GCF_003343035.1). NCBI lineage: Eukaryota > Metazoa > Chordata > Aves > Apterygiformes > Apterygidae > Apteryx > Apteryx rowi. Next base: position 2,822,768 of record NW_020449752.1, read on the forward strand.
CTACTATTCTATTCTTGCTCGCCACTTTCCTACATTAGAATAACTACAGTATTAAAAGAGCTTTCTGCTCTAGGCAGACTCCCTGTTTTCTCCTAGCACACAACAGCACGTTCTCCTTTCCCCATAGCTCTGCCCACTCTGATTTGCCAGGTCTGTAACAAGTCACCGTGCGTAAGGCTGTGGGGCAGAAGTCTAAACATCAGACTGCCATCATGTAGTGCTATGCGAACAGTACTCAGTCCGAAGGGTCCTGAAGTTAGGCAACAAGTACCAAACTCCCATCAGGCAGGACCAGGTACTAAAGCCGAGTCTACTGCCACTTTGTTCCAGTTTCTATGATTCAGTTCTGCCATGTGAAAAACAAGTAACCGTTTTTTGTATTTACCTAAAAACTCTGCCAATGACTTTAACAAATTTGGAAGATGAAGATCAACTTAAAAACATGCAAGTTGTTTTCTACTTAACTATTTGCATTTAAAAACGAACACTGGCTCCAGGGGAGTTCACTGGACTATCAGGGCATCCTAATGAGGAAGAGGACAAAGCAGCAAACAGCACCTGGAACACAGCCGAGGTAGCATGTCCTCCTCCAGGCCCAGCACACTCATACACCAGCAAACTAACTGGAGTCCTTCTCTGCCCTTCAGCCTATTGTGCAGAAGTTAGAAGTTACTTATTAAAAACAAGGGCTTTAACTTGCAATAGTTTAAGAGTTACTTTTCAACCAGAGTGGAAGCAACTCATCAGACGGGTAGCAGTTGAACCATAGAACAGGCTGTACTTTGTTCTTGAAAGCTGGTAGTAAACACAGACTGTTTAATCCAGCACATAGGTCTTTCAAATACGAAGCTCGCATAGTGACTGATGCTCTTTCCTCAAAGAACACAGACTTCAAAAGCAAAGAGAACAGGCTTCAGCAAAGCAGTAACGAATGCAAAGGTAGCTCACACGTTAGCAACTGGCTTAGCAAAGACAGTGATGGAAGAAGGGAGACGATGAGGATCCAGAACAGCAAGACTCCAAGAACTCTGCAGCAACAAGAATCTCACGGCAATACTAAACTATGTGATTAGATGCAGGCTTCTTGGTTTTTTTTAAACCTGGCACAGCCAAAGTCTCCTATGTCACATTCATGTAGTTAGTTGCAAGAGGATTCACATAAATTTAAGTTGTTTCACACTGTAACATCTTGCAGCACTTGATTTTAGGTTTTGAAGCTTAAGAATTTTATTAATAATGAAGAGAATTAGCATAACAGGATCCTGAATTTGTTTTGAATTTAGCGGTTCTTTTTCACATGAGCAGCACAAGGTAATGCTTAGTTGTCTCTTCCATTTCTTGTTTTAATTTTACAACTGGCTCTGGTGTCCTTTGTCAGATAAAAGGACTTAAAAATTTCAGCACCTCCCTCCCAAACCACAGGTCTTCCTGCTGTCTGCTTAGCTGACAGATTAAACATACAAAAGAGGTTCAAATAGGTACAAAAATTGACAAAGCAGGGAAGGTGCTCAGAAAACCTTTATCACTCCAAATTCTATCCCTGAGGCATATAAATCATAATTCAAGCGCATGCTTTAAAATGGTGTATTGGTGTGGCCTCCTTACTGAATACTTGCAGCTATCCACTTCTTTTTATTTAAATACCTGATTTCCTCCAACCCACCCCTGAACTCGGTTAGCTATCGCACAGAAGGGCTGAGACGCACAGCCTGAAGCCCAGCAAAGCTGCCTGCTCTGCTCAGGTGCAATGGTTCCGAACAGCAACACACGTAGCTCCAACTGAGGCTTCTGCCGTGAAGTTCAGCTTAACACTGGAAAGCACTGAACTGTAAGATTTGGTTCTTTAAACAGATTATATGCAGTAATGTATAACTCAGAGCAAATCATGTATTTTAAAAAAGAACACAAGAGAAAATAYGTTAAAAAGTACCATCTTACAAAGGAAGATGGACAATCTATTAGCCCTTGACAGGCTAGACAATCATTGTACACAAAACCACAAGCTGTACAAAACGGAAAAGAGATGGCGGATAGATTTATAAGGCTTTCTGCACTTTTATTCTTTTCCTAGTCCAACATTTCTTCTGATCTCATTCAAAGAATGCTTCCAAGTCATGTCAGAACAGCAACAAATTCATCTCCGGTTATGTGCAAAATTCAAACAATTTATATAGAAAGATAAAATTGCAAAAATAAAAATCAAACTAAAGGCCAGGCTCACGGGTTAAAATATTTCTTCTGTCCAAGTCCAAGAGACTACAGTTTGGGTATATTTGAAATCATATTCCAATTTTTTAAAACAAGCTACAGTCTTGTTTGACTGATAAAAAGGTGGCTGAAGAAAACTAAAGGAGGAAGTTTCCAGTGAACATTTTCTTTTTCCTTTTCAATATACTCCATTTGCTGACACACTTGTTCACACAATGACTTTCTGTATTTCCTCCAGTTCTCACTCTTTCCCATGTTTCCTAGCCTTTTTACAACAAGAACTGTCTTGACGAGGGACTCTTCCTGCCTTTAAGCGTAACAAAGACTGACAAAAATTTGACATGGAAGTGGGATCTGTTCAACGTGAAGTTTGAGCTCAGAGACAGGGGAGAGGTATTAAAAAAGTCTATAAATAGTGAAGTGAATGTGTTAGGGATCTACCTCCAGGCTATGTTACAAACAAACTCTGGTGTCCAAGCCACCGTCCTAAGTCACTTATATAAAAGTCTTGACAGCTAGTCTCCAGCAAAAGAACGTATCTTCGTCATGACTTTGAAAAGCCAATGAATTACCCCTTCCAAGCAAGTTTCACTGGTTAAGGAAGACCCAAGATTAACTGCTTTGTCTACAACCCAAAATGCACAGAAATGATAGGTGGCCATTTGGGAAAAGCCATTCAGATGGGAAGAGAACAAAGAAGGAAGACATTCCTTACATGACCAATGCCATAGAACTTGGCTTTACACATCTGGACCGAAACATTTTGTTTTGTAAGCACAGCATCTTCTGCTGTGGAATTTCTACCTAGACATCACAATGCTGACTCCAGACAAGCAATGCGTGTTGCTTTTGGCACGTGATGGATTTCAGTCCAATCCCTAGCTATGACTGCAGTTAGGTAGTCTTGGGTGGTTGGATGGAGGATGACAATGGAATCAGGCAAGTTCCTGGAAAGCGATCCACTTTCAAACCAGTGTTCAYAGCTGATCTTGGGTTTGTTTTGGAGATGGAGCAGTTGTCACGACCACAGTGGAAACTGCTTTAGTAGTGCCAGACACTGTTCCCTGCTGGAGATGGGAGGCTGGTACTGTTTGAATTCGCACCTGTTTGAAATGGAAAGAAAAAAATTCAACTCATGTCAAGAACAACCTCATGACACATTGCACTTGCATCCCACTCTTGCACTGGTAAATCACCTGCTTCCATCACAACAAAAATTCAGTGATATGATCAAGACCAAGCAGCAAAATACATCAAGAACTGACTCTGGCACAAGAAGATAGATCAGTGGGATGGTGGCGAGAGATCTCGAGATTAGAGAGCAAGGATTAGTTTCAAGGAAAACCTACATGTCAACTGCTTTTACAAGTTTTCAGAAGAATGACTCAGATCTATTGGCTACTTCACTTCTACAGGCTTATTACTAACAGCTCTCAATGCAGATTACTTGTTTGGAATTACTGAACACTGAGTTTGTAGACAGAGAGATGGATGTACAAAGAAGAGATGTAACTTCTCCAAGAAATGGAAACCTGCAGATCCCAAAGTAGAGAGTACTACAAAAAAGCCAAGCGTACARGAAGAATCCTTTAATCTGTCAGAAACATTTCCTGACAGGATTTTTGGTTTTACATTCATTATACTATTGGCACTTCAAAAACATTTAAAAACATATCTGGATGCAAGGAAGGTAAAGGAGGTGATACACTGCACATGCTTAATGCAGACACTACAGCTGCCTGTACTTTTTATGGAACCTCGTGTATCAAGTATAAAGTTCTCATGGAGATGTTAAGTCAGCAAAAAGCAAATGATAGCATCATTTTAGGTGTTTTTACCTGCGTGGCCTGGCCTTGTTGCTGCAGCTGCTGCAGTTGCTGTGCAGTCAGAAAACTCACTGGTTTGTTCCCAGCGATCAGTTTTGTCCCTGCTGGCATCGTAGTCAGGATGATATTTCTACCCAATCCACTGATGCTAAGGAAAGAGATCGTTGAAAGGTCAGTAAACAGCACAGCAGGCCGGATCTCTCAGATCACAACGTGCAACTTCGGACACCCCATTCAACCTTCAGAAGCTCCTTAGTGACTTGTGTGTCCCACTGCCACTAGTATTTATACAACCCTGTCCTCGAAATGCTCATAGAAACTATCCAACTCAGTCACATAAAAGCTGATAATGTGTATACAGTAATATGGTATGTTGTAAGACAACCTATAATGAGATAAATGCATTAATTTTTGGTTCATCTATTACAAAAAGTGCTTTCTCAGGTCTGCCTAAACTGTTCTTCAGGTGCTAAGAGATTAAAGTTACTTATCTAATTCACTACTGATTTTAAGCTTTTTGTTTAACAATACTGACTGATACAAAAGTGACAAGTTTATGTCAACTATTCTCATGACAAGAGAAAATTATTTTATCACATGAATCAAACCCTTTAACTCTGAGCTGTGCACATCACTGGGTTAGTCTGATCAAACCTGAACACTTCCCAAGGAATGCAAAAAATAGCAAGGCACACAGTGTTCTGCCCGGAAGATTTAACTAAGGGAGACACTACCAGAATTCATGGAAGAATAAACAAAAAGACTTCAATACCTCAATGCCAGACAAATTTGCACAGATGCGGTTAACACTGAGCTAGTTTCTTTAACAGAGAGAGATGGCCTCAGATTACAAATATTTTTAGGTATGTCACCAGGTTAATTCTTGCTCAAACACACAGAATTCATCTAATAACTATTTTCAAGCAGAGAACATTTTTTTTCTGCAGCATATCGCAAGAACCTACATCTCAGGGCACCTAAACAGAGACTGAGTTCTCATCACAAGACATTGAATTAATTTAATTTCTTGCAGTTAACGGACCTATAAACAGACTTGAGGTCACTTCCATACTCTGGTCTCTAGGAACCTGATTGATCACAGACCTTCCTCAGCTTATTTTTAAAGCAAAGCTACCAGACGTTGCTTGCTGGTGTATATGCAAAGTACTCACTTGGCCCCAAGGTTGCCCTTGATGATGGGGGCAGTCACCACACTCTTGCCTTTCACTGGCTGGCTGATCACTGACAGAGGCACTGTTATTCGTGCTGGTAGTTTACCCTAGAGAAGTTGAAGAACGCGTGAGGAGCAGTGGGGAGTTCAGCAGAGAAACCGCTTGACAACATGCAATTACCGTGCAGTTTGCTTTTTAGGAATCTTGGGAATAGAAACCAACAGCAGATTTGCTGATGAAATCTGTGCTCCGTTTCAGGCTCATTAAAATTCACCTCCATCTCATTCGCTTCACAGTGCCTCAACCCTGCAAACCTGCATCATCTTTACACCACAAGATTTCTCAGGGAAGGATCATCACATCAGTCCATGATTTTTATCCTACGACAGTAATGTCAATTTGTGTATTCAGCTTTCGAGATACCGTTTATGGTGCTGTCAGCTTTGGGCATTAAAACTGTATTAAACTGGGAATTCAGTAAAAAAGTTACTACAAGTAACAAGCACTTCCAGTTCTGATACCATCAGGAAGGGAAATTATTTCAGAGGTGCAGGGCAAGACGCTTAACTGCAAGAGGTAGGACTTTAGATAAGTGAAGTTTATTTTATTTACTCTCAACAGGTGTTAAGGGAAGACAGACATCTGACTGTTGTTCTGGTCATTCAGCATTTCACCGCAATTCCAACACAACGAAATTAGTTGCAGACTCATGTTCTACAGTACTTAATTTGAGCCCTTGTGGATATAGAGAGACATTTTCAGACATAAATCATCAGCATCTTTAGCATTCCCCTTTCTCACCCACCTCCAGAAAAAGCTTAGTATTACTTACTGCCTGGGACGTGGATACTACTGTGGTGCTCACGGGTACCTGCCGCACAGCAGTGGCTCCTGTGCCTATAGTTATGGGAGTCCCTGCAGCCCCTGAGGCCACAGCTACTGCTTTCGACACCGTGGCACTCATGGTCGGTAATGAGACAGCTGAGGTATGGACTGTGCCAGGCACGCTCACTGCTGAGGAAGAGGGTACTTGCTTAGCATGAGTAGCTACAGTAATAGTCTGCCCAGCTTTGGGCGGCATCACCCCCAGCCCCTGCACGATTCTTATAGTAGCAGCCGGCTTGGCCTCAGTGGATGCCACTGTAGTAATGGCTTTGCTCTTCTGGTCTGCCACAGTCATGCCCAGAGCAGGCATCAGTCTGAAAGCGGAGCTTGTTGGCTCTGCAGTCTTTAAGTCAGGAGTCACTTTAACCACTGTGCTTCCAGCCGGGCTGGAAGAAGCAGAAGTGGCCGTGCTAGTCTTGGCTGGAGAATCAGCAGTCTGAACAGGATTGGATGTCACGTGCAAAGTTGCAGAGATGCCTTTCCCACTAGCACTGCTTCCTGCAGCTGCTGTGAAAAGGTCCTGAGTGAGTTTGACAGTAGTGACTTGAGATTTGGCCAGCGTGGCCATCATGTCCGGGGTGATGCGCAGCACAGTCTGTCCCTTCGCATCCGTGGTGATTGAGGATGGGGGTAAGCGCAACACATCCTTCCCTTGGATCCGAAAATTGGTAGCTGTGAGTGGTATACCGCTTCCCGGCTGGGTCTTCATACCAAGCTGTCCTGTAATAGCCACCTGGAAGAAATCAGAGAGACAGTTATATCAAACCCGGACACAGTCCAAGACACAAAGTAAAACTTCCCAACAGGGTAATGTTTGCTCAGTGGCTATGAAAACTGAAACTACATTTCAGCAGGATGCTAGCACTCACTGCACTGCTGAAACTGGTTTTGGTTGCTCATTAGATGGCATTTCCAAAACCATATGAAAGCATGAAATACTGCGGAGTTGGTTTCTTTTCCAAACAAGCCGAAGGAAAAAAGAGATCAACATCCTAAGCTGCTACGTCAAAGAACCTGCACAAACATATTCCTCACTGGTACATTGTCCAGATGCATAGTATGCAGTTTTTGGTCTGCTATTAGCACATGAAAATGGGGCTCAAATACAGCAAAACAGCGACGGCCTAAATCTATATGGTGAAGCAATTCATACAACAGTATGGCTCACTATAGCTTTCACCATTTTTTCACATTTGCCTATCAAGTTTGTCAAAAACAGGAAACAGCTGAGTCACCGAGTCCACTTCCTCGCCTCTCCCTCTCTCACCTGCTTGATGATATTCTGGCCAGCTACATTCTGGATGACAGCGGTAGAGGAGGTGCTTGTAGCAGAACTGCCTGGAGAGCTGGTTACTGGCTTTACAGCAGGACTGGGTGCTGCAGACAGTCCTGCCACAGCGATGCCCGTCTGTCCTGTCACAGAGGTTCCTGATCTTTGCACCTGCACTGGGCTGGTTTGAGCTTTTACTGGTAGAGTCATCACAGCCTACAGCAAGACACAGAGGCAGCTTATGAACAGACTAATACAACACTAACAGACGAATACTCGTTCTTTTCATCTCATGCCTTAGCTTGTAAGTTCTATGGACTTTTTTGCTGTTATGCTATGTTAACAGGGTCACAGAAACAAAGAATGGGGAGAAAAACAGGGACACAACAGTATTATGCGCAACTGTTTCTATGCTCCTGTCCTGCAGTTAACTGCATGTTCCAAGGAAGCAAGTAAACCCTGTTCACCGTTTCAAAAATACCAGGGAGCCCCACAGGATAGAAATCAGAGTTACTTCACCGTTTCTATGCAGACGCCCAGTCTCACCTGAGGCAGCACTTTGGTTTGCGTGGCTGTAGCTGGAACGCGGATCTGAGGCACTGACGTAGGCTGCTGCTGCTGGGTTACCACCGGGGCTTGCTGAGACACAGCTGGGAGGCTGGACTGGGCAGTGACCACTCGGACCTGGGGCAGTCCTGAGGACGTGGTATGACTTACCACCCGGGGGGGAGCTGGCTGCGGCCCAGGCTGCGTCTGTGAACTCTGGGCTGTGGAAAGCAATGTCCCAAGCTGTGGCATGGTAGGGGATGATACCAGAAGAACGCTACGGAAAAGATAGAGCCAGCAGGTCAGCAAAGATGTAGGAGACAACTGAGAGAGGATCAGAACATTCAGAAGTGATGTAAGAAACAGAAGGATAGCATACCTTTGGCTGGGTTTTGTTGGCTCTGATCCAGCGCTAGGTACACTCTTGCTAACCACAGACACTGGTGGGGGTGAAATAGGTGTTGCGGGTAATGCTGGTGCAGTTGGTGTCACAGGAGTCACAGGAGTTGGTGGCATGCTGGAGTCACTAAGGCTCAACTGACTGGGCTCTGATGTGCTGCTAGGGAGTGCTTTCACAGAGCTCTCCTTGTTACTAGACTTCTGCAAAGGAACCACATAAAGCATGAGGTCTTTATAGAAACTGGCTTTGATTGTACAGTCTGCAGAGAAGGAGCTGTGCATTTTAAACTGAGATCTATATTGATGTGAATGATGTCCAAAATCCTGAGATGCAAAATCCTGAAATCACAGCTGAATGACTGTCCTCCCTCCACCACAGCCACTAGTGGGCTGGGCAGCTTGACTGCCCCTGTTCTCAGGGAGAAATGCATTTCAGCAGTGACAGATGTTCATAATGTTCAGATTTCCACCTTGGTTAGTTTGCCAACTGCAACCATTTTAAAGATATTCGACATTAATATCAAGAAAAAAAAAAGACATCCAAACCCTCACAGTTTAAGCACACCAAGGGGGCAGCAGATGTGCTGTTACATACTGTGCCACAGATTAACCTCAAAACTGGATCAAAGGGACTATTCCTAAAACAGGGGTACGAATCAATTCCTTTGACCTCTCTGCTGAGATCAGCAAGGACAAGAGCGGAAGCTGCAAGGAGCAAAAGTTCTGTCCTTCCCTCTTCATTTAGTTCATTGGTACAAGACTAACACTTGCATTCACATGCACAATGAATTGACAATCAAATAGGAGGTAATTTTCATCAGCTACTGTGGATGCAGAATTTATGGATTAACTTTAGTTAATAGTTAAGCCCCTATCTCATTCCCAATCCCAAAAGCATCTGAGAAAACCTGTGCAAAGAAACTCACTATTTTAGCCGGAGGTTTTGGCTTCTGCTGAAGGGCTTTCTTGGCCTTTGCTGCAGCAGCTTGAGCCTGGTGAATCCGTTCTGCAAATATAAATTACCAGTTACAGTTCCCAAACACAGGCAAACTGAGTCAAGAAAGTGGCCATCCAACACTGTAAATTCATCTTCAGACAAGAAATTGAACACACATGTACACAGAGTCAGTTACTAGCCAAAAGAACAATACCAAGCAAAATAAGCCAAAAAAAGGCTGAAACAAAGATGTGCTGGAAGTTACCAATGCACACAGGTTTGTAGTTCTTGTACACAGGATGCTATTTTTCTAACAAATACTCATTTCAAATTGACACATTAATCTGCAGGACTGGACTTAACAGCTGATGGACTACCATTAGCAAACTGAGTACAGAAAAAAGCTAGACTGATAAATTAATGTTCATTATCCAGCTGGACTGAAGAAGCTCAATAGTATGGAAAGCAAAACACAAAATGAGATTTATAAACATCTTCACTTTGGAAGATACGGAACGGGGGAGTGCCACCAGACCAGGCTTACCAAACTCTTCCTCACTCCTGTCCCGGTGCAGGTATATCCATAACTTGCGGCCAATATCGTACTTCACGCAGGGATCTTTCTCATAATGCAATCGGTCCAAAGCACCACTAACAACAGTATTAACCTGAAAATTCAGAATTCACAGTATTACAAGATGTCTTGACTTTGGCCAGCCAAAGGTCACGAACAGGAAAGCCAATCCTATTTGGCATAAAACTGTAAAAAGTTGCTAGCAATGTTCATTTGAGTAAGGACTGACTGTTCTTAAAGAGCAGATGCGGCAGCAGAAGGTGCTGCTTTCCTACTCAGATTAAATAGAACTTCCGCCAAGGCTGAGGTCTCTGAGAACTGACAGTGTTCCTCAATCTAAAGTGAGAGAAGCTATATGACGTGGTATTAATTGCATGGCCTTTCTAGCTGGTTTTCCACCATCCAGAGTTCCATGCAGCTGTAGCTCACAAGAATGGTATAAAAACTCTCCTTTGCAAGTACAAGAGGCATAAGAGTTATTGGATCTTAGTCAGTGAATACTGCATGAGTCTGCATAGCGTATTTTAGGAGAGCCTGTTGGAGGCAAGACGTGACATCCAACTTACTTGAGCACTTGTGACATCAGGAGCTAGGAACTGGGAATCTTTAAGCAGCTCACAGATTTCAGCACGAGTTCCTTCTCCATTAGGAAGGCGAGCAGCAGCATCACGAACTGAGATAGAAAACCAGAGCTTAAATTTACAGCCTTAACTAGGTAGCTGTATTCAAGTTCTTCAGCAGACATGCTTCTGTGTTGCTTTCTTATCCTCACTCTCACAGTGCTTACTTGCTCACTAAAATCTAGCCCCCATGCTCCCCCAGGGCCCCGGATGACTGTATGAGCAGAGACTGTAAAGGATTATTTTAAAGTACATCAGCTGGGCTGGCTTGGTGCTGAAGCTGGGGACTGGCACTCTGTCCCTGAATGACTATGTAGTGCCCCAACTTCACAACAGTATACCTAAACCAGTACTCATGGTTTTCCAACTATATGAGCCTTAGCTCCAGCCAGCCTCGTGGACTCTTGCTTCTCTCCATTTCCCATTTTCTCTCAGATCAACAGGAAACATAGAGAAGCCTTCTTTTCTAGCTATTCCTGCTCCCAGTATTTCACCATCTTTACTCCATGTGGTTTATTTCTTCTTCACTTGTCATCCCAGTCCACCCACCTTTTCCCTTTATAATGGAGATTCCCATTGTTTGGGGGAATGGGGATGCCTTTAATTTTTTTGCAGAGGATGCCATCACCTTACCAAGGGACAAGATGGTGACGTATGCTGGTCTGTCTGAGCGCAGGAGAGAATGCTCTCGGGCTTTGTTTAATGAGGTTTCCTTGTCAAACACCCCCTTCACAGGACCAACAACTGACTCAAAGCCATGCATACGGAAGGTGAAAGCCTTGTGGGGCTGGCTGTAACGGTAACGCTCCTGTATTTGGAAACAAGAGGGACACAACTTAGCAGGAAACATAGAGAAAAGTCTTGAAGCTCGTGCCACACAAGTCCTGAAGAGAAGAGACAGAGCATTTATACTATAATATACTACAACACTGTATAAATAAGTTAGTATCATTCTTTAGAGAGAAAAATACTTTTTCTTTTAAAATTAGAAGCTGAAATACTGCTGTATAAACTCATTTCTGACCTTCTTCAAGCAGAATATAAAGCAGCACCTGAACAAAGTGCCCAGATACAGCACGTTAGGTTCATTGTTAAGCTGCTACACAGACTACACAGGTGTGAAAGATCACGTCTCCCAGCCAGCAAACACCCCTTCGCCCAGTGACAACTTGCCATTTCTTCCTCCCCTAAACTGGCAAAAGACAGATTTCCAAAATTTAACCTGTATATCCCACCAAGAAAACAGCACATGTATTCAGGGAGGAGAACCCTCACCACACATTTACCCTACAACACGCATTCTTACAGTAAGGCCACAAACCTTAAAAATATAGTGGAACTTGTGTCTACTACAGACAGCACAACTAAGTGTACGAGTACACTTATTCCCACTTGTCTTCTGCCTCTTGYACACACACGTGCTCAAAAATATAGAGACAAGTCATCCTCACATGGTGGGAGACTGCAGAGGAGACAGAAATGTTGGCACTACCAATGTGAATTAATTTTGCACCATACCCATTGGAAACAGAGGGTTTTGAAAAAAAGAACTAGGCTGTATTTTCAGCAAGTTTGACCTGAGGCTGAGATACCTACTTGAAAGCTGAAGAAATTTGTTACTTTTGTGTTAACAAAGTTTGTGGAGAGTATACAACTGCCATCCCAKAAAGATTTTCTTGTTTTAGTTGCCAACAGTGTTTCAACATGCGTGTCTAAAATTGAGAAGATTCTCTTCTTACCTGCTCCTGAAAAACACGTTTCTCCTCTCCAGTGCTAGGTCGGACTACATAGTCAGTCCTTCTGAAACAAAGATCACCATCGGTTCTGTGCAACAAGCCAACCACAATTCCAAAGGATATCCCAAAGGATTAGCCATCTCAACCTTTCTGCAACTTCTTGTCACACCAAAGAACAAATTCTGAATGCATTTATGCTAATAAAAATGAAAAGTCCTGCAGAGATCTTAAAATATGCTCTAAGCCCTATCTGGAGGTAAGCAGGGACTGTAAATAATCTAGTAATCAGAACACAAGTTAAGTTACGGGTCTGCTCAGATAACATAAATGAACTTGGGGACAAATTAGTTGATTTTGTGAAGTCTAGTCACCACATTTATAAAATCAGACTATGCAATTCCCTCCTGTCCCCATGACACAAAGTATTTGTATTTCAAGCAGCTAGCTGTTCAGATCCAGAGGCGCAGGGACCAAACTCCATAGCTATAACATGCACTGCAGAAACAAGTTTTCAGCTGATAATATATACTTACACCCTGGGAATTGGTGTTGTGGCATCTGAGCTGTCTTCATTTTCCTATCAAAAAAAAGAGAAAAGTCAACATTCAATATTTTTCAGGTTCTGTGCTGCTAAAAGGTGATTCTTCTGACTCACCTTGAAGAAAGTCTGGTCTTTGGTCTCCAACCAGAGTTGAAAAAGTGCTGCCAATTCTTTCTCGTGATCTTGGCAAGAACCTAGTCCAAGAAATCAAGGAAAATTTATTTGCTCTTTATTTGCCTTTATTTGCTATGAAGCCAGCACCCTGCTGCTTATACTTCCCAATCATCTGCCACTCCCTTCCCATCTCTATGCATCACCCGTTACAAAGCAACTTCCACACTTCACAGATGCTCCAGTTCTGCTGCTTGAACACATTCAGGCTCAGGAACACGCTAAAGCCGAGCTAGTCCCCTATGTTGATATGAAGGGCTGTGCTTCAACTCCAGCATAGCAGGCAAGGTATTTTTGGGACACAGCCACCTGATACTGGCAGATGGGTCCCACTCTCCAAGTAAATCCAGTCACCCAATCCCTAAGCAGAAACAGGTGCCACCACAACCTCCACCAAGAATGGTAAAAGGGATTGGAGGAATACCTTCCTGACTCCAAATCTCAGCCCGTTTAAGCCTGCAAATATGATCAAGAATCATGATAGTTACAGAATAGAAAATTTTGCCTAGTAGCTAACGCCACAAAAAAACCCCAAGACATCTGCAATTAACTCACTGCGAGCCTGGGCACTTTATTATTGATTTGTTCTTTGATTGCCTCTTTTATATTATTCATTTGTCCATTGACTCCCCCTTTTAAAATGAGAATAATACGAGTTTGTTCCACAGAGAACCTTAATTCATTAAGAACTGTAGTAATTAATAATTCCTGTGAACACTCAGAAGGTATGATCTACAGAAGTGAAAATATGAAGATGTTTAGCCAGCTTTGAAGGGTGTGCATAAATCCGGTTAGATCAGCAACACAAAGAAATAAAGTCCAGTGCCTTTGCTCACTTACTCTCTGTCCATTGCTGACACTTACATCTGGAGACAGTCTTGAAGGTAAACACAACATTGCGTAGCTAGAAGAAGAGAAAAGCCCTAACCTATGGAATAACAACTCTGCTTGTCTCTCTCTGGCTGCAGCAAGCTGAAAAGTAGAGTCCTGGAGAAAACAGCCAACCTTTATTATAGTAGAAATCATAGCAGAGTACAACTTACTCACCAAGCAATTTCCACTGCTGAGTTTTTTCCTTGAATTCAACAAAAGGGGAGAAGCTGGAAGGAACATCTGCAACGAAAGACATGCATTTCATAGACGTCATTCAATGGTGCACTCTCAAAATCCTACTGTTATATTACAAGCTGTTCAGTTAGACTCATAATGATAGATAAAGCATTTTAAGTGATTATATAAGCGCATCTCTACTTGCCCAAAGGGAAGGTCAGCATCTCAGAGTAACAGTGCAGTGGAAGAAAAGAACAGAGCAGGATAAAGAGCCTTTCACATACAGGCTGTCAGATGAGATCCTTTTCAAGCAGTGAAGCAGCAGATATTGCTACTGTACGGTAACAATTCTTGGGCTCACGTGACGTGAACTTGAGATTTACAGTATTCACCAGCACTGTGGACAATATTAGGTATCCATGCTGCAAAGATCATTACAATCTACACCGTCTCCCCCTTTAAAACTCCCAGCTAAAGCAAATTAGAATCGCAGAACAATTTAGATTGAAAGGAACCTCTGGAGCTTAACTGGTCCAACCCCCAGGTCAAAACAGGGCCAACTTCAAGTTTCCAGTAGATTGCTCAGAGCCTCATCTAGTTGATTTTTGATTATCTCCAAAGACAACCACAACCTCTTGGCACCAGGAAGAGAATAATCTCTTCTCGTTTCAAGCACAGGATCATAGATAGGAGAAAATGGCAGTGTCACAATCCTAAAAGTGCCTGTCTTTGCAGATATTTACATAAAAGGCCAGTCTACAGGGCTGACTGCCAAGAACTTTTCTTTAACAATAAAAAAAAACAATTCACATATATATTTGCATCATCAGAAACGAAGCTGGATCTAATCTAGTACACGCATGCAAAATAAGTCTATCACCATCAAGAAAATAAAAGCCAGAATACCCACAACAGAAGTACAACCAAAAATGCAATGATTTATTGCAGCGATGAATTAAAAGTTGATCGGAGTTACAATATAAACCAGCACTGATTAGAAGTGAGTTACAAGCATCATATTATTTTTAGCAGCCATTCTTACCTCTGCTGTCACCTGTCAAGTACTGCAAGGCAGGCAAAACCAGTTCAGACCAGTTGGGGGCAAAGGAGAACCAGTTATTTAGTGTGCTGGCAGGAGAAGATTGCCAATCTAGAACTTTATCCTCAAGCTGAAGAGGAAAAAAAATCCTATTACAGATATCATAATTTGAACTATGAATGTTTTAATAGAAGAAGAAAACAGAACAGCTACACATGTCAAGGGAAAAGAATTTTATATATACACATACAAAAAAAAAAAAATCACCTGACTTTTTCAAGTAATCATAAGATGGTATTTCAGACAACTGAAAAGACACTGAAAAGGCGTAAAAACATCCCACACCATCGCTGGCCCTAATATATGTAATATAGCTAACCATGATCTAAAAAAATGGGTAAGGAAAGAGATATTTACAAATTGAATCAACTCGGTTTTTGAAATATGTTAAAAATAGAATGCGGTACACACTCCCAAAGTGTTAGGGGGTTTTAATCTGTAATTTATGTTTACATAATTTATAGCAGGATATTTCCAGAGAAAATCTCTGTTACACAGCTGTCCAAGAATCTATTCCCCAATTTTCCTTTCTGCAAAGACTCCTGTAAGATGCGCGGGTGGTTCCTTACCACAGAGAGACTAGCAGGTCCTTCCAGAAACAAAATCTCCAAAAGAAGGAAAAAGAAGCTGGAAGAGATTTCATTTACTCCAAGGCATGGCTTCATCTCTTCAAGAGGTCTTCAGAAGAAAGAAAATACAAGTAAAGTTTACTGAGTAAATATTCACCTTCATACACAGAGATGAACACTGTGCATTTTACACATCCCACGCTTTAGAAAACCAAAGCCAACAACTTTCTATTCTTAGGCAGCAGCAGAATTTCACAACAGCAGGTCACAGCTGAGATGCTTTCCCCATCAATGGTGAAAGAGCCAGACACAGCAAAGACAGAGCTAGCTACACAGCTCTGCAAAGATACCACAAAAACCCGAGTTGCAACTTTTGTTGCTGTCTCGGTCTCTGCAAAGTGTTTAGAGCCCTGTCACTAAGCTTCCACTAGAGGATCCACAGCCCACTTCATTTTTTCAACTTCGATATGTATGAAAAAATACTGCCAGTTCAGTTTGGCAAATGGGCTCAAGTGTAGGGTCCCAAGCATCTGATAAAGTAAACCTCCGCTGAAACTGTCATTGCCAGTTTTACTGAGATTATTGACTTGCGTGTGGTGGGAATGTAGATCAAATCAGGCACACACAGACAGAAGCACATTTTCAAGCCATCAGCAATTCCTTCGCATGCAGTCCTTCCCCACACAAGGCAGATGGGAATCTTTGAATATCTGACGACAGCAACACTTCTCTATCAATCCTCCTGCAAATAGCTACCTCTATAACATGGCTCAGAGAAAAGCGAATTATCTGGTATTTAAAAGCTTATCCGTGTTCTGTACTACAGTCAGCGGCACGATGTCCAAATGGGTACTCAGCAAAAGCACCTTAAAACTTGCATAATCATAGGTGGCCACTATCTCTCTGGTACAAATATGCACGCATATCTCCACCCACTTCCTCTGAAGCACTTACTCCTCTTTGACAGACGACAGAGGGATGGGGGAAGGATCCTGAGACATTGGTGGGATCCCGTCTGCATTGCTTAGGGAGTCAGCCAAATCTTCCACCTCAGATTTAATCATCTTCAGCTTTTTTTTCTTCTTGTCTTCCTTTTCCTTCACCTTTTTCTTCAGGGTTGCAAGGTCAAATAAAGCTTTAGATACAATAAACAGTAAGAAGAATAATGAGAAAACATCTTCTTAGATTTTAATGTTTATAAACTAACTATACATTTAAACATATATTCAGAAACGTATTGACTGTGCACTCATTCACCAGTTCATTCCACCCTCACAGTTATTTAYGAGTCCTTTTCTTCCTCAATGCGCTCCATTTTGATAGGAAAATTCGTTTATAAACCAACATATTTGAGATTGGGAAGGCCAATGTAATTGCGTCGAGTAGAGATACAAATTAGCTTTCATCAACTAGTTCGAAGTACCTTCAGTGGAAACCGGAGCTATCTTTGTGCAACTCAGATGGGGTAATTTACAACCCAGAGTAGCTAGCCAGCTATTTAAAGAGCAAATTCCACATAGGCTGCCTCCATCCTTAGCTTTTCACACACACAGACCACGCAAGCACCACACACAAGCCACTGACCTGCTAAGGAACCTTTCCTGCCAGCATTTACACGAGTCATAATATCATCAAGAGTCAGGTCTGTTGTCACTAGATCTGGGTGGTCCTACACAGCACAATGACACGGAAATGAAAAACAGGAAAGAAAAAAGTGTTAAGATAGCAACAGGGGTACAGCAGATAACTAAACACTAGCGTGCCCCAAACTTATCCGTGGTCAGCTTATAAAGCTATTTACTGCAAGCAAAGTAGGGAAATCTCTTAACTCCGGAATCCAGAGTTTTGTCTCTCTACATCCTCATCGCTAAAGAGAGGAGCATAAACAAAGGGGGCATACATCTTCTTCTAAATAAACAGAGGTTATGATAAATGGTTGAAGGGCAGGCACACATAAAAACATAGCTATCGCTTTGTCAGCCAGAAGCACCCTGTACTTCACAACGAACAGAGAAAAGAGCAATATTCCAGTCCAAACCCTCTGATTTCTTGATATCTTACAGGTTGACGTTTTCGTTTCTCATGGTGCTTCTTCAACATCATCTTCAAGTCGCTTTCCCCAAGTTCTATCTTATCTGCAATGAAAAAAAGTTCCAAGATTGTTTGCACAGTTTCCCATTTTTCTGTTGTCACTTTAGACTTCTTAGACTGCCATTTTTTTATGCTCTCAACAAGCTCCAAATTTCAGTAACTAAATCTTCCTTCATTTTTTGAAATTCAGACTTTTAATCAACCAGTTCATTTCATTACGTTCTTCCTTGGGTCATCCAGATATAATTGCTGATGCAAGGATGAAAGTGAAAAGAAGGGAAAAAACAGCTGTGCTGTAAGGATATACAAGCTTGATTACAGTAACCTTAGGATGGATTCCCTTTGTGCATACGGTAAAATAGTTCAAACTAAACTATGCTGATGCTTCAGCCATTAAAGGCAAAATACAATAGAAAATTCATTAGTATGACACAAGCTGCAGAGCCTTGTGTTAAAACATTACTTTTCCAAGGAGAAAAAATTTAAATAAATTGGGAGAAGATGATCCAGGTGTTTTGCAGATTACTATTTCACGTGAAAACTTGCAATGCTTCATTTCCGCATTTTTCATATCCGATTTTTCAGAGAGTCCAGAAGTAATTATCACCCCCAAATCCTTATGTACCCCTACTTTGGTTCTCACCTGCTGTTTTCATGTCCGAGGTTGATAATGTGGGGATCACTCTCAGTGGAACTGCTGGACTTGGACAACGAGCCGGAGAATTTGGAAGCCAGGAGCTTAGATCTCAAACAAACAAACAAACAAACAAATTTATGTAAAAGCACCTCAAAATTGCATTAATTCTACTTCTTCACGCTCATCAGAGCACAGCCAATAAAACTGGAGTGCAGTTTCGATTCTTCTATCACAGACACTGTCTGCCTATCAAAAATTTAGCTTTCCCCATTCACACCTCAAACCTTTACTTCAGTGCAGGGCATTACCTTCTTCATCAGAAGACAAGGTAGTATCTCCACACTCCTCTTTCACTTCCCTCAGAATCTTCAAGTAGCGCCGATGTGTCCGTCTGTCCCGTTCTTCTGTGTCACACATCGGTGAGAAGTGCTTTTTCCTCACGGTCATATCAGGGCCTCCTTTCCTAGCTAAATCCAGCAAGTACTGGAAGATGAGATAGRCATGACATCAGAAAGACTAAGCTGTCTTAGCTACAGCTCTGTAAATTATAAGAAGTCAAGCTCAATTCACACAGTTTCAGTACGGTTTAAGATTTGGGTAACTACCTCAGTTCTTTATAAGATAATAATCCCTACAAAGTATCAGTATTTACCACGAAAGCAATTTTAAAACTGAAGGAATCTTATAAAGGATCTTTACACCTTCATCTGCACTTACAATATCTCACCGGGATGCACTTGTGAAGTTTCATACCAAATATATAATACCAATATGAAAAYCAGTTTCTTTTGAGAAAACTTTTTACCCCTTATGGTAACAAAGGAAATAACTTCTTGTTCACTTCTGTATTCTTTTTCCATACCATTGTGAGGGGTTTTATAAGGACAGACTTTCTTCTTCATCCACACATTTAAATGTCTAAGCTTAACAAAAGGATAAAGAGAGCACTATTTACAACAGACACGTTTCAGTTGGTAGTAATTGTCTGACAGCAGTACCGATAAAGGAAGACTTCATCAGGGATTTACAGGCACCTGAATCAGACTTTTGTATCTATTCTATACCAAGCCCCAATGATGCTGAGGAATTCATACAACTATCTATTTACCAACCTGTAAAAAGGGCACGCTTCCTTGTTTCACAACGACAGGAAAGGTAGAAAAATTAAGGCAGAACGGTTTGTTAATAGAACAATAAGGTATAAAGGGGCAGATGGAAAAAAGGGTGGGGAAAAGAGGTGGGCATAGGAAAATATACTACATAAAAGCGAAGGAGATGRGAATTTCAAAACCTGAAGTTTGATACCTATCTTTGCAAACATAAAAATTGTTCTAGTGATCGTATCTTACAGGGGCCACTGAAAAATCAGGCAAGCAGCATTTATTAAAAGGGACACCTCTAAGAATTGTGAGCGCACAAATACCGAGATACTTTGTTGCAAAGAAAGCCCATTCATCACAGAACACKAGAAAGGGATGACTACACCCTGAAGACACTCACATTACGGGAAGCAAGGATCTGCTTGAGCAGTCGGTAGAAGTACTGCTGCTGAGAGCTTAGGTAGCGTTTATACTGGGACTTGAAACATAGCTGCCTGTATTTCACAACTTCAGGATTAAAGTGTCCATCTGTAAGAAAAAAGTTAAAAATTGCTTCAGTTTTCATCAGCTGCCAGTCGAAAACTTGACTCTAGAAATACACTGAACACATTATGGTCACTGACCCCGAAAAAGTTTCTGGGCAATRTGCAGTGGATTTCCAAAACGGAAGTTCTCGCCACTGAACAGTGCAGAGATGAGTTTGTTCTGATGCTCTCGGTTGTTTTCAGGAAAGTGCGGCAGGAATTTTTTTAGGTGGTCTCGCTGTGCATCTGTCAGCACCTCCTGCCACGTAGACAAGCTAACGACTTCAAAAAAGATCTCAGGCTAAAGAAAGCACAAAACAATAGTGAAGAAAATGCATCCGGCATCCTTAACAAACTTCCATCCCTCAAGGCTTTCTGCAGTCAAATCATACAAGGCATAAGACAGTGTTTCATACCAAAATGGAAAACAACACAACGTAAAAAGGAAAAGGAAGGAAATAAAGGACTCTAYGACGAACAAGTGGAGAGAACCTAAATTTTTTAAAACCAGAACTTTTATGCCCTTCTCAAACCGAACTTTACTATAAAATAGGTCTTTATCTACTAAAGGAAAACAACAAAAAAAATTTAAATCAAGCTTTGCTGAGATTATACAAAGCGCTGTTCAGCACCTTGTCCAGGATGCTTGGAAACATTTCACTTCTTTTCAGTTTGCTCTCCTCTGTAAGCATCACAGAGGAGRTTAAATATATTGTTTATCAAGGCTCTGAAAACACAAAGTATTCATAGCACTACTCACATCCTCCAGCAGGTCCTCAGGCAGACTAACCCTTGTCCCACCCAACATGCAGTCCTCCATGATTCGCGTGCCATTTCCCTCCCCACATGGTCCCAGCTCCAGCGGGTCCGTCAGCATGTGATCCAGCGAGTCCATTCTTCACTCTCTCACGTTCCTAAACAACAACAGCAAAACCCTCAGCTGACCGGCTAGCATCCCTCAGAAGTCCCAAATCCAGATACGCTCCAAACCAACARTGTTCTAGGAGATGCATTTAATGAAGTGGTTAAATGCAAGCTACAGAATCAACTCAAAAGATACAGAACAGGCATCTTCACAGTGTGGATTTACTATTTGACAGTAAAACAGATTACACCAACTGAGGAACGCTTTTCCAGATAACATGTGCCAAGCCCCAGCCCACATAAATGCAACACCCCTAGMGAGAGCGGAAAGCCCAAGTGATCTCTTTTACTTTCTTACCTGTAGGAGCYGTCATGGTGTGAAACACCACAAAAAGTATCTATGCCTAAATTGTACAAGTGTTTTTTATGTGCAAGCTGACACACAGGTCTAGGTTTGGCCAAGAGCCTCGTTCCCCTCGAACAGAATTTGACAGCAGCCGCCCTGCCCGCGACTCGCTCGATCTGCAGAGACCAAAACGCCCAGCGAACGACAGACAGATCCCGGCGACAGGGTCGCGCAGCGAGCCCGTACGCAACCGCTGAAAAGGGGCACCGCATGCAAGGCGCCCCGGGCTCCCCCTCCACGTGGCCGCGGGCCGCGGAGCGCGGGGGCGGCCGTGACAGGGCTTGCACGCGCGCGGCGTGGGGGGTTGGGGGGGGGCGGCGTTTAGTCAGAGGGGCTTCACCCACCTGCCGCCGGCGCGCCGGGCTCGCCCGCGGCGCCGCTGCCCTCTCCCCGCGCTGAGGACGCCTCTCCGCCGGCAGCCCCTCCCCCCCTCCGCGCAACCGTTACCGGCTCCTCGCGGCGCGCGCCAACGGCCGCTGCCCGCAGCCGTTGGGCCGGGGGCGGCGGTTGGGCCGCGGCAGGGGAGGGGGAGGGGAGGGGCCGGCCGAGAGCGCGCCCCCCCCCCGCACGCGGCCCGCACCGGAAGGCGGAAGCCGCTGCTCCCCGCGCCTGCGCGCTGCGCCCCGGGGCGAGAGGGGAAGCGGAAGGGCGGGAGGAAGGTGGTTGGGGTCTGGTTTTTTTGCTGTTATGACGCAGCCAAACCTTTAGATTAGCAGAAAGCGGGGCAGCCCGCCCGAGAAGGTAGCGCTGCCGCGACACCGCCGCGACACCGCCAGGAGCGCGGCAACACACCGAGCATGGTCAGTAGTTAAGGAAAAAAATAAAAAAGAAAAAAAAAGGAAGAAAAGATTTATTAATTCCGTTTCTTTTTTTACACCTGGCAGGTAGCACGAGACTATTAACACTATAACGGTCACTGAATGTACAATAAACATACACATTTAAATAACAGAACAGGGGGCAGGAGGATGCAACGAGTCTGCCAGCTTCGGTACCCCGTGAAACCCTCGGGCTTTAAGTCCCAAACGGCCTAGCGGTGTGAGAGGCGCAAATGCATTTCCTGGGGAAAGTCCGGAATCGGAACCAAAGGGCTGCACCGACATGGAAAAGCGCACTGCCGCCAGCGGAGCCCCCTGCCTCCCCTCCCTAGCGCGCAACGTAGCTGTCGGCGAGTAACGGGGCGCTCCAGAACTAAGCTCCGGTTGGACATTATTTAAGAGACAGATCTTTGGGTCGGCTGTTTTAAAAAAAACAAAAAGCAAAAAAACACCCTCTATCTTCTGCACTGCAGAAGTCTGAGGAAAAAAAGCAATGAAAAGAATTGTCTTTTTTCTTCCCCCCTTCCTTTTCTAAATGCAAGCCCTGCAGTACCACCGTGTTGCACAGCTATTCTATGCTACAAAACTGGGCTTTCAGCTCTCTTCCCCCAGGCTGTGTAATCGTTCATTGCTTGGGAATGAATATTCATGATACTTGATTCCTAGGGAAGATTCTCTCTCAGCTGAGGCATCCGTTAACTCGGGGCAGTGAATCACKAGGCTGGTGTCAAGCTGATGGCTTGTGTAAACAGCTGTTGGTGTGGGACAGAGCGCAAACTTTGAGAAGATTCAAGTTCAAAGAGGCTGTCCTGAAATGGTTTTCTGTAACACCCTSTAGCTTTCAGCTTTAAATAACTGGTACAAGAACAAGCATCCTCATTCTGGTGATCCTATCTGGCAATATCTTTACRGAGAAAAGTATTGATCTTCATCTATAAAGAGCAGACCTTTTAAGACTTCAARAATACTCCTATAGAACATACCATTTCCAGGTCTCCTGTTTTCTTATTACTTGTACCRTATGTTTGACTCATTATTAAATTATCTAGCAGTCTGAGGAAAGCCTCTTTTCTTCAAAAAGAAACAAAGCCAAGGCAAGAGCTCCCTTCTGTTCGCCCACGTGAACAACACTGTAACAGCCTGATGCTCAAAGGTGCTCAGCAACGTGACTTCAGCTCAGTCAGTGGGAACTGCAGTTGCTTGGCCACACTGTAAGAGTAGATGAGCTCCCAAATCCATTGAATTAAAAAGACAGTCATCACCACAATTGACTAGATGGGAGCTCAGGTCCTCATCGACTTCTACAAACCTTGTTAATGCCCCACTTGTTAATGCCCTGATACACTGGTACAGKAAGAGAAGCAAAATCCCAGGCACAATTTCATCTACATTTTGGCAAATCACTTCCAGACTACCTCAAAGCAGTTCTGAGCTGGCCGATATTTTAAATAGGATTTATCTCATCATGCACAGTCACTATTTCCACACCATAGTAACACATATGTTATTTACCAAAGCAATACGTGCTACAAGGCTTTGCCAGCAAGTAACAAGGCTTCCACTTGTCCAGTCCGAGCGTTAAATTCTCTCACGTTTAAGAGCTTCACCACCATAAGGCCTGATACCGCAACCTGTAAACATTTGTAGCACTTTCATATGGTAATCCTCATCTAACTCTGTGGGAGTACTTATGTAAAAGAATTGCAGACTCGCACTCAGTGCRGCACAGGAGAAAGCGAATCAACAAAAACCAAGATCCCTTTTTAGCTCTTAGGTCTCAAAGCATTAAGACAAAACTTTCTTTTTGTTTTTTAAATAAATGTATCCTATTATGCACTGATGTTCTGGGATGAGTTTTCAAGCAGAGTGAAAGGAGGTTTAGACACATACAGTATATCCCATCAATAGTAAATGGAGCTGTAGTCATATTCTTGCAAATACSAAAATGCTTTAAATAACCAACCTACAAGACCTGTGAAGGAGAATTACGTAAGAAAAAAAAAAAATACACTGCCTTAAGATAAAACTTATCCCCCCCTGTCTCCTGGTCCCTAACCATAACATGAGTTCTATACACAGACCAGGTCTACCAAAGCAGGCAACTCTTGCAGATGGCTTTCTACATCCTGTAATAGTGGTCCACTAGCGTTTTTCTTTTATGTGTTTCCTGAGTCCAGGGCTGGTCATTTTATGAAACCGTCCAAAGGAATTGCAGTGTGTTGTTAAGAAGGTATTTGGAAAATCAGAGTAACCAGCTCTCCATCCAGTCTTCAAGGGAAAAATACATCCACTTTGAGGTGGCAACAGAGACGACTACCCTGTGACTTCATAGAGGCTTGCTCAGGAGTTGGTTTTAGACAGGTTCTCTTCAAACATTGCAAGTTAAAGCAAGTCTCAAACAGCAATTGCAAGCCAGAGGTTTCAGTGCCTTTTGACTGCATAACCTCCAAATCAAAATAAAAAGAAAGGGATTATTTTCTTTCCCTTACCCTCATTTTCTCCTGACACAACTATCATTAGAGGTCACAGCAGAATGAGCTGCTCTGCAGGCTAAGCTGAGCCTTTTTTGTTTTCGGGCAAAAAGGCGATTTCCCTGCAAACGCTGGAGGGGAAAAGAGATAACAGTGGCTCCGTACTACCGTTATGTACTACTATGATTTCAATCAGTTTGTCCCAAACAACAAGGGTTTAAGACTGCACTTTTGCTTCTTCTGAACTGCTTGGTAAAGTAGGGCAGGGCAGACAGCATGTAAACAGTTCTAGAGGATTGGAAAAATAATAATTTAATGGACTGCTTCTGCACAGCTTCACAGCTTCATTGTTATATCCATCCCCACAAACATACACAAGGAGTCACCACTTTGCGGCTGCTCTTTTCCTCCAGGCAGTCTGCTCTCTATCAAGCTGGTATATTCCCTTTCACCTTGGCTGCCGAAACAAACACACAGGAAGCAGTTCTGCCATACTCCGGCAATTTACATGATGTCCTCTTGTTCATCGGCTCCTATTAAAAATATACATAGAACATAATCTGCCAGTTAGCCTTCAGTCAGGCAAGCTTTTTCCCATACCATTGAATAAGTGTTGTTTACTGGAGACACCTCCAAAAAAGGAAAAATAACCGTCAGCAGACATGCCAAAAAATAAAGTCCAGGGCAAGCAGAGATTCCATTTCTCTTCTTGTCCTTTTTGTTAAAAGCTGCATAAAGTGGCATCCCAGAAGGATTTTGAGGGTACTTCTTCACTGTCACAGGGGACTTAAACCCTCTTAAAGCATTAATAAGAGCTCCAAGATTTTAGCTGAAGTTAAGTGAGCATATACTTTAAATCATATGAGCTCCAGGACACCCATATATTTGGGCTTTTTGGGGAGGTCAAAAGTACGAGCAAATGACACCACAGGGTTTCTTCATTCATGTTCTGCTGAGAAAGTTCTTGGTTTAGTGATGTGCACTTCACTTCCCCCGTTCCCATTGGTGGTTGTAGTGATTATGTACTGGGTGGTTTGCTGCTGATTACTCGTTTGAGATTCCAAGGTATCAGTGTGGGCTGATGGCTGGGAAACACCGACCTGTACCTCACTGGAGAGCGAAGAGTTTTGTTTGACATCCAGATCAGGCTGACCTTCAGATATCACATAGTGAGTCTGCACAGAGAATATTAAAAAAAAATTAAGCAATGATTGTGTTTCATCTCACATTTTCTGTAACATTTCTGTTGCTATGCTGGAAAACATTTTGGTATGAACCCGGAATTTTGAAATTTAGTTGTACTGCATTTAAGCACGTATTTGAAACCATTATAACCCAAATCAGACCCTTGTTTTGATGTACATTGGACTACGATGGATATAGTTTATTTATGAATGGCTGAAGCCAATTATGCAATAACCCATCCATAGAAAGTAAAATAGCAATTTACAACAGAACTATTTTGAAAGTTTCTTCCATTTTCCATGTGTTCTAGCAGAAGATGCATTTCCAGTGTCCAATATCCAAGCAATACATCAGTTCCACTTCCTTAMGCTGAATCTCTAACTAGATAAGATAGCAATAGCTCCTTCACAGCTTTCAGTTATACATGGAATTAGGAAGTGAGAAACGTTTCCAGAAACTGTCTGAAAGTTAGTTCAGTGTATACAGCTTAGTCTTAAATATTTTTAAAACTGTTCAGTATCACTAAGTCATATCCTGTCCTGCAAATATGAAGCRAACACATTCAGCTTGAGGTAGTCATACATACAAGGGTCAGACAGGTGTAGGCCTCATAGGTGACTGATGCAGAACACTATTTGTTCTCATCAAGAACTATGATGCTACTTCAGAAAAAAACAAAACAATCCCCCCCCCCAAATTATTTTCCCTGAAGCTCATGAGATCATTTCTTGCCTTTTGTAACCTCAAGATTACAGCAGTACTAGATATGAACTACATTTTCTCCTTAGCTTGTGAAACAACGCATCGTATCATTCCTTAGCCATTTTGCCTACGGATTTTATGCAGCATGGAACTCAGTACAATYGTTGCAGAAAGCCACTGCTCTTTTGAACTACGCAGTGTGGACCTGTTTAGGTGCAGCACTATTCTCTGTTCTCTGTGCCCCATCATCATTCTGGCATTCCTTTAACCTTCAAAGTGAAGGCTTTAAGCCTGATACATTATTCCAGGGCGAGRGTACAAAAAACACACCACACCAAAACCAAACCCCAGCATGATCATTTTCCTTACCTGGGTAACCGCTTTCACTTGCCCTGTGTTGACAGTGGTGACAGGTGTACCCACAGCTGTCTCTGCGATCACGTACTGGCCTTGGGGAATGGCCATCATCTGAATCTCAGATGCTGAAAGATGGAAATTGGAGAATGAAGACCTTCAGTCATAAACTCAGAGACCACCTTGAAAGACAACAGCGACAGTGGTGCACAGGTGTAACACAAGCCCAGAGCTTGAAACAACAGCAGTTGTTGAGTAGAAGCTCAAGTAGYAAGAAGCCCGTAGCTCTACGGGCCTTAACAGAATTACATCTGTTATGCAGAATTATGTTCATAGGCATGAAGAGCTGGATCCTCAGCTGATAAATCACATCCTGTTCTCCCCCAAGAAGAGATTTCCCAAATTACTATCCAGTGCTGCATGGACACAGGTAGTCATTTCATGTCACCCTCTTCTTCTGTATGATTCAAGCATCCATCTGAAATTTGAACAAGCTGCTATCGAATACACAGATTCTTGCTGAATGCAAGATCCTTGTAATAAAGGAGCCTAGTTTGCCTGTCCGAACCACACCTCAGATAATTATGGACCTATGGTAAAAGAGACTTGTACAACCATTTCATTTGTGTAAAACTATTCATCTTCCTAGACCTTTATGCATATTAATGAAGCTTCATGAGCTCTGAAAGTACTATCCCATTTGGTAGCTGGAGAAGTGGACAATATACTAGTTCCACATACTAGCCMGAGCTCCAGCGAGCGCTACTGCCGACACTTACAATAGCTCCGAAATGAGTTCCACGTGCTGGGAAGATACGTGTGCTGGACTGAAGAACCTTGCTGCTGCTGGAGGGCTGGGTTTTGTGTAGATGTAGTTGTCTGCATCTGTGAGGGGCTAAGTTCCTGCTGAGACTGTTGTGAGGAGGGACTCAATGGCTGACCACCAACCTAAAAAGCCATCATGACAGAGGAGAGAGGAGGGAGGAGAAAAAAAAAAAGAAAAAAAGTGATCTCCACCATGCTCAGGATTTTGCATAACTCTGTACTGTTATAAGYATATCCTTCTTATCAAGGGAAAAATAGAGGATTCCTTAGCATATTGAGCACAAGAACTGCAAAGCTCTCCTCCCTCTCCTCCCACTTGCTTCTCTGGTTGGTCAGTAAGCACAGACCAGAAACTGAAATACAGAGATATGACTTGCTGAAGGTTACGTAAGAAGTCTGTRGAAGAGAACTTAGATCAGAAGCTAAACACTACACAGCCGCAAGAGCTGAACTTCAAATATTTGAGGAGTGCGAGTTTTCATTTATATCTTTCAACTGGTTACCTTTAACCTGAAACAGCTGAAAATTTGTCCATTCCTGGCCATCTCTCTCTACCTGGTACACKTTATAAAAAAGGAACATCTGGCAACTACTTGATAATCTCAAAGATGTTCATGTGACAGTCAGTGTGTGGTATTCTAAATGCTACAGAAAAAGTCTGTCCTGCATCCGTGCATGTAATATGCCAGCTGAGCCAGACTGGTAGGGGAAGCACTTCCTGCAAGAGAAGAGTGGAATACCTGCGAGGACGACTGAGTTGCTGGGGATGGCTCTGTGACCTGGATATGCTGCACCTGGATGGCATGCTGGGTGTATGTCTGGGGATCGTGAAGCTGCCCGACGTCCACTGTGGAGTGCTGGGACTGGTGAGGGGAGGTAGCCTGTAAAAAAATCAAAACAGAGCTGTATACTTCAAATTCTCTGCAGAAGCAGCCACGTAAACCTCTTCTGTCATACAGGATCTGGAGCAATGGGGGTATGAGCCTTACTGGGGCCACGGAGCACTACTGATTAAGCTGTATCTACCCTCATTGCACTCCAGTGAGATAGAAAAGTACACTTAACAGATACAAAGGCACGGAGATGGTTACATCTCAGTGATTTAAACGACCTTAGGCAAGTCATTTCCATTGAAGTTGCCTGGTCCAGCAGATGCTGGACTTGAACGGAAGTGTGTGGAAAAACTAGATTAGTGTCACAACCACTGGACCATCCTTCTGTGTAATGTATGCATACTCAAGACCTGCATATCCAAAAGCATGGTTTGATATAAATCTACATCAAGAAAACAGTGTTTGGAGTCTTACTGATTAAAAGCTTTTTGAAGCAACATCTGCTAGTGATAGTAATTAGAGTAATTTAATTACAAGCCTCAGATCTCCATAAAATTAATATTAGTTGCAGGAACTGGTACTTGTACTGTTAAAACAGCCTCAGTCAGTGTTAACTGGGGTCATTGGTTAGGCCATTATTAACCAAATTTGTAAACAAATTTACAGTGAGGGGCCAGAGAAAACACTGAAATTCAGATTCAAATACAAACACATGGTAATTTCAGCTTCATGCAATGGATAATAGACATAAAGGCTGGGGTGATTACTTAGGGCTGCCTGAATATAATTCTCCTCAGCTCCATTACTCTAGTTAYGCTCTGTTTTTATTTTTAGGAGATTGTTGAGTGTCACAGACAATGACTTTTCTAATAGATAATACAAAGGGAAAGCAAACACTCTGTACTTCCAAAATTTGGTTCTGGCTCGCCGAGGACAAAGAAGTACAAATTAGTCCTCACAGCTAAAATACAGGTCACCCACTGACCCGTGTTACTGGTTGCCCAATACCYTGGAAAGGAAACATGATGCTTAAGTTGCGTGAATGATTGTGGGAAAGAGGCGATGCCGCTGCAAGGCCGGCCTTGAACATTATGCATTGGACAATATCAAACCAAATCAAAACAAAAAACTGCCTAGGACGGATTCAAGCAAAGTTGCCCAGACAGGTTGAACCAAGTTAGGACTGTGTTAATATGYCTCCACCAAGCTGACCAAGACTGGCAGGACCACCTACGCCCAGTACACAGTGCTTATRAGGGGAACCCTATGCATTATCAAACCATTTATCTCCAAGAGTGGTTTTCATCATAGCACTTTTTGTAACTGCTCCTTAACAACCCTCCCACCACTATAGCCCCAAGGAAGTGCAGGCTTGATATGGAGGGGTTCAAAAGCACATCAAGTCCCCCGACAGGTTACCCACCTGAGCCACTTGAACAACCTGCAGCTGTATATGCTGAGGCTGCTGCAAGCCRGTTGCGGACTGAGACACAGGGATGTACTGGATTCGCTGGTAGTCTCCTTGAGGAGTTCGATAGTCTGTTGTGAGGGTCTGGGACAGCTCTGTCATCGCTTGGGTCAGTAAATCTGTTGTCTGAGAAGGGRGAGAGAAGCAGAGAACATCATCCCATATTGTCTACTAGACTGAACACTTTYGCAGGCCTGTAGTTATTTCATTGCACTTAATCTTCACTTACACCATTCGGACTCGTCATTTATTTCCAAGAGCTTAGCGTATACAGAGCATGGCTGATGGGGTCAAAGGAATGACCAGGCCCCTGGGATYTGCTCTGTTCTGTCTAGATGCTAGTCAGCATTATTCAGGGTTAACTTAACATACRATAATTATAAAATTATTATAATCTACTGGCTTGGCAATATTCTATTTGACAACAAAAATCATGCCCTTGGAAAGAGTCAAGTCTTGCTTTCCAGGTCAAAAAGGAAGACTGCTTCCTCAGACATATTCCCCCTCTCTTCCTCCTGGCCAGTGGTGATGCTCCTCTTGATAACTATATTTATAAAACATGTAAAGACAATTACACCTAACCGATCAGATTTACAAAGCCAAAAGCACCCTGGTTGAGTCTAACCACTTTAAGAAAAAGTCTTTTATCTGCAGTTTCAACCTTCAACAGTTTTAAACTGTAGCTAACAGGACTTTTTTTTTTTTTTTTTTTTTTTTTAATTTTGCAGCATCACTGCCCAGCACCCCTGAAGAGATGCAAGACTGATTTTCTAGTTTCTTTAACTTTGTTAGCAGCTGATGCGTTAACAGCAGAGAGGTTAACCACTGGAGACTCATATCACTCAGTGCTGCCTTGTCCAAAGGATTTCAGAGATCTTGACTCCACTGAATGGAGTTTGATCCAGTCCTCAGTCATTGGCAAACATGTCATCTTGATCCCAAAGAGTGCAAGCACCTCAGGTGAAGAGTCCCAGTGAACTATTTGTATTCCATGAGATTTGTATTCCTGAGTTACTTAGATATGTGTGAAAATATCATGTGGAGTCAGTAACATGTAGGTCTGAAGGAAGGAAAGGAATGGAGTGGAGTAGGAAAGAGACGTATCCTTAGAGCTCCAGAAGGGAGAAATACATCACTCCCAAKAGAACCAAAACAAAACACACAGRTTCAAGCYCAGTCTAACATTTCTCRCATCCTTACCACAACAGTCTCTCCGGTAGTGCTGTCAGTGGTTAGAACAGCAGGAGTGGAACTGATGACAGCTGTTGCCAGTGGTGCATGTATTGTGTTAGGGAGCTGAGCAAACTCYGGGTGCTTCTTGCGAATATGTTGTACCATCTTTGTCTACAAGGAGATGCAAAAGAGTATTAGAGAGAGGGTCTGCAACTCAGCTTTGGGCCACCTGAAATCAAACAGCCATGCAGAAGGCAGCTTTTAAGCTTTCCTTCAGCAAGAAGGCATCAGGATTCACACCATGGGTTGCTCAGGTCAGCAAGAAGGGATCACAAAGGTCATGAAGTCTGGGCTAATTAGAGCTACCTGATACTGAACTATTGTCCCAAACTTCACAGCCCAGAAACTTTTTCCTTCAGCACAGCTAAATATTTTGGGGAACTTTTCCAAAAGTTACTTTTTCTGCACTCTGTTTCCAAGCCCCTCTCCCTTGTAACAGGGTCAGTYGGCAGTTTCCAAGCTTCCCCATTTGTGATCCCGCTCTGTTCACATTTCCATTTGTGCTTTCAAGCCCATGCCCCCCAGTTAAGGGCCCTTTGCCACAAAACTAGCAGGCTGTGCTCRTGTTGTCAGTGCACAGCATGAAACCAGCTATGTGACTCAGGATCTGACTCGGGAGCTCTGCGTGTGGACTGACAGATCACAAAAACCGTGGCAGAGCATCAGCGGGGAGAGGCTGTGCTCTGAGGCTAAGAGAGGCCCCCAGTACCTTGCTGCTGTACTGTTTGGAACAGTGAGGACAGCAGACCGGAGGAGTGGCTATGGTGCCCGTCAGCTGGGTGTGGGTGCTAAGCATGGGATCTGGCTCTCCTGGGCCTGCAGGGCGCAGTTTGCGGATGCTTGGAGGTAACTCAGCACCAGGATGGTTCTTCAGGATATGTGCTTTGCGCTTGCTGGCACTTTTGTACACCTGCAGAGTAAAGATTTGGAATGAGAATGGCATAACCCTGATGGCAGTGCAGAAAACAGATACCATTTATCTTTACCTGGAAAGTTTGCTTGTCACTTTAGACAATATGGTTGGATATATCCCCAAACAATCACAACATAAGGCATGAATACACACACACATTCCAGTGTTCAACCAGCCTGTAAAAGCAACTCCTTCTAGTGTAGAATACTAAAGCCATTTGAGAGCATGCAGTACGCCAGAATAAAGCATTAAAGCAGGACAGGAAGGGAAGAGGAAAATCTGTTTTGCCTCATACTTGACAGTGAAGCGTCAAGAGAAACAACCAGTCACCAAAGCTGGAATTTTTTCAGGGTTAATTTGTCATGAGGGCTGATATCTTTGCTCTTGCATAAAGCGTCATAAAGTTTTAATAGCCTTCAACAAACAAAATCTGTTTTAACTATCACTTGTGTAGGCACATCAACAAACACTGCATAATATTATTAAAAAATATATTTATTATTTCTTTAAACAAAAGGAAGGAGGCATCACTGACGCATGTACTGAGGATAAGAATAGTCAGAAAACACTTCCTGGTAAGTTAAGGTCCACACACACAAAAAACAAGGCCAGAGAGTAAGAACAGAAACACAAAGGCAGGACAGAAGAAGATTCAGGCCTGCCTGAACACTGGGAATTAATGACATGCGACTAAGCAAGCAGCTTAAAATGAAAGGAGTTAGAGACTAACTTTTAGAAGTGCTAAGGAAGTCAAAAGAAGTTAGTGTTCAGAAGTTACAGAYAGACTGAATACTTAGTCACTGAGTTGCAGATAGTGATACAGGGTCGCTGCTTGCTGAATGAGAGCATTTAAGTTTTACCAACTCAGAAGACAGAGGGCAGAAAAGGAGAATCGAAATCTTCAGTTAGCATCCAGATACCTTAGCCTAAGTGCATTTCATCTTAATTCCTTTTAGGCAGTGCTGGCACAAATGTTGCTGACAAGCTTCTCAAGCAAGCTATAAACCCTGCCATGTTCCTATGCACAGACAAATTGGTTGCATACAGATCTAGGACTGAACTACCCTCTGATGGGTGACTTTCTTACATACCTTATCACAGTACTGACAGAAGTAATCCCTGTTGGGCTTGATGATAGGCAATGTGAGTTCTGGCACCTCTTCTATTTTCATGTCTGGATGTCTCTTTGACAAATGATTCACCTAAAAGAAAGAAACAGTACAAGAGAGCGTATTACAGCTGGAAGCTAAGCAATTGCCTCTTCTCCTGCACACGGGTAATTGCCAAACCGAAACTGTAGTGATGCTAACTAGCAGCACTCAAAGCATTTGCTGCCACCAGGGCTATTGTGCACTCTCAGCCAGCTGCTGAAAGTAAACCTGGTCCTCATGGATCTCATTTACACTTTCTCTAATCAAAGAAAGATGGGAAGGGGGAAAATAACCTGTTTGAACTAACTCTCCTGCTGCTGAGAGCAGGTAACAACTATAAAGGACTTCTGCCCAAAGAGGCCTTTGCTAGCAGAGATCACAACCYTCATGAAACATGCAGCAAGAGATCTTATTTGCAAACACCCTTCCACAGCGGCAGTGACAGGGCATGGCCAGGAGAGGCCCCTCTCAAGAAGGAGGAGAAAAGAAAYGAACAGAAAAAAAGACCACCACAAAAGCTGAGAGGACGTACAGCTGAACTATGCAATACATTAATCTCATATTCTGTGAAATGCATTACATGTCAATCAGCGTTACATACTGTTGAGACAATATGGTGGTGACAAGCAGACATACAAGACAGGCAATGAAATAGGTAAAGGCACATAGTTGCTGAAAAGATAGAAGATTATGAGAACACGCACACACACAGGTTGAAAACAAAACAAAAAACAAAACAAACCCACTCAGGTCAGCTACAAAATTCTGTCTCTCAGCATCCTTTGTTCCAACCACTGGAATTGCACCTTTAAGTCCATACATACTCATCAAAATTGAGTACAGAAGCTTGAAAGAGAAGCCAGAGCACATGGACCCTCACCAACATCCCCCTCCGACGGAAGCCCATCATACACAGTCGACACTTGAACATGAAGCTCTCGTAGTCGGTGGAAGCTATCCGAGGCTTGAAGGTTTTTGAGCGGCTGATTCGATCAGCTTTCTTGGCCTCTCTTTCTGGGTTGTGCATCCTCTGCATGTGCTCTCGCAGCTTGTCTTTCCTCTACAGGTAGAGCAATCGGGGAGAAAAAAGCATCACCACCACTTTCTGCCTTACTACTTGTTACAAGCAGGAACTACAATGTAACTTGTTCACAGATCTCTTTGGCCTCTCCTCTCCAGTGCTGCACGCTCAGGGTTGGACAGTGCAGCAGGAACCCTTTGAAAGGTTTAAGCTTACGGTCCAAATCAAGCTGACGTTGCTCAACCACAAAAGCAGAAGCCAAGCTAATACTAATTGAGTGATCTCAGTGAGAATGAGCCCCCCCACTCAGGTTTTCCTCTGAATTTAACTAAAACATTGATGCTCAACTTTGTTAGGCCAGCTACTTGCATCACTTATGCTCTGGACTGGTGAGAACCACATACCCCAATGCCCCATGATGGTACTGAACCTATTGCCCAGATGCAGTCCAGCCTTTCTGGACACGTGTTGTCTGGAATGGGCTTCTTCACCCCTAAGCCCATTCAACCCCTCAAAGTCATAGGAAAGTAAGCATCCAGGCGCAGGCTGCTGCCACCACAGTTTACCTGGCTCACAGTCTGCTCCATCTATTCTTGAGGGATCTGGAAAGTGATCTGGACATCATGTGTTAACAAGATGCTTCCTATAGACACAGGCACCTCAACTGGGAATATCATTAATCCAACAATATCAGCAAGAAGTTTTCCTCACTAAACTGATAAAAGCAATGTAACCCAAGCACTTGACAGTTGAGTTGTATAATAAGCCAGTTCTTAATGAGCCCTTGCCTTTAAATTAACTTATTAAAAGAAAGATCTGAGCAGGGCAGAGCATGCTGGGGTGAATCCTGCCCCTTTTCTATCAGAAGTGAATGTTGTAGCTCACACACACTACACAAAGCAGTGCATGCAACTCGCAGGCAAGTCTAGCCTGTCTACACACATTGCTTTCTTCTACCTTCGGGAAAAGAAACTTACCTACTTGAAGGGGAGTAAGGAATGCTGTTCTCCACCGGTATCGGGAATGATCCGATAGTCATCTTACCTTGAACTGCTTGCCACACGTGGAGCACAGGAAGTCTTTGCGGTCCGAGTGTCGCAACATATGGAGTCGCAGCTTGTCAGGGCGGCAGAAAGCCTTGTCACATTCTGTACACTGGTAAATCTTTTCTGAATGGAAACTGCGTACATGTTTCTTTACCTAGCATTGAGGATCATAGGAAAAAGGAATTTATTCAAAAGAGAACACTGTATAGGAAAACAGTCTCAGGAACTCTTAGCAAAAAAGGGTTCTCAGTTCTGCTCTGGCAGATACCTGCTCTGGCTTAGAAGTAGTTGATCAAACAGTTGAGATCTTAGCAATGGCTTCTACAAAACCATAACATTTCTTAATTTCAAAATTGAGTTTCAAAAGCAGTGGACAAGGCATATTTGGGTACAAGCTGCATCCAGCAAGAGGCAGTTCTTTTTGTGACATGGGTCTATACCAACCAAAAGTAGCTAGGACCTCTGTTTCAGGTGTTATCCAAGGGACTGCCCCTCCCACAGCACAGAGCCTTCTAATGCCAGATTGAAGTATTGCATTTGATGACTTAAGGAAAAGAGAGCTTCAGTGAAATAAGAATACTCCTAGCCATGCCTGGTCACGCATCCTTTCTAATTTATGACTGATACAGGTAGCGTTTAGCTTGTGAGAATGAAGTGACATGCAGCATTATGCAGAGACAGTACTGAAAAATTAATAAACAAAGTGCTTGCAAGAGACCTGGAAGGCAGTGTTCCAAATCAGTACTGCACCTCACCTGGATAAAATCTGGAAAGCGCTTTTTACAGGTAGGGCAGGTGAAATAGCCATCATTGACATGGATGGCCACATGATCTTTGAGCAGATCCAAGCGGTCAAAGGACTCGGGACAGAAAATGCAAGAGTATGTTTTCTGGTCCATGTGGAACTTCATGTGGCTCTCAAGAGCACTGCTGTTGATGAAGCCCTTGTTGCAGATATCACAGGTTAAAGGGCAGTTCCCTTCCCGTCCATGAAACCGCAAGTGCTGATCCAGTTTGTCCTTTTCCCGGAAGGCCTTCCCACACTGCAGGCATTTGAACGGACGAAAGGATTTCCGTATGAACAGATGCTGAAGAGCTGCATTCTGAAAGAAACATCCAAGAAAACAGCTAGTTTTTATTATACGCATACATTCCTCATAGAAATATTATCAAGCTTAAGTACACCAGAACAACAATGAACTTAAACTTCAATACGCTCTTTTGAATCACAGATATTGTCTTCATTTTACAGAAGGAGATGCTGTGACAGAGAGAAGCTCAGGGATATACCTGCAGTTACACACTGAGTTAGGAGAACAAAACCCAGGAGTCTCCAAATTCTTGTGTTCTGCTTAGTTAAGACATTTAGCTAACTTCATCTCCAGCCTGGCATTTTTCTGCTAAGTGAAACCAAATCCTCTCTGACATAGAGGCCTGGGCCTGAGAACAGAGCTGCAATTCCCGCTGATTTCTCAGGACTGGCTTGTGAGTTCAGCCACCACACAAGAAGGGTGAGTTACTGCCTTATCTATGGAGAGGAGCACGGCTGCCAGAACCCCACCGCCCATTCCAAAGGCAGTTTCTGCATCAAAGAGCACCGCGGAGATGTGCGGCAGTGGTTTAGTGTTGCCTGGAAAATTTCTGGTGGGATATACATTCAAGAGACGCTGCAACAACCTAAACCTTTTTGATATTATGGACAAGAGGAATAGAATTTCAAAACATTACAGCAGGGGCAGAATGGCAGGTTTATGAGCAACAGGTAAGAACTTGTGAGCAATCCACGTAACTTTGCCATTAAGCATATATCAAGTATGAGAGTCTGAAAATGAAGAAGAAAGATGGACGAGAAACAGTTTCGCTAAATCAAGGGGAACTCTGATGAATTCTGTTGTCTACTCAAAGGGTGTTTGATTATACACAAACTTGAAATTGCTTTTCTAGATATTGCAAGAAACTTGTAAGAATATTGTGAATTGAGCATAACATGGGTTGTGCAAATATTCAATTTAAAATTTAATTTACTAGGCTGATCTTCTGTTTTCCTCCACTTCTTTTCTACTATGTGTCATTTGTCCTCTCACTTCCTGCTTCTCTTAGCGCATGCTTTCCTCCAGTCAGCTTTTTCTGTAACATTTTGTGATTCCTATCTCTTCCCTTTCTCCTTCTGGAGAGCACGACGGAGCCGTTCCATTCCTGATACCAGCACTGTCTGCTGGAGGAACAGATGCTGCTGGACATGTTGCCTGCAGAAATAGCCAACTGTGCTCTGAGCCTGCATTACAGTATCACATAAGGACTTTTATGCTGGTTAGTTGCAAAGGCACAAATAAGTCACATTTCTGCACATACGAAATCCCATATTACACTATGGCACTCATACTGTACTCCAAGGAGTCTGTGATACTGCCATTTTTCTGTAAGAAACCTGAGGAATATTTACTCTTCTCCAAAATAACATCTGCATCCTTCCTTTTACTGTTACCTTCTCTTGTCAGATGTTACACACAGAATCTACATTATCACGGTTAGAGAAACAGTGCTAGAACACTGCTGGCACCTATGCTTACACACGTTCAATATTACATATTTCTCYGTGAGACACAGTCAGGACTACAGCAAGCAGATTTCCCTGGTTTCCGCTCTCCTTTTCTTGTGGGAACGTCTGGGCTGACATTTGCTGTGTCCCTTAAGTGTGTGCCAAGCAGCTGACACTGAAAAAGTAAAGCTAGGAGCTCTTCTGCTGGAATCAGAGAACAGCTTGGGAATAGTGCAAAATGCTGTGCTAGAGATTCAATCAGTGAACCTGAATGATCCCTTTCACCATCTGAACTGCAGAGGGAAACCTATACTTTCAATCCAGAAAAAGGAACACGAGAGCAACTCTTGCTATTTTAAAAACAAAGCGTGAACAGTTTCAGATGAGAGCCTCAAATGAGCCCTCCCAGGAACTGTTGTCATCTCCACTCTCCATTTCACAAGCAGAGAAACTGAGGCAACGGGAGATACAGGGTTTTACTCTAAGTAACACCACGAGTTGAAGAGACAGACACATGCTGTGTAAAAATTAACATGCTGCTTGGAATCAGGGGTATATAATTTGCCATTAACTACACAGATATCCTAATAAACCAAGTAGTTAAGGAGAAGCAGTACAAGATCTTAACTCCACTATTACTGTATTTTGCTGCTGGTAACTCAAAAGATCCGAGTAGCAAGATAACAGGCCAGAGCTTTATACCATGTAAATCAAAATAGTCCCATTGGTATCTCAAAGGCTACAGAAGGGTGAAACCTCTTACTGCTCTTTGGTTAGACAGACTATCAGCTATAAAAACAGAAAACTAAGTGTTGTCTCATTAACTGATAACATTGATCCAGTGCAAAGAATTGCGTAAACAAATCCTCCAAAGCCTTAAGGTGGATATTATAGTATTACATCTAAGTAGTTTACTCCTATAATATTCACCTTAAATTCGCAATTAATCAGTGTGAAGAGCACTAGAAGAATGCACATAGTTATTCAGATGACACTTGTTGACACTTGGTTCTGGACATTGGTTGCTTAAAGAACAACAAATGTGACAGTTGATAATGTGGGGTCGGCCAGGAGATGCTAAACAGAAGCTGGACAAAAATGGCACGGAAGGCAATGCTGTTACGTACCACTAGATTAGATACAGCGAAAAAACCAACAAAACAAAAAACCCAACCCAAACCTACCTGCAGCTCCAGCTGAGCAGGCAGCATTGAGGGAGAGAAAAATACTTATGTTATGAAATGGACTGCAAAACAGAAGCCGTGACTTCTGCGGGGCACTATTAGGGCCGGTTCCTGAAGCTAGAGTTCACTCTTTGTTTAGGCAAGACTCTAAATGGGAGTTTTGCCTCAGGAAACACTAGGCAGATCTTCAAGATTACCATGTAGTTAATGACTGCCCAAGGGGAGTTAAAGGGCAAAGATAAAAACCACCGATAATCTTTAAGGTGTTTTGTGACCTTTCATGTTTTCTCAGCTAGACAGTTGACGAGTAACGATGCAATGCATACTGCAGAGCCACAGCGAGGATGAAGTGCTGTTAGCGCAAGGGAATAATTAGGGCAGGATAACAGTAGGGCAAGGATTAGAAGGGTGGAAAGGTGAAGAGCAGGGATATTTTTAGCCTCATCTTACTGTTTATACTCTGCATTATACAACCTGTTACATTTCTTCTTTCAGCATGAAGGAAACTACTGTGCTTTCCACACCACACCCCTAACCTGCCAGCTGCGTCCCCTGAGCAAACAAGTCACCTACACAAAGTCACCTACATTTTAGGATCAGGTCTGTATGCAAACAAAGCAATTTGGAAATGCAAGCTTTTCTGAAATCAGCCTGCAGATGCTCTGGATGCTGCACAGGGCTGGGGGGGAAAAAAATTCTTTTTTTTTTTTTCCATTTTGGCTGTGGACCGTAATATGCCCTTCTTTTCCCTACAGGGGTATCTTGAGGGGTGAGCGTATCTGTCCAAACACCAAGGACAAGACTGCTGTATTTAAGCTCTGATCTCCAAGTAAATTCCACAGGCTCCAAGGCAGATGCTGAAAAATGAACTGATCCTATCAGGACTTGAACCCGAGTACCTGTACTCTGTGTTTCCAACTAGAATGAAAGCACTCGGAGCTTCACTGTTTTAAACATTAGAAAAACCAACCAAACAAAAACCTGAAGCAATTCAGCAAGATGCCATACTTTTTTACAGTTTTCCTAGAGTGGAATACAGCGATATAGGAAATCATTGCTTCTGAGAAACGAAATCCTACATGAGTAACTTGGGAACTAGAGTTACACAGGTCCAGATCATAATCAAGACTTCCTACTTGTTCTTCAGAAATGAGTGACATATTACACATTTTAAAACAGAATGTTTGCTTGTTTATAACATTAATTGCATGCTATTGTAAGAAGGTGCTGTGAACCGTTGAGGATCAAGTGCTGAGAGGGTGCTGCAGCCTGATGTGATTTTTTTTTTTCCAATGGTTAAAAGGTTATACTTCCTAGTTTACTCTTATCTCAAGCTCTCATTGCTCACAGTCTGATGCGATATGGGCAGGTGCTCCACAACCATCCACGTGCCATTCTGCCAGTGCCCCATCTTGAAACATCTCCAGGACTCTGCTGAACACGAGTTCCAGACGTATAGGGAATTGGGGAGATTTGCCGGTACAAACATGTAACTGAGGACTAAACCACCACCGCACTCCTCTTATTTGTGATCCAAATACAAATTTCCAGGGAACAAAAGCTAAACAAGTAACTTTCGAATTTCTTTCCCTATCTTCCCAAATTTACAGTTTAAGAAAAGACCTTTACACCTCAAGTTCAAAAATTTGGGGAAAYCGGTGACACCGTCTCTCTCCATCGCACCCAGGCCTCAACCTTGTACTGTGCAAGCTGTGACATATCACATGTAAGAACTAGATACCCACGCTTTTACTGTCCAAGACCCAGCATCTGTCTTTGTCCTCTGCTACGCACCCTTCAATACATTCAGTAAAAATCCCCCAAGCCTTTCACATGTGAAAAATCACATTACTGGTAGAAACCTGACATTCAGAGAGCATAAACATTTTCTATGGTTAGAACTTCTGCATTCTTAGTCTGAGCCAAATTCTTCCACCAAGGTATGCCACTGCATGTATGGAGTAACAGCACTCCTAGACTTGCACACCTATTGCTGTAAACTCAGAGCAAAATTCAGCTCAACATATTCCTATAAGGAACAGTTACTCAACTCTTTTTTAATCCTCTTTCTCATCCCCTAAAAATGAAGTCTCACCCCAATTGCAGCTGTTCCTTTCTATAATCAAAATTTTACACATGGAGAAAAAAGAAAGAGATTTTAGGCTAAATAAACCAATCTCACAATTACATGGCTTCAAGGATTATTTGCTTGAATCATTTCCCTCCCACACACAGTAGAGAAGAAAAAACCCACAGCTCACCCAGCTGACAAAGCTCAAGTTCAAAGTGTTTGCTGTCGGTACACAAAGTTCTTAGCACAGGTTTTCATCTCAAGGAGAGGCAGGTTTTCTACTTCAAGAAAGGATTTTACCATTAAATATAATCATCATTGTCAAGTAAATACATCCAAATGGAGGTCGTGGTTCCTTTTTGGCAACAATTTCCCAGGCAACAGTTCTGAGAGACACAGATGGTGCCGTGAACAAGCCATTAGTCTGTGCCACAGTACCATGATTCAGCCGGCTGCCTGAAGCACTCCTGCTTGCCAGCTTGGATGGACTGCGTTCCTCTGAAAGAATTACTGTGCTGGAATTGACTCAGCTCCAACTGGTGACCAAATTCTCACTAGCATCTCATGAGATACTGGCTTTGTACATGAGATTTGTCTTCCTCTCAGAGCAAGGAAATTTGCTAGGAATGAGATGCTTTATTCAGGATTTGGACATGGCTACTACAGCGAGAGAGAGAGAGACCAGCTGGTCCTGGCTGGCAGGTCCAGCCTCCTCTGGGTTACAGCAAACTGAGAAGGTGAGAGAGGACATGAGCCACCATCCTCTTTGCTTACCCTGATACGCTTTGCTCGCCTCATGTCATCTGCTGTCATGGTGCTCTGCGTAGGCACCGTGCTCTCATCGTGCTGCGGCTGGATTTGCAGTGGGTGGCTTTCTGACTGCTGATCCAGTGCCGACTGAGCCTCTGATGGCACTGGAGTCTGCTCCTGCTGCTCCAGCCCATTCAGTGTAGTTTGTCCGGCCTCATCAAACTGCCCCTTGCTGGAAAAATGCAGCAAGTCCTGAAATCGCAAATCATACAACCAGTGATTATTCCCCCCACCCACTGAAAAACACTTGATAATACTCAGACAAGATTTCTACATATTTAATCACGAGCTATAAACAAGCTGTGTCGATGCTAACTCTTCTACTGCCTTCCATTGATGCTCTCAGCAGTTCGCTTCTACCTACAGCGACAGCATTCAGAGTGCTAGGGAAGGAGTGCTGCAGATGGGCGACTGTGTTCTGGCCATATTGCCTAAACCTAGGCACAAACAATCAGGATGACCCAGCTGTTAACATGCAGCCAACCCTTCCACGCCAGTGACCCCATCACTGCYATAACCAGAGAGACATGATGTAGGCTGACCTGTGAGAAACTTTGAGAACAAAATTACTAGCACAGACCAGGCCTCGAGGGAAAAGCAGGGAATTACCGTCTCATTGAAATCATTGTCACTGTGAAACATTATCATGTATTGATATGCAGCATCTCCCCTTTCTAACAAACGAAGCGGAGTGATGAACCGGAGAGCAACAAACGAGGCCATTATACTGTGTACTGTCTTTTTACTACCCAGTTGCCAAGATCTGCATGTTCTCATCTAGCCAGCTGCATACATCACTTACATTTATCACACAACAAAGCTGTTTTCCTCCTTTTCTGCATTATCATAAAGAAAAGGGTGGGTGTTGGGAGCAGGAAGCACATGCCAAAACCTGCATTCTTTTCCTTACAAATTCCAATAACTCCTTTGGGATGGAAGGCTCCAGTGTTAAATGAAAAAAAATTCCTCCAAAAAACAAACCAAAAACCAAACCATTGACCCTTACATGAAACCACTTACAGTGCAACTATRGAAATTTAAAAGCACAAGCAAAGAAACAGAGCCAAAAGCATATCAGATCAAGGCTGGTACTGTCACAGTGCAAAAGCAGGTGTGGGAGAAGAAAAAGACAGAGCTGCCAGGAGAGCAGCTGTTATAAATGATGAACACTTAATGGACAGAGAGACTTAGAGCCATTTACCAGCCAAAGGCCCAGTCCTGGCCTAGGTGGCAAATTTCTAGTGCTTTTAGAGAGATAGGAATAACTGGGAAAATTCAAAGGGCTAAGTGTGGAAGTCAAGCTAAATGATGACAAGARTCTCTTCCAAAATAAAAAGTAGAGAGAAGCTGAACAAGGTCAGTGGTGAGTGCATAGCATTAAGCTGAGTTAACGTGAGTTTGAGGGCATAATGTCTCTCTTACTGTGCTTAAAAATGTAAGCAGGACTCCCGGATTTCACCGGAGCGGCTTCCTTCCATGGGACTCTCTCCTACCCGATCTCAGCAATACTGAAYACAACAGGTCCACATATCGTGCCTTCAAGGTTCATTTAGTGGACTGCGGCATTTCTGTCCTTTCAGCATACTTGCTGACACTTAACTGCGGTCATAAGACCCTAGGTTTCAAATATTGAGGCAGATGAACTCGTTCCTAGTCATTAGTGAGGTGGGCAGACCTCCAAGGCCTTGGGACACGACCATGTCCATACCCGACTCTATAGACACACATGAGCTA
Organism: Apteryx rowi; assembly: GCF_003343035.1. Classification (NCBI taxonomy): domain Eukaryota; kingdom Metazoa; phylum Chordata; class Aves; order Apterygiformes; family Apterygidae; genus Apteryx; species Apteryx rowi. The sequence goes on from NW_020449752.1 coordinate 2,866,351, forward strand.
ACTCTGGGCCACGCTCCAAGCTGGCAGGATGCGAGTCACCTCCAGTCCAGAGGCCATTCAGACACATTAGCATGGGACCGTGCCCAGTAAGTCCCACCTCTCAGGAGTTAATAGCTTGGGCACAGCATTATGCTTACTTGTCTAAATGGAGCTGGCCTGTGTCATGCCAGCTTGCAAAGACGGCAATCTTGCTTGCAACTGTCTGCACTTAATGCAACACTGAGGGCAATTCCGCACGCTGAGGAGATGAGCGGCAGGGATTCATCGGCAACGCATGCATTCCTCCCTCTGAGTCAGCACTGAACCGTGCCCCAGTGAGATGCCAGAGGAAAATTACTACTCCAGATGTCAGCTTTCAGCTAAGTCATAAAACTGAGCCACTGATCCCTTGTGGCACCTTTCATAAAAGAGGCATGGTGGTAACCCTAAGCACGGTCAGCACCAGAAAGAATTTAGCATTTAACTTGCATCAATGCATCACATTAGGTCCCTACAGAATATAACCAATAGCCACTAGTAAAAGAACATTTTGCAATAAGTATGCCTACAGCAGAACCTTTTGCTTATATTAAAACATCATAAAGAAGCATAGCTTAAACTGATGCAATTCTACCAGCAAGAGTTATAAGAGCAGACTTTGACCTCACATTCCAGAAAGGGCAAATACCAACCTAAATTTCCATTACAGTTTTACTGTCTAAATTACTTTTGTGATGCTGCTAAACAGCCGCAATAACCCATCCCACTGCTAAGTGCTTTGGGATGAAAGTTGCTGTAAAAATGCAAGTGATTTTATGGAACTAAAGTAGTGTGCTCCATGACAAAGAATCATAGCTAAAAAACCCAAGAATTACTTGGGTTTTAATCAGAAGTACACCCTCCATTTGCACGGATGCCTAAAATTCTTGTAGAAGAGAGTTTATAGCCCACATACATCTTTTTTTTCCTCCTTCCCATCCTCAAATATACCTGTGTCCCTTCTTCACACTTTTCGCCATTTTCACTGGTTACTTCCATACGCATGAATTTGGGCGGGCGCCCCGGGCGTCTGCCTGGTCCAAACCTCCTCTTTCCTCGCCCACGACCTCTGCCTCTGGCTCTACAGAATACACAGTGCTCCAGGTTAGAGACAAAAGAGACGGATTTGGAAACTACGCTCATTTTATATGTTCTTTCTTAGCAATCGCCATTCACCCATTCAACTAAGTAATAACAGCTTGTAGTGAATAATAAAACCCGCAGAAATTCTGCCAGCAAAAACACAGGGTACTGGTTAGTACATATTTATTTTGCACTCTGTGAGAAATCAAAGCCCAGAGCATATTAATATTTATTTCAGTAAACATGGGAATGAGAAGACTACTGGCTCCCAGCAAGTYCTCTGCCATGGCAACTCTCCTACTTCCAACACCCCAGTGTATGGCATGCTGGAAAGCATTTTCAGATAGATGGAACAAGTGCACAAGGAAACTAATTTAAAACCTGAAGCCGTAATATCCCCCTGCAAAAAGGCACTTAGCCATCTATGTCAGGCAGTAGACTAAAGGGAACAATTTCCTATGTCAAAAAAACAAAACAAACCCCAGMCTCTGGATAAGTTTCAGGAAAAAGAAGGCACCACTGYTGCCTGCTCCCTGATGGATGTTTCTAGATTCAGCTTTTAATAGGTCAGGATAAACAGTCTTGCTGGCCCAGTGGGGAGCCAAAGCACTAGAAGTCTTGCTCTCCAAGCTCTGTATCTGGACAGATTTGAGAAGCATCCACACTCCAAAATATTTCCCCTGCTGAAGTCATAAGAAAAAACTTGCACTGATTTTCCAAACTCAAACTGCTTCTCCTCAAACTACTATTTTCACRAAGCTTCTTACACCAGTCAGCTTTCTGGTGCTACGTTCTTGCCTTCTTGAGCTGAACCATTCTCTCATGGTTACCCAAGTTGGCCTGTTAAGACCTGTAGGGCAAAGACCCCTCCTTCTCAAGTTTGGAAAAGTACCACAGCAGTATATAGACAAAGCTAAGTTTTCAGTACCTGCTGAAGAAGTCCAGCTTCTCATCGTGGGAGTTGAGGTGCTGTTGGAGTTGCTCCGAGCTCATGAAACGACGATTGCACTCGTAACACGGCCAGTTCTTTTCTTGCTCTCTGAGAACTGCGTTCAATTGGAAACATTAATAGCAGCATTTCAGTTACCACCAACTAAATGCCTCATTTTTTTCCAGGCCTTTGTCCTCTGTGGACCATATTTCTCCCTTGAAGGTTAGACTGACTGCAGAATACCCAGMACACATCCATTCAGCTTCGCTTTTATCCCCTCTACACTGTGATATGACTACAGCTGATTGTAGAAAGACAAAAAGGTCACTGAGGAAAATTTGCATGGATTATTTATACTGCCTGGAACAGTTTACTCCAGAAATCTGCCTGAAGTTGTATGGATGAACACCTACAGGATCACTTATGTCTCTGACATAATTTAGGTGATGTTAACAAATTCCTCAACCTGAAGCAGTTGCACATAGATTCATCACACAGACTCAATATTAGGACATCAAGTATGGAAACATACCTCTTTCCAGCAGCAACCTAATGCTTCCCAGAAACTGAGGTGGAAGGTTAAATTACTTAATATTAGCATGAGAAGTGTTAGCCGACAGAGCCCAATAATATCCCTTAACCTAACAGAAATTTGGGAGCGCTACATAGGCCGTATACTTCAAACTAAAAAGAAAAAACCCAACCATTGCCACCATCACCCTGAAAAAAAAACAGAAAGAACAGAAAAGCCCAAATTACCCTTTCTTTCCTCCTCAGATATGTCATGGATCTTCTGGTTCACAAACTCTGCATAAGAGGCAGCATACCACACCTGGAGTAGGCATATAAGATGACACAGTATTTTCTTAGATGGAACCAGAACTAAGGGGAATTCACTGAAAATGTTTTCGGTTTTGTTTTTTTTCCCCCCTTAAGCGGTACATTGACTCCACTTGCCTCAACCCCTAACTCTCATTGCTCCTTTCACCCTCAATAATAAAGCCTATTGAGATCAATATGCCTCCACTAGGGAATAAAACAGCTTTGGTTAGAAAGCATATCCATTTCATTTTAAGGCATAGCTTCCTAATATGAGAGCTCATCTCGCACAGGGCTACCAATACTTCAAAAGGAAATAAGATTAATCTTTTCAGACCTGACCGTAGGATTGTAAAGGATGGATGCCTGTGAAGTACTGTTACGTGCTAGAGGGGATGTACCATGAGGAATGGAAAAATTCTCAACTCRGGGGATTTCCCTTTTCTTTCCTGCTCTCTTTAAATGAGCAACAGGCAGCACAGTCTGCAAAGACTCATTTAAAACGTTTCTGAAGTTCTGAAGGATTGGAGCAATATGGTCCTGCTTCCCGGAACAAAGAACTGCCAGGCTGCAACAGGCTGGACCCACTTTCATTATGAGAAGAGGGATTTAGGAAAGGGGGAACAAAGATTATTAGAGCCTAAGATCAGATGCTTACATTTAACTGAGAATTCTTGCATCATTTCTGATCTGATTAAAAAGGCTCAAATATAAAAGACATTACTTAAAGGAGGCACGAACAGATTTTCAGCACGAAAAACCTGGGCAAGTTTAAACCTGGACTAACCACAGATGCTTTCACAGCAGTGGTGTGTGACATTTCTGACTTCCTTCAAAGACTCGTGAGTAGTATGTGTTACTTTACAGCCATCTCACTAGCCGGCCAAAGGAGGAAGCTTGGAGCTTCTAGACTACTCACTTGTCGTGCAGTGCAAAAGTTCCCACAGCTTGAACTAACTGATCCACYCAGTTCAATCTTTCAACGAAATTAATATGAATGCCCTACGTAGACTCAGAGAAGAAAATACATTACAGAGCCTGGGTAATTCACTTCCGATTATCAAACTAATTTTACCCCAAAAGGCACGGCTACCACACGAAGCAAGAAAAATGGTGCTTCCACAGGCAGGTCTGCACAGATTGAATTAAAGTCTGATTTCAAATTGATTTAAAAACAGTTGAAAAATGATGTTTGGATACAATTAGAATGGATTAACCAGATTTCTAGTGATTAGCTTAAGCAAACTCAGGACTGATTTCAGAGAAAGCAAAAAAACAATCCTACTCCTAAAAATCAGAGACAAGTTAAGCAAGGCTTTGTCCTGGTTTAGCAAAGTGAATTTAAATCTTTTTTTTTTTTTAATTAAATTATTGTAATTTCTATGTGTTAAAAACAAAAAAAAGAGGATTCAAAGAACAAACAATTTACTGATATCGAAGTCTTCCAGTTATCCTCAGTTCCCCAAAAGATGTTCAAAATGAAGGCCATCTCAGCCAGCCATCCTGCTTTGAGTTTAAAGTAATCAAAACACTCTTAGAGGGAACAACAAGTAGCTCACAGGGAAGTTACAATATTCGTTATAATTTTCCACATGCAAAGTTGCGAAAGTTCCAGGAACAGAAAAGCCAGGTAAAGCGAGAGACCATATTCACTTAAGGCACCAGAAAACAAGCCAAGGGCACGCAGAACTAACAGGAAAGGGCATCCAGAACCGAAGAGAACAACACTGCTGCAATAAAAATTAGATTGCATCTGCAAAATATGTGCTGTAAAGCATGGCAGTGACAGACAAATCATTTACATACTCTTCCTTTAAACTTCCTCATTTAAGGTCTGAACCAAAGCTCATTTAAATTCTATAAGTCAGTGGCTGACTACTGACCTCAGTGACATTTGGTTCAGGCCACTGTATGCTTTATTACGGAAAAAAAAAGACCCTAACAAATTGTTCCACCTATTTACAGCAATCATTGCCGGCACTTGGAGATGCACTTATTACATAGCAACTCTAAGGCTTGATTCCATCAGCGGAAAGATGAGTCACGAAACACGAGCAATGCCATACCTTGAGCTCCTGCTTGGGCTCCACGTTTTTAATTGTCGTATAATAAATATGGTGGCCGTACTGATATGCTACCAGGTTCTGCTCCAAATGGTTCTGAGCTGGACGCACAAACATCATCCAGTTACAAAGAGCCTCGCTAGAAAGTTCAAACCACAAGTCCTCTTGCAAATCTCTGTCTTTTCTGTCACCCTTATCAAGAGACACCTGTAGTAAAATCCAATTACATATAATAGTCACTGTCTGACCACAGGTTCAAAACATCTTGAGTTTCTACCAACATCCACCCCCCCCCCCAAAAAAAAACAACCCCACAACCTTATCGTGACTAAGCAACTTTTACATCAGGAAAGCAAAAAAGGCATAGCTGATATTTTCTCTTTGCTAAGAGGGATTCAGAAACAGGCAACATTTAGGAAAATACTTAAAAACTGATACCGATTTAACTAGGGAGACACGGTGGGCCCTTCCATGGCTTTCAAGGGGAAGAAGCATTCATCAAAATGGTCAGGCTCAGTACTTGGCACATAACTACAGACGAGGCACAAGAAGCTGGAGCTCTAGTAGGCTATATGGCGTCAGTTGTCAGATGTTTCTTACTGGCAGCCCCACTTCTCCTTTTCTTTCCTGGCTCATGACACCACCTCAAGCTGGAAGCACTGCTTCTGCAACCCAACTTCTGTTGGGTTCGTGAATCTGCCGGGGGTCATGACTTCTTTGTCGGACACTGACTGTCATAGAAGCACTGTCTTAAGAGGTACTGGTCCCTCTAGGGATTGTGTACCTTATCTCCATCAAATAAAGGACCAACTGCTATAATCAGACCAGTAAATAAACAGATCAGAGTTAGTCAAATCCATTATACCTCATGCAAACAGACTTGGTGGGGGTGAGAGGAGAGGGGCTCTCCTCTCTCCTACATCCTGGGGGATGAAGGAGGGAAAGCGGAAGAAGAAATATTTTTAACTTAAATTACAGCATGACACAAAATTACGGCTGCAAAACATCCTGAGATAGAGCAACTATTTTTATGTCCAGATGCTGCTTCAGCCCATGTGAGAGTGATTCACTGCATTCAATATTATGAGTCCTATACATCATACCACCATAATGTCACAGTATTCACCGTGACTGTGTCTCCATGAATAACATGAGTAGCTGTAGATTTCACATCAAAGCAAGCTGGGTGTTGCTGAATTACAGTAAGAGATGGAAGTAACAGAAGGTCTCCGGTGAAGTAACTGATCAAGTCAAAGCAACAGATTCAAACCCACGGAAATCAAAATTTAGGCACAAATTCCTCCCTTTTTCTCTCACACATACATATACACACACCTTCAAATGGATGTAGCAGTCTTTGAGTTCGGTTTGTCTAACCAGGGGTCCTTCCACAGGTCCAAACTGCGTGCGTTTAGGGATACGCCTTTTGGAGAACACACCTCCCAGAAATCTGTCTATATACAGCACCAGGGGGAGGCTGGCTCTTGCCCTGGTCAGCACGGGCCGGTTTGGGATTGGATGCAGAGGTCCATGTTTTGGACACACAGAGGGATGCGCGTTATTACACTCCTCACACCCTACAACACAAAGTCAAAGAGGACACGAATATCAGGCAGATATTCAGGCACCAGCTCAGAAACATTTTAACAGCATTATCTTTCTCTAAACATCTTTGGCTCAGCTGTAGGAACATTTATTCCAATAGCCTGTCTACGTTTTAAAACATTAGACAGGGCAGCCTTCTGCAAAGTAAAGAATAAAGCTGCTTGGAGACTCCACCTAAGAGAGAATCCTGTCTTTGAATGAGGCAGCCCAATATGAGTATACGTTTCTGGGTATAATTCAGGGAACCAGTTATTACTGCTAAAATCTGAATGGCCTTTACCTCCATTTTCTAACAGGCTAGGGGAAGAGGGAGAAGAAAGGCAAGGGGCAGCTAATACACTRTATGCTTCCTGATATGCTTACACAGATCATTGGGATCAAAAGGTCGAGGTGGATCTGGATCCCATTCATCCATGTCAGTGTCTTCCCCGTCTTCATCCTCATCTTCATCATCTTCATCTTCCTCTTTTGTTTCCATCCTTCCCATTTGATTCTGCAAAGGTGCTAAAGGGTCAGAACCATCCACTGCCTCCATAGGAGGTAACACCTGGTTATGCACCGGTAGTGATGCCTGAGGACAAAACAGTCAAACAGTCAAAGTCAGTTCCCCGTTGAGAAAGTAAAAAACACACTCGCACAAAGACAAGCAATGAAAGCTCTTGCTAGTCTCCTCTTTCTATTTCCTTTGGTAATGGAAAGAAGGGCAAGGGAAACTGCATGATAAACGATTGCAGAGGGATCTTTCACATCTCCGCTGCTGAGAATCTCACTCAGAACAGCTCTGTGTTGCTACCTGCTTTACCCGGACAGGGACCGATTTCTCAGGACAGCAAACTGAAATCAGAGGAGATCTGAAACAAAGCCCAGGCCCTACTCACGCTCGTGGAAATTATCCAGAGCCTAAAAGCTATGTTTTAGCTTCTTCAGTAAAAGTGCAAGAACCCTGCACTTTGGCACACGATCTTTTGTCTCCTATTTTACAATCAAATGAAAACAATCCCCAGAGCACACATGTAGAGATCAATAAGGGAGGAGATAACACCAGGATTAGATATGAACTATGAGACATGGAGGACAGTTAAGGGGATTGTATTTTCTCTCTAATTTTAATAAAGATTTTCCTTCACTTTCCCTACAAAGAAAGCAAAAATAAATTGATGTGTATGCACAGAATACTCCATCACTCACGCAGGTTTCTCAGAGAACAAGAAATACTATACACAGTAAAGCTGTTTTAAGAGAGTGGCAAAGAGACACAGAGGATATTGGTCCTATGTGACAGTCAAGAGTTATGCCCTCTGCTAAATTTGATTTTCGAAGCTGAAAGGAATATTTTAACGTGGTTGCTCAAGATAAAACAATCTGTAGAACAGGTTCCTCTGTACGTTAGCTACATGATCTCTCCTAAAAAAAMCCCACACTCCATGATGAGACTACGAAAGACAGTACAAACCTATGCTAGAACTTTCTTGCATCGCCTCCCGTATCACTCAGACATGCTTCATCACCTGAGACAGTGCAGCAATGAAATCAGTGTACTTTCACATTTAAAAGAAAAGGGTGCCTGGCAACTTACTCTATCTGCTTGTGGACCCTGCTCCAGAGCCATTTGCTGGGGGGATTCGGCAACGTTGCCGAGCACGGACAGGTTGGTGGGATTCATGCTCTGAGCAGCAGCAGGCAAGAGCACAGTTACCTAAAATTATAGGCACTCATTTTAGCACTGCGTCATTCCCATCAATCACTTACATACGGGCAGTGCCCTGCATGCAAAACTCCCTGGAATCCTACACTAGGCCCCAAATGCAGCATTTTAAGGGTGTTTTTAGTAGGKGTGATGGGCTCAGACAAAACCTGCAGATCCAAACACATCCAAGTCTGGGAAAAAGCATTTGGGACAAAGGAAAAGGCTTCAAAGCTCAATCCAGCTTTTGCAGCTTTTGAATCTCCTGTCTCCCACTTTTAGCTTTAACTTAAGCTCCTATCCAGCCTGGAATTCAAACTGCACTAGAAACAAGTGCGAGGAGCTCTTTAGCTCTTGGTAAAGCTAGTGAATGGAGTCTTCGGTTTTTCCTCTCTCTCCAAATTTTCCTCCTCCTTTTTCCCTTTTTCCTTTAGGGGAGAGGAACAAACAAACAAAAAATCCCAAGAGATATCTCCTACCTTTTCCTATGTTTCTTTTTGTCAAGCAAACCAGGATACATCATAGAAACAAAAGGGTGTATTAACCTGGTTGGAAGATCAAGCACTCGAAAAATAATTGCTGGAATCCTCTCATTTTTCATTATGTTATTCAGCTACACTGCACATTTTTGGTTCTGTTTTTCTACTCATTTCCTTGTGTAGTAACATGAAAATTAATGAATACTATTACACACATTAATTTGCTGCTCCCATCTATTCAGCAATAAACCAAAGCAAAATTAAGATCCCAGGAATTATCTTTCCTGCCTTTTGAGTTCTGCTTATCTATACAGGTATCAGCACTGTTTTCCCAAGTGCTTTTTCATCCTTCTCTGTGCTTAACATTGTGTGGGCTCTAGTTTGTCTCTGACTGTTAAACAGCTTTTGGACTAAAAGAAAAGCCCTTGCCCCTCTACAGAGTTTAATAAATATAAAATAAAAGAGAGCAGTGAAGCGTGCCGCCAGACAGACAGAAGGGAGAAATTCTGGTTTTTTTGGGGCAACAACAGCACAGCCCAGATTCCAGGGTGGGTGAGAGCAGACACAGCTGAGAGCAAACACCAGTCAGGACATTATAGAGCAGTAACTCAGAGGAAACATAAGTCAGGACATTACAGAGCAGTAACTCAGTCCAGTTCTTCAAAAGCCTGRCCCAGAACCTGCATTCTCAAGGAGCAGGCAAGAAAATCCAAAACATAAGCAGATACAGTCCTAAAACTTTGAATCTGGTTGTTTTGTTTAAAGGGGTAATAAGAGTAATTTATGAAACTGCTTGAAAACTACAGCAAAAAGACTTCAGGGAACAGTGTCAAAGTGAACAGGAAGCCGCCAAGACAACAGCTGAACCTAAGTGCCTGGTATTGACATTCCCGATGCCAAGTGGCAATAGAAAAGGCATCATTATGCGGTGGCACACCTCCAGGCCTGCCAGCAACGAGAAGTTCGTACAAGCTTGTGTCTATTTGTACCACACGTTAGCATTTCCTACTACTAATCGCACTTCAAAGGCATCTTTCCTTTCTTTTCCATGTCAGACACTGCAAGAAATACAGGCATCATTTTGAAAAACCTCTGAATCCCTTTTAAATTCCCTCTAATGTTTATTTTGAAAGACAGGAGGAATTTTRGTTATTAAGATTCATGATTAGTCGGGGGGTGTCACACATGACATGTATAAATCAAACACCTGAAAAAGCAGTAGCTGCTCTAACGATATACTAACTGTTCACAAGCAAAAGACCATCTCTGCTGGGACTGCTGTCATAGACCACGCTGGAAGGGAGGAAGGACAGGCTGAGAACATACAGACAAGTACTTTTGCCCTTGATATTCAACATATGAGAGTAACAGCTCCCAAACTCTGCTGCTACGTCAGTGGGTCACGTGCACYGCATATATAACAGCCATTCAGTTAATTGGATCATGTATTTACCAGTAACGCTTGTTGGAAAAGCGTGGTTTAAAACAGTTAAGTGGGATTTCTTGGCTTCTTTATGAAAGAAGTTTGATCTGGCAAAAAAAATTCAAAGTGACACCTCCAAAYACATTCAAAGAACAAGACGACACACCTTTATTGTGTCAGTCACATGGTTTCCTGCCGGTGCCACAACAGTTTAGGTGGTCTCCTTTTAGCAGTTAAAAAGCTTATTGACAATGCATATTTAACCCTTCATTCCTCCCCAGGCATGCCAACAGATATGCATTTTAGTGACTTTAGTAATGATTCAGATCTAAAACATCAATTCACACATGCCACCAAAAAGTCATCTATCAGCAATGATTTCAAGTCAATACGACAAGTAGAATTTGAACTAGAGATCTTGATCTGAAAGCACCTATACCTGATTATCACCATCCAGTCCTCAAAGATGCTAGTTAAAATTAAGAACAAATCCTTCACATCCATGCAGGAGAAAGGCAATTAAAATCTTGTATTATCAAAACCTCATAACAGCCTCCAGTTTCATTCTGTTTCTAGTCCACTTCATACTAGTGAGAAGACCAGGCAGAACACCTGGGACACCGAGGTAAGCTATGGGACCCAGTAATTGAACTTCTTCAGGTTTTGCAGCTGCTTCCCTAAGAAATTTCCAATAAATATAGAACTTGATCCAAAAACAATTTCTCTCCCTCGAAAGTCTTTCATAGACTTCAAGGTATTTGGATCAGAATCCATATGAGGACAACTGCAATCCCAGTCCTTCCAGAATGACGTTAAAATAAAGTTAGTCACATCGGTTTATTAAGTCATTTAAAGGGACACTGTTGGAAGACTTCTCTTAATATCTGGGGCAGGAAATTAGAATTTTTGTGGCACGCGAATTTAAAAGCTTAAAAAGTTTAGAGAGTCCGAGCTTACTGCCATTCATGCACAAGGTAGCCAAGATAATACAGCCTCGTTATTGTAAGCTTTTTGCTCATTATCACTGGGATGACAGTAAATGAATGAAGACTGTCACTTGACAAATTCAGAAGTAGCTTATCTGTCTCCACCACCACAACAATGTCCCTTTACCTTCTACGACAGTTCCCTTATAGTTTCAGGCCCAAGAGAAACAATGTCTCTTACCTGCTGCGTGGTAGCATCCTGCTGGACGTAAGCCACTTGGGACGGATCTGTAAACAGAGTCTAGACAAAGTGAAAAAGGCTTATCAAACCAGCCTTGGGGTTGGTTATTCCCAACTCGCACAAGAATTGCGCTATCGCCAAGAAACAATCTACGTACAAATAATTTATTCTGCTAATTGTTAGTGTGCCTATCACCACAGCAAATTAATTCAACTTACCCAAGTGAGCCTACATACATCAAAATTAGACTAAAATTAGGCAGTATTCCATAAAAAGATAGTATCATATTTATACGGCACTTGTCATCCATATACTCAGAGCTTCACAAGATTTTTTTAAAATGGAAAAATCACTGCCGATTGCCGATGTGAATCAATTCAACAGGATGAAATGCAGAAGATGCATGGAAGCTACACAATAATTGAGAGCAGGACAGAAGATAATTATTAACTTTATCTTTCTGCCAGTTCACAAGAGACCTCCTCAGAAAAAAGCATCGGGTAACAGATATGTCCTACATGTGAATTTGCTATGGTCATTAAATTGTTTTTCAATTTCATAGAAGAGATGGCAACTCCAATGCTCTTTCAGTAGTCTGCAAGATTAGCCCTCATTGAATCATCACAACCACTTACAGGGTCTGGGAAGAGCAAGACTCAGGGGAAAACTAAGCATTGACTGAGGTCAGCCTTGCTCACTTTTCCAAAACTGGAAAATACCAGAGCTCCTGGCTCCTACAAAATAAAACATTGCATAATAAGAATTCCATTAGTGCTTTCTGATGATTTGTTCTCCATTGTACGTTAGTCTCTTACTAGTACACTCCAGGTCTTTCGGACAAAAAGATAAAAGCCAAAAAGGTTTGGAGTAACTTGGTCAGTAACTTCCTCGGAGGTACAATATCTTATAATATCTTACCCTCTCAGATCATCCCACCACAGGAAAATTTCTTTCATGTACTAGCTAGGAACTGCACAACAGACAGACCACGGCACACAAGGCTATGCCAGTGCGGCTTCGAGTGTCAAGTATGCGCCCTTTGTAGTGCTACTGATCTGTCACGTCAGCAGAAACATTCCTGACAAAATCCGTCTGCTCCTCACTCTTATCTATCCACACAGAGGTACGGATGCATCCCGTGTTAACTCCCCGGATAAATACATGCCGTCAGAGACAAAAGCTATTTGATATTTAATATAATTATATAAAACAAAGCCTAGGCCTATGAAATCAACACCTTCTCTGAATAAAGACTGCAAAATTAGATTAAATATGCTGGGATCCTCTGCAAAAACAGAAGACTTATTGCTACTATTAATTATGAGGACAGCACTGTGCAAAACAAGGACTCCTCTTCCAGAAGAAGCACGGGTCCTTCTTATAGCCATTGATGTCTGAATCAATTAGCTTTTTACTGAATACAACAGAGGCAGAATTTCTGGAGAGATTATCAGTGCTTTTGAAAACACCTTTGATCTAATTACAATCTCGTCCACCTCTAGCAAAATAACCAGCATTTCATAGTTTATAGCCCAGCATCCTTTGATTACTACATTTGCACATCAGACTGGAACCAACAGTGTGAAGCCTCTATTCACCAATGGGCAGATAGAAGCATCGCAAGTGCGACTGCCAGCCATTTTCCAGTCACCTCACTTGGCTGGGAGCTGGCTTTAGTTTTGAACAAGRCTGTTTCTCTTTCAGGGGGCCAGAAAGGGGTGGGCTCAGGACCACACATGCCTGCGTAGCTTCCACGGGATGGATGTAAACTAGCGTGTGCTCCGAGGTGTCCACGGAGGTGTAGGAGGTGCCATCTGCCGTGTAGACCACTTGCTGCGAGGGACGGTCCTGGTCATCACTGTACACAATCTGTGCCACTGTCCCCCCTTCAGGGACAAAGTGCACCTGGAAGAAAAACAGATCCTATGCTGAAATTTCTGCAGACATACGCCTTTGGGAAACCACACTAAAAGCGCAAGCTGCAGAAGCGTCTTGGAAAGTAGGAAATACTCTGTGTCCCAACTACCTAGCCAATTGTTTTGGAAACAACATAAAACTTATTATATAATTCATACTAAAAGCCTCATCTAAATGATGCCAGCAACATAGAAATCCAGACATAAAAACTACCACCACTTTCTCTCTTTTACTCTGCATTTTAACTCAAGACCTATCCGCTATAAAGAGCACCTTCTAAAAGTCCTTGGATCACTACTTCTGCTATAGATTGTTTTAAAGGAAGTTCAGATTTGAACTCGTGTACCTGTGGGATTTATTGGTGTGTTTTTTTCCCCCTCTTTCTTTCCATATTGTTTTCTGGGTTTATGATGTTATTACTTTTATTCAGCTAGCTCTGTAGTTAGAGGTAATTATTTTGTTGCTTGATGAATGGCTAACACTGTATTAACTTTCTGACGCTACTTCAAGTAATAGTATTGTACCTATGATGAGGCAGCAACAGCATGTGCTTGATTGCTTTCCTTGTAGCAGGAACATGCAGTATCAGTAGAAAAATTCAACTGTTTAAATACAGAAACATATAACTGAAAGCATTAAGCAATGATTCCAAGGACTACTAGAACAAGTTCTCTCCAGGGCAGCAGTTCAAATCCAAATTGCTTTTGACCAAAAATTATGATCACAAATAATAATCAGTGGCCTACYTGAAATGAGCTACAATACTTAACTCCAATGGTAATAGAAGCATGTTTACCTTTTGATGCCCTTTACACATTGCAAAGTATTTTTACCACATGGCAAAAATGGGACAGTTAGCAGGAAACTAGTTTAATATCCATATTCAAAGTATCCTCACAGATCAATATGCAAATATTGTATTTTCACATAAAATGAAACCACYGTTACATATTTTGTTTTCTTTGCTTCACCTTTCAGACTATGTCTCAGAAGACACCTAGTGCTCTTACAGGGATGCTAAGTAYCGATTCTGTACAATAACTCCTCATGCAAACCCTACGGTAACRATGCATGCAGCGCTTCACATTTGGAGGGAACACTGCAAACCTTGTAACAGCCATGTGCGAGGAACAGTACGGTTATCCCACCCTACAGATAAAGGAAACAGGCCATCGGAAATTGTCTTTCTTTGCAAATTTCAAAGCTGAAAATTATCAGGAAAGCCAGGATTTCTAGGATTGTGGGTTGACTGTCATGCAGCACCCTCTTTTCATAAGATGTTCATAAGCACAAGCCAGCTAACAGTCCTCTAGAAATTCTCAGCTGCATTGTCTCAGAAACAGAGTAGCTAACTGCATAAATAAGAATTTGACGTTTAGTCACTGACAATTAACATTTCTCTTCCCCACTGTCCAGATGTCTCACTGGAAAAAAATTATTCTTATTACTTTCCCAAGGTCCACCCACAACTCAAACTGATTCAACTGATGCCGTCAAAATGGGCTGCCACCGACCACAGATTTTGTTAATATTCATTAATCTGAATACCCTGTCACTTTCTCACATGCTTATACATATATTTAGACACTGACACTTATACAGCCACTGGCAGGTTTCATTTAGCTCGAGTTTCAGATGCCTGTGTACTCACTGCAGTGGTGTACGCAGTTCACTTTCTGAACCTTTCATTCGAAATCATCACAGACATCTTTACAGTTCTTCTCAAATGAAAGCTGAGTTTCTAGACTACAAGACAGCAAATGGGAACACCTGCTCACTAAGCCACTGCAGCAAGCCCGACTCCRTCCAAGCAGATGCCGAGAGCTCTGGAAGGCACTAGTCACCTGAGCAGTATTCTGTTCCTGCTCAGCAGAGTCAGCCCACACCTGAGGACTTTCCTCTTTCGAGTCCATCTCCTCCCTGCTGTGGTGCTCCATGATGATATCTACTGGAGGAATGTCTGGCTGAATAGATTCATCTGTTCACTGTGTTTCTACTTCCAGAGGACAAGATGATCTTCAGTAACATGGCTATAAAGAAAGAAGAGACTGAGATATTAAAACAGAGTACAACACAATCAATCAGTTTTGGCTGCGATTAAAAGGGGATGTGTGGTGTTATCAGCTACTGCACCGCAGGAACAGACTGCTAGAGTAAAGCAGCCTTGGCTTTATGAACACGTGCATTCTCATCTCCCATTCTCAGGTTCTGCTGTATAATACTTTCCACGTCCTACTGAGGAGSAAACAAGCCAAGAATTGCAACAACTGCACTGAGGGGCTATACCGAATTCCTCCTGCGCTTCCCAGCTCAGCCACAAGCAGTCACAGAATATTCTTCACTAAATCACAGAACGGTTGAGGTTCCAAGGGACCTCTGGAAATCTAGTCCAACCTTCCTCCTCCAGCAGGGTCACCTAAAGCAGATTGCCCAGGATCACGTCCAGACAGCTTCTCAATATCTCCAAGGATGGCAACTCCACAACCACTCTGAGCAACCTGTTCCAGTGCTCAGTCACCCTCACAGAAAAAACAAACACCCCCCCCCCACTTTTCTTCTATTCAGATGGAATTCCTGTGTTTCAGTTTGCATCCATTGCCTCTTGTCCTGACCTCTTAGCACAGCCCTTCTGGCATCTAAATGCCTAGAAATCAATAAACAATGCAGAAAATTGAACCTAAGTTTCTAACAAGAAAAGACAAAGTTCAGAGACATCACTGTTTTCTCTGTTCATCTGAAAGAGTTCTTTTTTCCCCAAGAATCAAACAGCTTTACATTTACAAGCAGTTTTCGCCTTGTACAAAGCTGCAGTTCCRGTTGGTGTTCAGACAGTGGTGCAATAGATGACTTTTAGAAAAACAATGAAATTCAAACTCTAACTGATGTAAGCCTGAAGATCCTGACAAATTGCTTCTATGCTAGGTTTTATTCACCTCTTACAATTTTATCGGAGCCCCTCAATCTGCCATTGGGAATCGCAGAAGTGTAATTTACAGCGAAGGTGATTGGTTTAGTCAGTGGTTCAGCACCTTCCCAATCCTTCGTCTCTAATGTCATATTAAATCACAGGCCCAGGAATTAGCATGAGGCTGAGCCCATTTCATTTTTCAGCTAGACCAATTAAMTTGATTTTATACCGAGTGCCTCGCTGGGCTGAGCCAATGCCACTACCCCGTCTGTGCACCAGCAAGAAAGCAGAAGGCTCCTCGCTGACGCTTTCATTCATTTGCATTTTAAATGCAAATTATTTTAGTCATAATTTATTCCCATAAATGCTAGCAGTTGGCTTGTCACTGACAAGCTAAAAAAAGATAAGGGAGAAAGAAGCAGGCACTTTCTGCCTTCTGCTGATTTCACCAGCAACGAATAAGCTTTGCAGACCTGAGCACTGACTGTACCACTGGTCTTAGCCAGAACATATAAATCAATAGTACAGAGACATCTCAGGATAACGTCACTGAACTGAACAGTGGGAAAAATCACGTTACTTCCACATATACTAAGAAACACTTTGGGAAAGTTACTTCTGGGCAATTTTAGACAGTAAGTCATGCCGCTGTTGGCGACYGCAGCCAAACATTGGCTTTCTCATGCTGACCAAAATACTATATATGTACCATGTGATCTCCCACAAAAGGGGTGACCGAGGAGAGGTGTGATGGTTGCTTGGACTTCACGTTAGACTCTTATCATTAGATTCTGGGATAAAGGAACAGAAATGCTATCTCAATAGCTCTCTATAGCTATTATATAGGCTCTCTGTTATAYATCTCTTTATAGCTATGTTCTCTATAGCTATTACTTTAGATAAAAGCTCCAGACAAAGTGCAGGAGAGAAAAGGAAAAAAAAAAATTACAGTGTTGTATCCGTGTGCAACATTTTAGCTAGAGGATCTCATTAGTGAGGAAAAATGAACAGTGCTTAGGACTGGTAAACACCTCACCCTGCTCTCCAAGTGCTGAAAGCTAGGGTCTCYGGCACACATAGGCTCCAATATATAAATATTACCTGTCCTGCCATAGTACCTTTCATCCAGCTATCTCAAAGCCCCTTGCTATATCATCAAGTATTAATTCAGGCATTTCCACACATCTAATCCTGTCCCTTCCACTGACCTCCACCCCTCATTTTGTTAGCTATATGGTCACCAAGAGGTCTAGAAGAGCCTGCATGAAACACGACAGCATTTGTGTCAGCACCAAAATCTGAACCACCCTGGCAGAAAATTAACAGTCTATCCTGTCAGTCTTGTTTGGCTCTGTTTACCCCAAACAGCTCTGTCTCTCCACTGTTGTCATTATTAACCAAGAACCCATTCAGGTAATTGCAATAACAAAAGCCAATAGTTTAATCCATTACCCTGGACCTAATTGCTTAGAACAATGAAAATAAATGCTAGAGGTTTCAACGATTTTTGTTTTTAATATAATCATCTAGTTAGTACAAATTCAATTAAACCAGCCAGTAATTGAATTAAGAGAAAAACAGAGTTATGGCCAAATCCACACGGTGCAACAGGTAGCAGAATTTTTGGCTGACTTTCCCGACAAACAGCTATTTATTGGCGGTCTGAAGGAAGATGCTGACTCTCTCCTGCTGACTCATTTTGGCACAAGTAACTCCTACACCTTGAGTAGAAAGGAGACTAAAGAGGTCTTTAAGAGATGAAACTGGACATTAAACTTCAAATCTCAAAAAAAAAAAAAAAAGGGGCTCAAAAAATTGGAAGAGAAAGCAGAAGATAGTATATTTCAGGTTTGTCATGGTTCTAAAGGTTAGCACTGATCTCGAATCTCAGAAAAAAAGGCAAGGTTGAGCCAAATTCAGTGCCTCGGTGGTGCAGTTTCTATAAATGTCACCATCACATTATTGCTGTTCTTCACAGAAGTGAAGAAAATATACCCTGCGCCCAGCCATTCATGTAACACTAACAGCCAATTTTAGAAGCTGCAGAATTTGCCGAAGCTTTCAAATTACGCATTTTAAAACACATCTTAAGATCTATCCCTCCAGCGTGCATTCCTACCAAAGACTGGATCTCCATTTAATCTTATCATTTCTGTTATCACCACCAAAATACACAGGAAAGCATATTTCCCCARAAACTTGGAACCACAGGCACCAACCAGGATGGCAGGAGCAAGCACTGAAGTTTAGCTGGTACAAAAGGCAACAGCAAAAACAAGATCCGCCCTTATGGCTAGGATATTTAGAAACAGTTGAGTTGGAAAGCATCGTCTGCCCCGAAGTCAGGGACAAGGAAACTGCCAAGAAACACAAACACCCGAGTAAGTTTCCAAACACTGATGACAGAAAAGACTGAACTAACTTTCCCAACTCGTCCTTCTGCATAGGACACTCTCCCTAATTAATCCCACATGACCTTATTTTCTTCTTTAAATCCTCTCATCAAAATCCACTACAGTTATGACACTGACAGCCACGGTGTCTCAATATCTTAAAGATTTCCCTATGGTCTTCTCTCAGCAGAGATGTCTCASTGCACAAGGAAGCAACAGATGTCCAACTTAGCACACGGCCACAATATTTTTTTTAAATTAGCTGCAGAGGAATCACGATTACTATGTTAGGGTATGCAGTGTCTACGTTAAACCTGTTAGCAACAGCAGTTATGGAGATATATGTAAAGAAACTACCTTTTCCTTTGAAGGATTTGGTTGGAAGCTTTGTTAGTTTCCCAGCAGCAATAAGTGTAAAACTTCAGGAATAAGCGTCAAAGTACAGTTATTGCCGCACAGCTGGCATACAAGGGAATACTCTCTGCTTGCTCTGCACGCTACTTGCCCATGAATCCCTTGGAACTGTTGATTTTTTTTCCCCCCAAACATATCACAGGCACTGGACATTTTCAGAAGGCAAGCACGTCGCCGGGAGGCTCTGCTGTGTCCGAGGGGCCGCACGCGCACGCAATGAGACCTGCCACCCAATGCATTGGCTGCATTCTGTCACCTCCCCAACATTTACATACAACCTCAGAAGCAGCATGAGCATAAGCAGGAAGCAATGCCAATATGCAAGATGCTAAACCACTTACAGTAACTAAGACGACAGCATTTTCTTCCTCAAAAGAGCAGGCATGCCTCACCCAGTCCACACTGGGTGATGACATAAGCTGAAATGATAATAGATACAAATCTAATCCAGTATCACCCTGGTGCGTCAGAGGGGCAAGGKAGTGACAATACGCAGCGTAAACAACACTGCAATATATAATGAGAATCAGGATCTCACCCAGCTCCCACTACTTTAAAAGAAAGGTCCATTTAAATTCAATGCTGATGTCACCCTGCACATATCCAAATTCTGGTGCACATCCTGACACACAAAGTATCTACCCCAATGAGCAGATAAGCTCTTCCGGGCTTCTGCTTACTGGAGCTCCGATTATGGAGCTCAATCTGTTATAGCACCCACAGGCCCAGTCCTTGAGCCCCCTATGATGTGCCTACATGTTTTCACAGGTAGGAACAGCCACGCTCTGAGCTGGGCAGCTACGCTAGCCTATGCTGTGCCTGTCCCTCAGCGAGGCTTAACAGCGCAGAAACAGCTTGGTGCTAACCATAATCCCAGGGCATCCAATTCAGAGTTGGAGCCTGGTCAGCAGACACAGAGGGCAGGAGGAGTATGCTCCTGGATGTCTGTGCACCCCTAAAATCCAGCTGCCTGCCTCATCAGATAAGCGCAAGCAAGTCAAACTCCTCAAGCCAAAACAGGTTCCTCATTCATTTCAGTATGCAGTTCACATTTACCTTCCTTTTCTTAGTATGCACTGGGGACCTGCTGGTGTCCAAGACCTATGGCCTTCCTTTTCAGTTCTTGTCTTTTACATTCAATCCAAAAATCTCATTAACTGTGATGCTTCTCTTCTGCAGCTCCCGATGCCCGGAAAGCTTCTTTGTGTCACTGTCTGAACAGTTCTTCATCGTTTTGGAAATCTCACTTGAGAACTCCTTTTGATCTCTCCGATACACTCTAACCCCTCTCTCCGATTTCTGCAGCACGTTGCTTTATCTGAAGCTGTATTATTAATTCAGCAGCTTTCCCCCTTCCCTGCATTCTGCTCCGGAGGATGAGAAAGCACCGCTCAGGGGCAAAGCACCTCATTTGCTCCCTATCCAACACCAATGTCCTTGTTAGCCTTGCTGTCCTCAGTGGGTGATGCCCACCCCCATAGCCAACTCCCAGAGGGTGACAGTACCTATGAAGATCTAACCTCTGACAGCATCACAGCATCCATGCCATGTCACCTCTTCAGTGCACCTATAACCCATTACAGCTATGGGGTCAGAGCTGCAATGGGAGCAAATGGTGCTTTAAGAGAAGACCTCAGATAACAGTGAAGCCAGTATTCTTTTTTATTTGGTATGCAAGGATTTTTGATGAAATAAGACTCCTCCAGTACAGTGCTTCAATGGAAAACTCAGCTCTGAAATTCAGAAAAAAGCATCACCAAGAAGAGATCAACAATAACTATAACTATATATATATACACATACATACATACGTGTGCGTGTGTGTATATATATATATATATTTTTTTTTTTTTAAGAGACCAATTTCTTTGCAAACATGCTATTAGGAAAAGATACTTGCTTTCAATGCTGCAACTACACAAGAAGATACAGAGACAAAAACTCCGGGGACTTCATCTGCAGCAACCTCTCCGAGTCTAATTAAGGATATTCTGCCTAGAAAGCATCACCCAGTGGCTGTCAAACATTCACTTTTGTCCCTTCTCTGAAACAACAAGGATGAGAGAATATTAAAGCTGGGCAAGGGGAAAAAGTCCACTTCCCTGCTCAGGGAGTCATAAAGCCACTGCAGTATCTCAAATGAGAATCCACTTTACAATAATGGTGCATAAAGCAGCTAATGTGATTTACTCTCTAGTGTAAAAGAGGCTTGCATATAGATGGGGGTTCCCTGCAGCAATAATAGCAGCAGTTATTAGCTTAATCCTTTAAGTACTGAGCTCACTGACCACTCTTTTTCAGTGCTAACCATATGCAAGGACAGCAAGATTGCTACAAAAGGAGGTTTTATGACTACGGGTCTTCCTCCAGCTTTTAATATGAAACTGATTTATTATGCTCAAAAGGAACATCACATGTGCCTGCAAAAGCTATATCCCACACTTAAGTTAATTACCCCAGCTTGCCTAGAAGGCAGAGCTGGTGCATTTCCTGAGATCCTTTGGCAAGAATATGCTTTCTTTGCAGCAAGAAGGCTGGGAAGTGCACTAGGTTTCTAACCTCATTGACTGCTGAGTCGCAACTGCTGTCTTTTCCTCTGCATTCTCATTCATCAGAAGCACATATTGTTTCAAGGAACCCTGGCTCTTGTGCATTTTGGCTGAATGTTAGTAATCAGGTAATATATGACCACAATATTTATGTTTTACTGGTGAGTTAGAGATGGAAATCATACATAGGGCTGGGACAGCAAAGACTATTTATTTCCACAAAAGGAAATATTGCTTCAATTTATTTAGTCATATAATAAATAGAATAACTCAGCCAAACACAAACTCACTCTTTACTCAAATTGCGTATAAGGATGTAGATAGATCGATTCATTATATCACATCCATCATCAAAGCAACAATGAGCTGGAAGAGACCTCTTAGATCTTCAAGGCTAGTCCTCTGCTACTGTGTCCAACGCATCACATAACCCTTTCCATAAACGGACATTGCCCAAGCACCAAAAGTGATATTATGTTGCAACTATTTGTTCACAAAGTATCAGATAAGTAGCTAACAGTCTAACCCTTTACAACACAAAATACAGAAGATAATCAAGCACTCCAGGTGAACTCCAAGAAGAGAGATTAACACCCCACTGGGGGACTACTGTGGATTAGGCTAGAGATCTACTCAGAGATGAGCACCCTCTCTGAGCACATTTTTGTTTAGTCCTAATTCTTGTATAACCAGCTGTTTCTCACGATACCCATTCGTGACTCTCCGAGCAGGCTAAGAGACAAGTTCATCAAATTTCTGGCTATGTCCGGGCTGTTATTAGTCACCTGTCTTTCCATTTGYTAAACAGCTACATACTCACTCCAATGACTGATTTCTTCCTCCCATCCTCAGCTCCATGAACTTTTGCAGGCCACTAAAATTTGTTACCATCTTCTTCTCTCCTTTCAAATATTTCATATTCTGAGGTCGCTACAGTATCACCTTCTGCTACTGCGATACACCGCAACTCTCAGGCTTCAGCCGTGCGAGTCAGTGACCCTGTCTACTTAATTGATTTGGTTTATAACTATAGAGGGAGAAGTATGATAAAGCAGATAACAGGGAAAACACATTGTGTCAGAGTATAACATGAACAAAAAAGGAAAGTAAAAGGTCTTTACCAACTTGTGCGCTACACTGCTGTGTATACAGCTTTCAAGAAAGCATTGAAAGAAAACAAAAACCTACCAACAGCACTACATTGCTCAGTGTCACTCCAGTCTCCTTTTGTCATTTTTTGTCTCCTATTCCTTTTCCTGCTCAGGCAACTCTTCAAATTGTGCTGCTTCTTCCCTTCCTCTCCCACCGCTTTGCATATCTTCTCTTGATTAAATCACTATACTACTTCAAGCTCTTAAAATTCAGAAAACAAGATCACCTTATTTCTGCAGATAAACAACTTGCATCTTTCAAAACATTTGTTTGTCTGAAATACTATAGACCACAGAGAACAATTTAGGCATCTGTATCTTAAAGTAGGTAGTGACTTAACATACAATGCCAGTTAAAGGCTACAACACAGCTTCTATTTCTGGATGTTTTACTAACATGAAAATAAAATGGGCAAATGGATCTGACCTCATGTTTAAGTTAAAACAAAACTCATAATATTAAAACAGCCTCCACAATTAGCTGCATTTAAGTCAATTAAAATTCAGTTTACACAGCTGAGGGCAGCTGCAGGTGGCCAGAAACACACTCAAAAGTAGCTGCTAACTACAGAGCAAATTAACATAAGGAGCTCATCTAGGGATGTTCCTTGCAGGCTAGCAGTAAGGGTGTCAGAGGACAGCAAGCGAGAACACACACCAAATTCACTTCACAAACAAGTTGTTAATTATTCCACCAGATAGTAATATTAACAGTTACATCAATAGCTCATTCTATACCTATAAGGGTAATAAAATTGTCTTTTTAAACACCTAACAAGAGAAGCATATGCAAAATCCCCCAAAGCATCATAATTCAGCAGGTAAGTTAGCCATTATAGGACTGAGTTAGGAAATACACCTTCTTACATTTTTCCACATAAGACTCATGAAGAGACCTCTTAAAAATCAGTTGATGATTCATTAGCATTTCATCTTGTAGTTTAACCAATGAAGGGGGAGGGGACACTGAAAAAAAGAGAGAGATGACAAAGCAAGAGTTCAGCATAGACTATTTCCACTAAAACACTGGAAGTGAAACATGGGCAGGCATTTTATAAAGATACCCAGCCTCACACTTGCTCATCCTTTAAAAGTCTGCAAGAACCATGTATGTATTAGCAATATACGAGACAGGTTGGTGTACAGATACCAAAAAGTACATCACAAATACCAGCTTTCCATTTCATTCTTGGAATTATGAAGTTCAATAGCCTAAGTCATAGGGGTTTTTTGTTTTTATCTGGGCTCTACAAACTGCTGGAAGACCCCTTGTAAAGAGTCTACAGAGAGCAATTAAGATAAAAGGGTGATTTGCACATGGCTTGAAATTTCCTATAAAGGGTTATTTAGAAGGGTCCTTTAGAAGGACCAGTAGGCCTGAAAGAGAATCAAAATTTCATTTTTCTATTACAGCTTAACAACTTTAAGGCTTCCAATTTTTTAATGCAACAGTGGCACAGGAACAGCCATAGCCACACAACACCAGAGACCTGTATAGCTAGAGACCAGAAAGTTCAGATAGCCACATGCTGTAACCATATCACAGAGCATGAGAACAGGTGTATGTGACAGCAGCAAACCGCACAGCTGTCACAAAGCTCAGTATCACCTTGGCAGTGGCAAAAAATCACAGCTTTCACTTCTTGAAATTACTTTTGTCCGCACGTGGGTTTTGGTCTTTCCTCGGGGACTGGACAACCTCATACGGTCGGAGGTGGCGGAGGCGAGGCCCAAGCTGCCTCCCCGGGCCTGCTCCCGCTCTGCCCTGGAAGAGCCCATCCACGCACAACTCCCACACACGAGGCCCTGACGTGGGAACAGCCATCCCTAAGCCCCCAGGGCAGCCCCTACTCGAGCCCTTCCACCCAAGGGACCCCCAAGAGCCACCCTCAGGCCAGGCCCTGGCCAAAAGGGGCCCAAGACCCCCAAGCAGGGCACGACCACCAGCCTCCCCCAACCCTTCCCAGGCAGGTCTGGCAGCACCCACCTGCTCCCCCTTATATACCCTCCGCGCCCCACCATCTCCATCAACGGCAGCCAATCAGGGGCAGGGGGTGCGACGCCCCCCCCCCTCCCCTAACGAGGCCAATGGGAGAAAGGGGCGCGAGGCACCCGGCCAATCAGGAGCCGCAGGTGCCCCCCCCCCACGCCGCCACCGTTCCCCAGTGCGAATAACGACCGTGCCCCCCCCCCCCGGCCCGAGAAAGCGTGAGGCGCCATGAGCCCCCCGCGCTGGTGCCCAACGGTCACTCAGCCCCAACCACTCCAGAAATGGGGGGAGTGGGGGGGGGGGAAAGGAAGGGGGTGCGGGCTGCCGGCGAGAGGGCGCGCTGCGAGGGCAGGGGCGAGGGAACGACGCCGCAGCCGAGGGGAGGGGGAGGCGATCTGACCACGGGGCAAGGGGAACGAGCGGCCCACCATAGCGGGGAGYGGGGGTGAAACGCCCGCCGCGCTGGGGGGCAGCAAGATGGCTCCAGCAGCCCCCCCCGCGCCACTGAGGTGCCGGGATCCGGACTGTACCATCCGGGGAGGGGGGGAACAAGGGTCGGGGCAGCCCCTTCTCCCTCTGTCCGGGGCGGGTGGGGGATCCCGACTAGGGCAGGGAGGGGGGGGAAAACGGACTGTACCTCTCCCGCGGGGGGGGAAGGGGAATGACTGCGCCCTGCTCCCCCCCCCACTCGCGGGAGCGAACGGTTTATCCCGGCCCCAGCACTAAGGAGCCGCCAGCTCCGGGCGCCATCTTGGGTGCGACTAAAACAACAAGTCCAAAACCCCTGGCGGGTCCCCGCGGTGCCCCCGGATCGGGCTTCCCTCCCGGACCGTCCCATCGCGTTACCTGAGGGGGTCCCGTGCGGGTGCCGCGTCCCGGCCGCCGCCGCCGGCCCCGCTGCAGCCCCAAACCCCCCCACCTGTCCTCACCTCACAATGGTAGCTGCAGAGCGGGAGGGGGGGGCGGCCGCCCGGACCTCATTACCATAATCTGCCTGGCAACAGTCCGCGACGCCGCATGCTGATTGGCTAAAACGCTTCTGCCCGCGAAGATGGGGCACAAAAGTCCGCCAGAAAAGACTCGGAGGAGGCCAGGTCAGGGGGCCGGGGGAGCAAAGGGGCCCCCCAATCCACGGGGAAGGGGGGGGGAAACCCCTACGCGGGCCTTCACTCCCCCCGCCGGATKCCTTTCGCCAATCAGAGCGCCGCTCTCATCCTCTCTCCCCTCCGCCGGGGGCCCTCGGGCCAATCGGAGCGCGCCTCTTATCGCGGCGCTCCGCCCCCCCCGCTGGGGGAGGCGGTGGGGGGGGCAGCGAGCAGCGCCCCCTGCTGGCGGGGCGGCTCCGCCGCACGCTCTGCTGCTCCCCTGCACCGCGCTCCCACCTGAGCCCTAAACAGCAGCTCCAAGAAGGGTCGCAGCCGCTGCTGCTTGGGAATTTAGCGGATTTGTCATTCCAGGGGGGCTACCGCTGTGCTGTGGTTGCTRGTTTTCTTAAAAAGGTGTTCGCATTATGGGGGCACAGGAAAATACCGCTTTTCTGACCCCTTATTTGCGCTTAGCGTACGCTCAGGCGGCTGTTTCACCTGGCAGCTTAGGAGATATTTCTTCAATAAGAGCATCCCTGCTTTTAGCACCTTTCCTTTTCAGTTTATTCCAAATTGCTGTGTGAGCAGCATGTGCACACATAAACAAACGTGGTTGCACTGAAGCGTGGGCCGTTTCAGACCCTGCAATTGCAGCCTGTTGACCCAGAACCCGATAATGGAAGGGTAAATTTTGGTTAACAATGCAAGCAAATTACTGCTTTTTAAAAACTGGCTCTGCTCATACTCTCCTCTAGGAGACTAGCGAGGGGGTCAGATCTGGGTGCAATTAAGCACATCTCTAGTAGGTCTGTCTTTTTAAAGCCTGTTACAACATTTTAAATTAAAAGGCACAGGTGTATGCCAAAATCATCTCCTGTTGTACTGACAGTGTCCCTCCCACAAGTAATCAAGATAAAAATCAGAGATGCAAATTGTCTAGCTTGTGCCTGGTAACTTAACCTTAAACTATTATAAAAGACAGTTTCTGAAACTGAAGAGAGCAGAAATAATTAACCAATTAGGAGCAGTAAGTTTTGTTTTGTTTTTCMCAATACTGCTCAACTCCTCTGTGCAGTCCTCTCCTTGTCACTGATGGAAGGAGGTATGGAGGCAGTTTCCTCCCCGTCCCATAAAAACAGTTTCAGATTTCGCTGCACAGAGCTGAAGTGTTTAGATAGCAAATAGCACAAGGAAGTACACAAGACCAAAACTGCTTTATTCCCTTGAGTCTCAACAGCTATTCCTATTAGTTAAAAAAAAAGTATTTTCAGAATGTTGTATTTTCATCTGGGATTGCGGAGACCTTCTCCCTAGTGTTTTGAAGACTTGCAATATTGTAACACCRACTTAGATACAAACACCCAATTGTGTCATGTTTTTATGCAAACGGGTCATTTTCCAGCCCTGCACAGAGAGCAGGGCAGGGTCCCGAGCCAGCCTTTCYCCTCCTGGTACTTCGGTCACCTTCTGAAAGTTACTCTGCCAGTATTTTTCTTCCTTTCCCTCCTTAGCCTGGAAAGAGTGATTTGGTGCAAGTGGAGAGAGGCTATAACCAGCTGCCAGGTGTAGAAAACGCACGCTGCTCTGATTCGTCATCCGCAGGATCTGGAATCTGATGTAATGTCTCCTGCATTTCCCCATTTAATGGGCTGTTTCTGATGCTCCAGCATAAGCTTCATTTTTCCAATAGCCTCGTGTTGTCAGAGAGAAAGAGAGAGGGAGGTCTCCATGTTCGGTTAATTTATTCTTTTCTAGCCTTTGTAGACAGAATAAGCAACATAAATAATTTCCCGTTCGCCTGTCTCATCTGGAGCAGCGCTGTAACCCTCAGCTGGRTCCTCTTTCATCCCCTCTCCTGGGTCTTCAGATCTGCATCTTCATCGCTGCATCACCTCCTTCATGCGCTGCTGTTTCATCACGGCCTCCGCCGCTTTTGCCTATTTTGTCCTCCCGGTGGCCGCTGCGAGGCTGGTTTCTCTGGACTGCAGCACCTTCTCCCACGCAGAAACGTGCGTGCCGACATCCTCCCGGCGAGCGCTGCTCTCTCCGACTCCAGCTGGAAAAGGCTGCTGCAGCCGCATCCTCCCCCTTTTTCATTTACCCTGAAATATCTTTTTGACCTAACTTGGCTGCTTGAACTTCTTCATCCATTGCTTTTGCCTAGTGAAAGACCTGCCACAAGACATGCTTGCCAAAAAAAAAAAAAAAAAAAAGGCAAAAAAAGGCACAGAAACCCCCCAAACCTCCTGTCATCTGGATCCGTTTTCCCCAAAGCTGCTCACTAACCCTCCATCTCATCCCAGCTCTCCTAGAAAGCCCTTGTTCTTTTCCTGTGTGTACCTCTTTGTTTCTGGGCTTGCTGCAGCTATTTGATTTTTTTTTTCTTAGTGACATTGTCTAATTCTGAGAAGATGTAGATTAAAACATGCCAGAGAACAATGCTCGAATGCTGTAAACTCATTTGAGCTATGTAAGCAGGCCGTGCCCGACGAGCCCCGTTGACCTCACCGGGCTACATCTGTGCATGACAAGTAGGTACTTTCATCGAGATTTCCAAATTGCACTGAATTGGACTGTGCATTACAGTGCCCATCTTTTAACTTCCCTTCTGCAAGTCAGTGGCTGTCTAATTTAAAGCAGCAATCTAGAAGATGGAAAAACTTCAGCTCTCTTCATGCTTCTGTTAGAACCTTTTAAATTATAATGCAACTGAAATGTGATTACTTTATATCTCGCACGGAGAATACCAAGCATGGAAAAGGTGGTGATACAAGTTTACTGATTTAGAGCAAGCCAGCATAAATTTAATTAAGGGGATTACTGCATCAAAGACACATACAGATTTAACAAAGCTTTTTTCCTATATTGGTTCTCAGAGCTTTCTTTTTTTTCCTCCTCCCCAAACCAGTTTAGTTTCTTTATAACAAGGTAAATTAATCCCCTTACTCTGCAAACAAAAATTTCATTWAAAAATTATGGGTGTAAGTGGTTTAATAGCATCTACCTAGTAATCACAATTAAAAAAAGTTCTTTGACTTAACACTGAATGAAAACCATACCATTAAAGAAAGCATTTTCTCACTCACACATTCGTTGTTGGCTACCCCTTTTGCTTGGTCTGTGCACAGACAGTTGTTGTTTGTTTCCCAATATTGAATTTAAAAAAATATAGGCAACAGGCAAAATAATAAATGAGGAAGTAATTGACATAATCCCATAATAATCTTTGCTGTGCATTTGGTAAACAGTGCATCAAGTCATAGGAAAGCTGGGATTGCCAGTTCACCTTGAAAATGTTTGGCATACGAAGCCRTGCTGTAGGAACTGGTCAAGATCCCCTGTGTGGAAAACGCTTTGCCCCTTCCATGCCAGTATCTCCCTGGCTCCATTATAATGACATTTATTAAGGCTGCTCCTTCTGATGGTAGCTTTGAAGTCTCTTTGGGTTCAGAGGAAGGTGGAATCAACCAAGAAAATCCAGTATTTCACTAGTTTTGATGAAAACTGCCTTGGTTTGCAGGCTGCTTAGGGGTAAGGACCACGTTTTTGTTGTTTTTTTGCACAGCTCCTGCTGCAGAGTCCTGGCCTATAAGCAAGGCAGCACAGCTCTGCTGTGGCACCAGTAAACACCCCGCAAGCACAGGAACATCGATGCAGCGGAGTTTGTTTCAGGACTTTTCAATTATTGGAACAGTTCCCAGGAATCTGCAGCAGACAGATGTAGTTCAACTCCAAATCCAGGTCAGCTACCGCCCACCCCTCATCTGGGATTACTCTTTATTTAGTACATGCCTATCTATTCCCTGGGAAACATGTTATACCATGAAGTAATTAGCCCTGCAACTCTTGAAAGTATCTGGAACTTTGTTGGCCAATTGTTTGCTCAAGTTTGGGTGTTGCAGCTATTCATTTCTGATTATGCAGAAGCGCTGTCATTAGGAGGAGATATTTGTGCATCAACTGCAAAGTAAACACAATGGCTATTTTTGTTTCTCTCCATTAAGCAGACTAGGATGACTCAGAACCCTAATAATGATGCTTTTTGATATTTCTGAGCTTGTTATAAAGTTGAATTAACAGAAATAGAAGTGTTACACATTTTCTATTAAAATTAGTACTGTATCTAGGCATTATAATGAAATATTTAGATTAAAGGATCATTGTTTCCCCATCTCCAAACCTGAAAAAGGACCTGTTAATACATTTCCTTCTGATAGTGCCTGTCAAAGGAAAAAAAAGACAGTGAGATCATGTAGCATCAGTCTCACCCAACCTCTTCAGGGAAAGAATGGATCTTCAGATATGTTTTCTACTTACAGATACATTTAGTAAAGAAGCTAATTTGTAAAAGCCTTCTCARTGATAGCTTCTGTTAGATATTTAAATAGCAGATATTATCTTTCTAGCAATCACATCTGATGGCCTAATTTAGCCAATGTGCTAACTACAGCCTCTGTCTGGCCTTTTTGTCAGCCTGAAAATTGCATCTCCCCCTACCTGGGGGAATTGTTTTTAATGTGAATCAAGATAAAAATACAGTTCTGCAGAATGGTAGGTCTTTCCTCTCCCCAGAAGGTGAAAAATGAAAAAAAAAAAAATCAGATCCTCCTCAGGGATGTAGGATTTGAAGGGCAGAGGGGCAGTCATCCCAGCCAGTATGTCCTCTGATCACAGGCACTGTGTCCTATAACCTGAGCAGATGCTCTCTTAAAAGCCACTGAGATTTTCACTCTTGCAGCCTTGACCAGGAGACTCTGGAAAGTCAGCCTGAGGATTAGCAAGCCAAAATTCATTCAAGGCCCATTCCTGCTTATTTGTTCTTGTGCCAACATTTTTCTGTGGTTTAAATAGAGGATTTTTTTTCTTTCCCCGGTGTTTATTCTCCTGATGTATTTATAGGCAGCAGTCACATCCTCTCCTGGACTTTGTTTTGTTAGAGGAAGCAAGCTAGGTTCATTTAGTCTTCTCTTGTACTACATGCTCTCCAGTCTCCAGCTTGTCTTACTGGCCCCCTCAACTGGGATAATGCAATAGGGCATCAGAAGGGAAGCTTTCATTTTATATGGCACACTTTCTAAAGTGACTTTAGAAACCTCTGTTGATTTCTGAGGAAAGGGAGAAAAAAAGAGTCATGCTTGAAAGTCTCTAGATCTCTTCCAAATGGAGATCTCTCCCAGCTGGTGAAAGCCCTCAGCAGAGTGGTGGGGATTGCCACTGAGAGGGTGCCTGGTCACCCTGCTCCTCAGTACAGCTGCAGGAAAGCAGGTGCCCAAACAGAGGCCCATGGCATAGCTATACTCAGTATCTGCACTGCCTCTTCCCCTGTCACATTTGCTCAAGGGGGCTTATCAGTGTATGCACCAAGGCACAGCAAGGGCTGAAGAGCTAGAGAAGATAACCATATCCCTCAAAGCCCCAACCCACAATACCTGAGCAAGGTGAGCACACCAAGGTGATGTCTAGGTGCAGCCAAGAGTCCAGGTCATCAGGCAAGTTCACGGTGATGCCCAGCTCGGAGGTCAAGCTCCTAACAATGAAGTCCTACAGCTGGGCACAGAGCTAGCTATAGCTGAGCTAAAAACTATTAGTCCTACACAATAGCTCAGACAGGGATGAACTGCCCAGGGCTGAGCTTAAATAGGACTCCGGGGGCCATGGGTGGGTGGAAGCCCCAGGTGAGACTGGTCAGGGCCATTAAGACCACCCTATTAATGCAGTCAGGTCGTCAGCAGTGTGGTATGTTTTTGCCTGAGTGCTGCAGGTTAGCTTTTCTTCTCACTGTAATCCTGTCTAGGGTAATGGTTATTTTGGTAGGTTTTTTTTCAGTTCTGTCATGGCATTGTTAATATTATCCCAATGCTGCAAAATTACAGGCACAGCTCAGAAAAGCAGCCTAGGCTTTTGGGGGGCATTGTGTGCTCTGCTCTTATAGATGCTCTTTTTCAGGGGTTTGAGCTGCTCTCTACAGTGCTGGCAAGTTTTTTCCCAGCTTTCTGGTCCTAAGGGTTAAAAAGCTGGCCCTTTGAAAAGGAAAAGAGGGAAGCCTTCCCTGTTTGTATAACTTCAAAAGCTTGTGGTAAGAGTATTAACTATTGCACAGCATAGTGTTACCAGCATCTTCAGCGCTTGAGACTGCGGTGTCCTGTGTGATTAACTGACCCTGCGGCGAGCGCTGTGCAAGCAGGCACCTGCAGCAGCACGGGGCTCCATTGATTTAGATGTCATTTTGGATTATGCTCAAAACACTTTTGCTGAGCAGTTCTTTGCAGTTGGATATGTCCTTCAAGAGGATAGTTGTCTTGGTAGAAGACCTATGTTTATTTTGGTGACTGATTAGTTTAAAGGAAGGGATGTTTTGAAGCTAAACTGAGTTTGAAAGATAAGCGTATTCCACCCACGGTATAGACAGATATCTGAATGCCTTTGAAAACAAGTGTCTTAGAACAGTAGGTATCAAATGGAGTAAATGTATAACAAGTGCCAAGATTTGTCAGTGAGTTCAATGCTGCCTTATCTCTAAAGCTGACAAAAAGAAAATGGTATTATTTGAGACAGACATTAAGACTGAAGCTGCCGCCTCTGCCCCGGTGTAGATGGCTTCAGATGAAAAACCTCTGCTGCCAGCCAGGCAGGGAAAACGTGGAAACTAGCTGCATGGAGGAAGAGTGAAGTGCTGCCTGGAGCCAGGAATTCTGGCAGATCCTGGATCATGCTTTAGATAAATGATGTTGTATAAAGGATTTGGATATTGTACTCTTTTAAGAAATAATGTTTGACTCTGCTTCCCCAGTATCCTTAGCGTAGTAAGCAGAATACAAGCGGGATGGTTATTCTTACCTAGTTTCTTTCTTTTTCTTTACTTTTTCTTCTGTTAGTTTTTATTACAGGAAATGTACTTCTGATTGTCAAAGCTCATGTGATATCGTTCAGGTGCATCCAAACGTGATGTAAGCCAAGCATGCCCTGAGATGTGGCCAGCCCTGTGCTGGATCCAAAACAAGGGTGTTTTCTTCCAAGAAGCAGATTTACAAGGTAAGGAGAGCATTTGTACTTTCAAACACAGCTACAACAGATCTAGCATTTCTCCGTAATTATGGAATTGTTCAACTGTTGCTTTGAACTTCTGTAACCTCAGTCTGCATAGAGTGGAAAAAACAGATTTGCTAGCTTGAACAAGAGGCTGCAGTTCAATAAAGTATTTGCTGCGGTTCCAGCTGAGAGTCCTTGTGTCTCCTGCAGCATATTAGGTTTTCTCTGACTTAATTTTGCAGAGATCTTTCTGGAAATTTGTATCAAGAGTTTTACTCTGAGTGGAGCTGATATTTTTGCAGTGCTCTAAAATCCATTTGTTCAAGAAGATTGCCTTTAAAGTCGATAAACTAGATTGGGAGGGCATGTAGAGCTGTAAGTTTTATCAAAGGATTCTAGTATTTGACCCTCGGTGTTCAAAATGCTCAAAAATTCTTTGCTCAGTGAATTTGCACTGAATATCAGAATGCCACAGTAATAGCAAAGGTATCTTAAAGCTAATTTGGAGTCATTTGGATCAAGAGACTTGCCAGCTGCAGGCCCATCCAATCATAGCCAGTTTTATCACTGAAATGTCTCCCCTCTGCCATGGTAAGATGGTCTCAAAAGTTTTTTCTTTAGGTGCTGAGTTATTTAGGAAGGTAAAGGAGGGGGAAAATGCCTATGATGATTAGGTCATTTTACACTTCTCAGAGTAGTTGGATAAGGCTGAATTCATCTCCCTAGTAAGTTCTGTATCATCCAAAGATATCCTATTAAGTTGAATGAGCCACTTCATGTCCTTGCAGTCCTCCTAAAATGCCGAAGGTTGTAATGAAACTCCTCCTTCTGTACTAGTCTAATGAATTCCAGAGCCTGACTCCTCTCCACTCTCAGCTCACTAATTCCCTGCACAACTCCAGGTAACTGCCTTGCAATGTCGGTTTTTGTTTCCCTCTTCCCTCCCCGGTACCTCAAAACACCCCATGCTACTTTAAAACTGTAGAAACTCCCAGGCCAAAAGCTGTTTGAACACGGAGCTAAGACTATGGCTCTTGCTTTTCCAGCCTGTTGTGTAGGTACAGATGATCGCAAGTGGTTGCCTTAGTGGAACAAGGAGATGAAGCCTCTCTCCAGTGTTGTACCTGGGGCGGTGTCTCCTCCACTCTGATGTCCCTCCTGCTGGCTCAAGCGCTTGATGTGGTCACTAGCTCTGAGTGCACCGAGAGCAGGGACTCCGTGGTTTTTGTTATTGTTTTGTTTTTTTCCACATGCTTTTGCTAGATGGTCAGTGACCTGAGGAGCTGAGTGTGCTGCTGGTTGCTTTAAGAGCTAGTTTTACTGACCCGGATCAAAATGTGCCAGCACAGCAGGGGCACTTTTTTCTCTAGGGCTGAGTTGAGTCAGGATTCTCACACCAACCTGGGCTCTACAGAAACTGTAATAACGGGCAAACTGTTCCGCTTAGCCCTGACCTGGGTTGTGGCTCTTGTCCTGTGACTCGAGCATGTTGATGAACTTAAATCTTACTCCGCTGTACTTAACCTTCTGTGCTTACTGACTAAAAAGGAGAAAACAGCAGACACGGTAGGCCAACTTCAGACCTAGGTAAGCTGTGATATTATTGATTTCACAGGAGGAGCATTTTTTGACTGCATGGGCAATACATAAGAGGAAAACTTGTCCCTCTAGGTTCAGGCACCCCTTCTGGTAAATGCCAGAGAGCATACCTGGCTCGTGATAATCCCAAAGCAGTACTTGCACGCTGCCCCACAGGTTTTGGACTAGCTGTGTTACCTTTATCATTCCAATTTACCAAACACCTACGGGCATTGCTGCCTCCAACGAGGAGGAGGCAGAGGGGTAATGGACTGCTGTGGTCAGTGTGAGAGCACCCCTCCAAGGCACGGGTGTGCTAGTAACCACAATCCCGTCCTCTTCCTAGAGGGTAGAAGGTAACAGGGAACTTGCAATAAATGTGTGAAGAAAATGCTTGCTTTTAATTCAGACTGCTTAGAGCACGGTCTTGATACTTTGGCCTTTCCTAGGGCAAAACTCCTGTTGAAGTTGATACTGTGGAAGTGGAAAGCCAGTAAAACTAATGCAACTACTTAGTGCTAGCTGTGTATTAAAATCAATGTGGTAACATTCTGACAGATTGTAAACTCTTCATTTGCTTCCTGTGAAGGAATTACTTAAACCTCATTTACTTTTCATAGTATCAGGTTGGGTTTGCTTTTTACTTGTTTTCAAAGCTAAATAAAAACAATGCCAAACTTGAAATTGCAAAAAATGAGTTACATCACTTTGCTTTTATTTTCTTCACTCATTCACTTTCTCTTATTCTGGTTGAAGAAACTAGCAAAAMTATTTACACAATACTATTACAATAAATAGAGCAAATGCAATATAGTCTTAGTTGTTTTCAATGTCTTTTTTACTAAAAGACACTACAGTATTCCTTTCACATTTACCGACTTTCCTAGTCTTTCATCAATTTTTAACAGCTGACATCTTGGTTGATAAAATAAATACAAAACAAAAATGAATGAAAGAGCCCTCTGCTGTACAGAGTGTAGGGTTCCTTGATGATGAAATACTCAATAGTGAATCATGCAATTGTTGAAAAGCTATTGGCAAGCCCTGGAGATGAAGGAGAAAAAAAGRCCTACCATGTGTGTTATTCTTCCCTTCCTCACTTTAAAGAAACATTTTTACAATGGAGGAACCTTGAAAGAAGAGAACAACTCATGTAGCCATAAACTCATTTTATTCTTGTTTTTCATTTTAGTTTTTCTCTAATATTTGGATTCTTTTTGATTATTTCCTGCCTGAAGCCAGATGCTGTTTTCATCCACAATGAAGTAATAGTCCTTTGTTGGTGATATCGCACAGTATTATACCACAGTCCTTATTGTGACTTCTCAAATTTAACGTACTGAAATACATTCTTTGTTGGTTGTTTGGAGGCTTTCTAGACCTCAAGTTTGATTCAAGCCTCTCTGTAGCAATAAAGAGAACAGAGCCTGGAGAGCTTTTATGATAAGCAATTAGCAGAAAAATGTGGAAACCAAAGGAAGGCAGAAAAACAAGTTTGAGTATTTGATATTTTCTGTCCCTTTTCATGCAGACAGGAGCCTGCTCCTGTTTCACACCACTGCATACATTTTTCTGGCCCAGCTCCCGCTTTGCACCCGCTCTGTAAAGGAAGCAGCACATGCTGATATCCAAAAACAAACTTGTAGTTCTTTAACTTGATAGTAGTGTTAGGCTCTTGTAGGCATGGACCGGGAACTTTGCTGTTCCCTTTTAAATAATGTGATCTGTGGGTTTCCTGTTGTGGTGACGCAATCCCATCCTTTGGCATAAGGTTTATTAAAACTGGTGTATATGTTTGTGTCGGTGTCCATGTGCACAGAAATGAATTCTTTTGAAAGGTTATGTAAAGGTATATTTTCCAGCAGAGAGAACAAATGCAAGGAATCCAGTTGAGCTACTTGGGGCCTGATCCTGCGAGGAGTGCAGCACTCTGAATTGTAAATGCAGGGTAGAGCACTTTGCCTACCCAAATCTGTGTAAGGCTGTAGGGGTGTGTCTGGGTATGCACATGTATATGTATGTGTTTAAGCATAAATTGATTTGAGTATGTAATGATGTGTTTATTTTTCTTCCTTAAAAGTAAACTGGTAATTACAAAAAAGAATGAGGTGGAAGATATTCCTTTTGAAATTAGCAAGTAAATAGTGGCTTAAAAATCTGTTAGATGCTTTCTTGGATAGCTTTTTAGCCTTTTTCAATCAATAAAGAAGCTGGCAAACAGGTCTGTCATCCAGCTATAGCTTCCCGATTTTAAGAAAATCTGGAAGAATAGCAAGTATAGAAAAGGTCTCATTAGACTTTCTAATGCAGAAGGAGATAGTTGTAATACCTGATAGAATATTGATATGTTTAAATGTGCTGATATGAGATTTTACAAAACAGATGTGGTCAAACTTTGCCCTCCCTGTATCCTGCTGAGATTGCACCGGGTTGCATGTTGAGGAAAACTTTAGCCAAGAGCAGTTTTGAGGGAAATTATTAAAATGCAGATAAATGAAGATGTCTGCCTGACCAGAAGAATCCGTATTCATGTAGCAAACATTACATTACTTATACTGCAATGCTTTCTGAAGTATATTTTTGTATCATCGTTCATTTTAAATTTGGCTGTTAAGTCCCAAAAGGGAATTATCTACCAGCCATTTGCATTTTAAAGGGAAAACTCAAACCTCGATGGAGTGCTCTGCTTAAGGCTTTCTTTATGTAATTTAGCCAGCGAGCTGCATCTTGATAGAGGCCTTAGGCAGTCACCCAAACGACTGAGACAAGTCAGGAAAACTTAGGCTCAGAAGCAGCCTTGTAATTTGCTTTATAAAATGCAGGATGTGTTGGTAGCTGTGGGACACGATGCTGCGAATAGGTGTTTTTGTGAAGCAGAATGTCTGTCTTGTTGCGGGGGGGGGAAAGGACCTTCAACCTTTGGTGGACCAGGATGGCTAGATCACAGGGCTGCTCTCCCCTCCGGTACATGAGGAAAAGCCATAGCAAGCAGCTGTGAAATAAAGACAAACTTTGAATTCGGCCCTTTTCAAGACAGGAGCAACAACAATAGGAAAGTTGCAGGAGAAGCGACATGGGCTTCCTTGAAACAAAAATCTCTTGAGGGCTGACTCATCTTCTGAGAAACTGTGATTCAGGAAAGCCARGTGGGCTGCTCTCCCCCTCAGGCCATAGGTTTGTGGGTGGAAGCTGTAGGCGGCCCACTCCTTCCCTTGGAGACACTGGGATTCATCTCGTAGTCAAATGTCGCAGTTCCTTTCAGCTGTGTCTTGCTGTATGTCTTTATTCGACTAAAGTAGACTTCAAACACATGTATTTATTTCTTACTGCCAAGAGAATCTATTTTCTGACTTTTGTTTCTGCCTTAGGAGTCTGAAGGCTGCTGAAGTATGGCTGCTCCTTATTTTCCTGTAGTCCTCCAAAGAATTACACCTTTCAAAGGCTATAAAAACTCCAGTGCAGAATATGAAGCCACTCTTTTAAATTAGTTTATAAATAATAGTGCTGGAGTACTCTCTGTATTTGAGGCATTCAAAAAAATAACTCAGTCCCAATTTTGGAGTGAGGTCTGCTAATATGATTTCTTGTACCTGGGAATTCCAAAATCCCGCCAATTCCCTGTTAAATTGCAGTTGAAGACTAGACTGCTAATTAGCACAAGACCCTTGACTCCTTGCCAAAATGTGGTCTGGTGACTGGAACTGGAAGCCAAAGCTTCTAGGTCCTGTTCTTCACCATGTCACCTTGTGCAAAACTCCCTTGTCTCCAAGGTTCTCACTTCAAGAAACTGAAATATTTCTGTGCTGACATATGAAGAACGAATGGGTAGTTGAAAGCCGTGAGGCTTCTAAAGATGATTATAACAGGAAATGTATCCTTATATCTGTTTAAATGGAATGATACCAACTGCAGGTGTCTATGCTGATATCCAACGCAAGTGAATAAGGAGGGTTTTCTGTGGAGTTACTTTGCTTTTAAGTGCAGCAGAAAAATAAGTGCTTAAAAGTATCATGCAGCTGACACAAGAGCAGTTCCTAGCAATAAATAAAAGCTTTGCAATCTCAGACATGAGACATCTGCTAGACTTTTTAAAATTCCTTATTGTCTGTCCCTGTGTCATACATTACTACTTAACACACCCTGTTGCTTGCAAACTGGGTAACTGCACAAACAAATGATGGGGAAAAATAAGAGGCAAGTTCAGAGTGCCATAAAACAGCTTGTTAGCACAGGTTCGTCTGTGCTGCCTGATGTAATAGGCACTGAATCAGATCTGATTGTGGAGGGAGGGGTGGAATTTTCTTGATGTTGAATTGCCCTTATCTTCAAAGCTGCTGCAAATGATTCTACATTTATTCAGCAGGACAAGTCCTGAGGTTTTTATATTCTGTGGTGTTCATTGCAGTGTCATTTGTTAAGATGATTTGGCGTTTAATCCACCAATGAATACGGAATGAAGAATTCGGTCATGAATCAGATCTCTTCCTTTGCTTGCCAGTAATGCAAGCCATTTTTATTTTCAATTTCAGGTTTCCTTTACTGTACAGGACAAAAATAAATAAAGTGGAAAGAAGTTAAAATTGTTCTTCTAAAGCAATACTCTGGCATCAATGCTTAATCCTTCTGTTGTGTGATACCATTAAACAGTCTGCTGTAATATTTTACACACATTTGTGGGACAAATTCAGATCTAATATAAAAGATGCAATAATACTGTCTTCTCTGGAATCGCAGCTAATTATAACACATTTGAAATTGGATCTTTCATCTGAAAGACCTCTACAAAATRAGCAACCTTTCACATCAGTGAAATGAGACAGTCTGAGTAAAACTGGCAAGCAAACGTGGGGAGAGGAAAGAAATGTTGTCCAAGGACAACAGACATCCCAGCTCTGTAAAGAGCCAGTATCTGTGCAAAATATGCTCAGTTGTTGTTTTTTTAAATTGTTTTTTCTTTAAGCTTAATATGATCKCTCTACCACAAACTGTATTGCTCAATTTAAGTTGAAATGGTTTCTTTGGCCTCTATGTGGACAACTGATCCCACTGTTTTCAGAGGCTAAATGACATTTCCATCTTCATAGGCAGACTGGAAGAGAGAATGGTCACGGGAAACCTTCATCCCATTGTAGGAAGGAGTGATGGTCAAAAAGGGTGAGAGCTAACTAATTATCTTCTGTAATGTTGCTCTTCCCCCAGTGTCATTTCTTGACTATGCCATGTTTCCAGAGCCCCCGAGTTTTGAGTTCCAGGTTTTGGGTCAAGTGCTTGTTACAGCTCTTGGAAAATGCATCAGGCCTTATTCTGTCTGGAGATGCCGCTAGTGCCCAAAGTCATGGATCTGTCTGGAGACCAAAAGGAGCAGTGTAACACCAAGTTTGTGTATGTTGAAAACTTCTGATTAGCTAAAAAGGTGGCTGGGCTCTCTGTTTTTGCTTGTGGGATTCTAACTATCTGAGCACGGGTTCATGACTCAATTGAAATGTATGGGTGAGACAATTTCCTTTCCTGGACAGTGAATCCTACAGACGTGCAGATCTGTTCCAAGCAGGAAGAMTTGCATCTTTCAGCTGCTGCTTTTGTCTTGGGCAATCTTCCTCTTCAAACTAG
The DNA here is from genome assembly GCF_003343035.1 of Apteryx rowi. NCBI lineage: Eukaryota > Metazoa > Chordata > Aves > Apterygiformes > Apterygidae > Apteryx > Apteryx rowi. The sequence goes on from NW_020449752.1 coordinate 2,906,247, forward strand.
TGAATCATCCAGTTAAACTCCCCATGATCATTGTTTTTGTCCTCATTCTAGAAAAGGAGAAGAAATTGTAGACTTGCTGTACTTTCTGGATGTTRAGAGGCACATGCCGAGTATTGAGGGAGCAGCAGCTTCCTTTATCAGCCACGYTCTTGTACTAGGCTTAAGCACCCTCGATAGATGTACTTCTCATTTTCAAATGCTTTGCTAACTTTTGTGTGCTGATATGCTTCAGCTGGCAAAGTAGCATGTCTAAATCCAAAATAGGGATGACTTTAGAGTTTGYCCTTATGAGAGAGGTTGTTAGGGTTATTTCCTTAATCTGCTCTATGGTGTAGGCCAGCATCTTGCTGTCAGCAATTAACTTAACACAAACTGCTGCTTAAATTCTCCCCAAAAAATCTTAAAATAACCCCATGAAGTTCCTATGTGAAAGCCAAATTCATGGCACCGCTTTAGGCACAGAACAGAGCAGCAGGAAAATGCCCTTCAAGAGTTAAGGATTCTTTGAGATAGTGCAGGGTAGACTTTTCCTTCCTTCCCTGTCAGGCCCTTTAAATACACCTCTGAGYAGAAACAGAAAGGCTTGTTACTGTCCGCAAATACAGTTGTTCACTACCACTTACTATATTGCTTCCTTTTCACGTGTTCCTGTGCTGGTTTTCATCATGTCTGCAATTACTACATTTATCCTTGTTTTTGAGGTACAGCTGCACTTGCAATACATCTGTTCTTATTTCCTCTCTGTCCGCTCACTCTTCTAAACCTCATTGCCTTCCAGTAGAAGTCAACTTTTCTTTATAAACTGCCTGCACTGTGTTATCTTTCAAGGCATAGGAGGTCCATGTACCTTTTCTGTTGCCCCTTTTTCTATGTAACAGCTTCATCCTCTGTGCATATCTTACATTTTAACCTCAGTTTCTTCAGTGAAGCTTCCTTCACTGATGTCACCCTGATGGACTTTCTGCACCTTGTCTGCCATGTGTTGTCTTTTCGGGTTACGTATGGGAGATTAAATTCCAAAACTGCAAGAACCTTAGACTTTCACGATCAAATTTTGCTGCCAGGTGTAGAAGTCCAGTTCCAAAGTAGGCTGGCAATTTTCTGATGTTATTTATTTTTCCCAAAGGCTATTATATAGCTGGATGTTGAATCAAGTTTTAGTTGACTAATAAAGTTTTTTCATTGCTTTATGTCTCCTGAACAGGCTTGTTAACAGCCTGAAGTCTTGTCCTAAGCACAATATGGCTCTTGATGAGTTGTGGCAGCTAACCATATTTCATTCTGGCAGGTAGGTTAGTATTTTTTTTCTGGAAGCACTGTTTAATATGAATTTACCGAATTGTGCCTGAATACCAAGTCCAAGAGTTTCCCTTTGCACTCGGATTCTACCACACCAGGTCGCAGTCATTTTCTTAGGTCAGTTTGCATTCTGCCTCCTAAAACCAAGGCTGGCTCGGCTCTACCTCTGCGGCCTCTAAGTTGCATGTGTGTCTCATTTAGAGCTAGTCCAAGTGACATGATCCACCACTTAAATCTTCAATCAAGCTTTTAAGAGCTGCATAACATTACTGTCCGTAGGCCAGTTTGATTTTATCCTTTCATTTGTGGAGTTTAAGAGAATGGTGAGARTATTCAAGGACTTTCTTGCTATGAACTTATCCTCCAAGTACTGGCTGGATCTCAGCAAATGTTTGCTGAAGTTGCTGCTCTCAGTGACTGTACTGGTACCAGACACATCCTRTACACTGACCCTTTTTATCAAGAGTTTAACGTTGCCCTTTTGGGGTGGATTTTTGCAATCATAAATATGCTCTTTCTATTTAACAGTTGTGGTCTTGCCAGTGATAATGGATAGAGAGGTTCWTTTGAAACATTACTTAGAGAATAAAAGCCCTGGAGGATTTTTCTCTCCAGTCTGGCCCAAGCTGAGGATGAAATTCTTGGTGCTTCTTTAGCACTGATGTGTTGGGGGGAGGGGGGGGGGAAGCACTAGAGAATCTAGAACCAAGCCTATAAAATAGAGTTCTGGGAAGAAAACGAAAGCTGCACATATACAGCGGAGTTAAGAACAGGAAAGGTGTTTTAGGCAATGCTGCAGCCTTGCAGCAATTCAAAGTGGTATTGTTGTCACAGGCAACAGATAACTAGCAGTTCTAATCTGGAATATATCTACAGAGAAAATGGAGCCATGACCGCTGCATGTGTCAGCGTACCTGTCGTAGCTTAATCTGCTGCTACTGTGTTGAACTAGCTGTCATCTGCAAGTGGCCACCACCAAAGCCTTTCAGCATCCCTGCTGGTTTCAGTGATTCCAGCTGCTAGATTTGCATTTGCATTTTGCTGTGTAAACATGCTGTTAGGCAGCTCTGGACGACCATCCGCATTAGGATGGGGATGGCTCTCAGAACAGCTGTCTATCAGCAGAGCCAGAAGATGCTCCATGAGGCTACTGGCTCAGGTCTGGGCTGTGTTTCTTTGCTTCATAGTAGGGAAACTCATCCCAGAACTATAGAAAGCTCTAGATGTTTGCAGCTACTGGACTAAAAGAGTAAAGAGACTTTAGACAAGGTAAAGTATGGTTAGTTATTTGCACTTCTGCAGAACCTTTCACCTGAGGATCTTACAGGGTTTTACTGCCATTAATGAAATCTTCCTATGCCTCACTGAGTAGACAATAAACACTGTCTCCCCAGTACTGCCAAGCAAAATGAGACAGCCCTAGAGTGACTTTCATGGGGTCGCACAGCTTGGTGCAAAGTGATTCTGCAGGAGTTGAAGTATCATTGACGGGCTTTAGAAGTTAATTTTCAGCCATTGCTGCAGGCTGACACACAACTATCTGGCACTCCTGTTCCATGCAAATTGTATGATAGCTGATGGATTACGGCAGCAGCAAATCTACTTATTGTACAGTTTCTCCTTTCACTGTCATATGTTCTGTGGTGCTGGTGTTACATAGCAATTTAGAGGTCTGTACTCCCTATCTCAGTCTTGCATTTTTTTCTCCCCATGGTCACATGAATTTAGTTGCATCTGGAGCTCTTGGTGACTATCAGGGAAAGAAAAAGACATTTTTTTTTCTGGGGAAGATGCAGGGGAGTTGGATCCCTATATGAAGGGGAGTCTGTCATTCTTAATGAGTTCAAATTTTAATTTATCTTTTTGTTTTTAGGTGGTAAAACTGACAGCACTATTGGTCTTTGTTTTGAACTGGAATATGCTGTGTTCTAGTCTCATGCCAGGACTTCAGCTCTTAGACCTTGCTGTTCCTGCAGTGTAGCACTAGGAGAAGGCTATGCTACTGGAGGTGAGAACTGAAGCTAAGGCCATGCCTTGTGCTTATCTGTGAGACCTCCATAAGCTTAATCAAACTGAAATTGCTTTTCAGAARAATGAGGATAACCATGCTGTTCTAATCAACCCTGTCTCAGTAAAAATATTCCAGAGKGAATCAAGTATCTGCTTGGTATGTCTGTCTGCATGCATACTGCTGTCTTTGTGTTAACAGCCACTCCTACCATAAAGTATTATAGGTGATCCAATAGACAGGGCATGGGACAGAGGACTAGGTATATCCTAGTTTTACTGCAGATCTGACCTCTGGCAGTAGTGCCGTGTGTGGCGATAGAAATTCAGACTCTCATGAAGGCCCTCATATTTTGCATGCCTCTGTACTTAAGAGGTTTGTGACTTGATTTCAAGAGGTACTTGGTAACCTGTAGCTAAATATCTCAGTTCCTGCTGTGCCCCAAACACTCAAGTCTTTGCATACCCCGAATTTTAACAAGCCCTTAAAAACTGACACTGTTCTTTCTTTTTTCTCACAGCCTTTTTGCAGTGTGCAAAATGCATTGCCTCCCAGAGGAGTTGTGAACATTAATTGATACTCACAAAGCACTACGTAAATATTAAGTATTAAAAGTGTATTAACTTATATAGTACTTTAAAATACTTTCAAATGAAAGGCTCTATCCAAGGATTTATAAACAGCTTGTACTTTTTGGCCTGAAGAGAAGGAAAAATCTTTTTTTTTTAAAGGCAGAAGCTTAACTCAGAATATGCTCAGCTATTTACTTGTATATTCATATTGCTCAATAAAATATTTACATTAAAGTGTATTAGTCTTCAAAAAAACTCACTGAATCAATTTTCCAACTGAATTTGGCCAAGTTGAAAAGAAAATTACATATGCCAGAGGACTGCAATAAAAGAGATTTAAAGGCTTTCAAATACTATAAAAAGAGAGAGACTATAATAAGTGACTAGTGGACCAGTCAGCAGTTTTAATTAAAACTGGGCTGCTTATTGATCTATAGTACAGATTTACCCTCATCTCCAACACTTTAGCAATATTCCCTTCAACCATTTCAGAAAATAGCACTTGTAAGAGACACTAAAGAATATGGAAGTTAGAGTGTAAATGTTTTATAACTATGTGACATTTTGTACAAAGATGTTTTTCCTCCACCTCATGTAAGCACCATGTGTATTTCCATGCAAAAAATGAAAGTGAATATATAGATATATATGATACTACCTTCTTGACATAATTCTGACCTTTACTCTTAAAAAAAAAAAATGTTTAAAATGTATTGGTTTATATCAGCTTTTTAAAGGTGTTGTATTTGAAATCTGTGGGGGGAAAAATGTTCATGTCATTGGAACGAAGGGGAGCTTTGGCTGTTACTGCTTCAAGGCGGGCGTTTGCTGTCCTTGATTTGTTTGAAATACGTCCTCACCATTGGGAAAGCCAAAGAACTATTAATAAGGAATAAAGTGGTTCTCACTTCTGGAAAGGACGCTGTATCATCAACCTGTCAAGCCTGGTAGATGTACAGACCGTTGCGTTTTCAGACTATAAAACTTATTGATGTGGTGGTGGGGAAGAGGGATTTTTGTCTATATGTCACCGAAATGGTAACATATATACCCCCATATATCCCCACAATGCCTTCGCTCTAGGCTCCTCTGTATAATGACGTTTCGGTACTGGCAGTTTATTGCTCTGTCAGCCTAAAAGAAGGGGGAAAAACCCTCTGGGGTGTTTTTTCCCCCCAAAATTGCCCCCTRGGATCTTCTCCCCCACTAGGGCTCGGTCGCCATTTCCCAGCAGGCAGCGGGGCGCTCGCCCCCCCATGGGCGGAGCAGCCTCCCGCCAGAACCGCGCGGATTGGCTGGTGCGGGGGAGGTGGGCGGGGCTTCCCCGCCCGGCCTCCTTTACTCACTCGGGGGCGGGGGCTGGCTTCCCCGCCGGCGCCGCGATTGGTCCCTATCAGGGGGCCGTGCGGGCCGTCCCTCCTCCGGGGCCTGTGATTGGTCGCTTCGCGGGGCGGGGGCGGGGCTTGGCGAGGCGGCTCCCGGCGCCGCGCCGAGGGGGGCGCTGAGGCCGCAGTAGCGCTTGGGCGGCGGCGGATGGCGACGGCGGCGGCGATGGGCTCCGCGCTGCGCTTCCCCCTGCTGCTCCTCCTGGGGCTCGCCGCCCCGGCGGCCACGCTCGCCGGCTACATCGAGGTAGGCACGGCCGGGCCGGGCCTGCGGGGCTTGGGGCAGCCGGGCGCCGCGGCGGCCGTTGCGGACGGCCGTTACGGGCGGCCGTTGGGGGCGCGCGGGCAGCCGTTG